>NC_143523.1:42213891-42525141 GCF_031878675.1 Megascapheus bottae
AAGCACCAAAGACTTTAAATTCAAGCAGCCATTCATTCAACCCCTTCTCCCTTCCCAGGGTCCACCCCCGTCCCCAGAAGAAAGCTTCTCACCATGCTAGGCTTTCTCAAACTATATATTTGGTGCCAACTAGGGATGAAGAATTCAGCCACCAAATAAATCTGCCTGTCATCAGTCTGTCGTTTGCTTCAGCTGTCCTGTTGTTTATTAGGTGAGTGGCCTGCCGCCCCCGGAGCTGACATGGCTGCTCAATGGCCAACCCGTACTTCCAGATGCCTCCCATAAGATGCTGGTCAGGGAGACAGGAGTCCATTCACTTCTCATTGACCCACTCACCCAGCGTGACGCAGGGACCTACACATGCCTGGCTACCAACAAAACTGGGCAGAATTCCTTTAGTCTGGAGCTCTCTGTAGTAGGTAAGTTTTACTGATGGGATGCAACCCCAGGCTTGAGGAATCAAACCCAAGGCTTCATGCATGCTAGCCAATCACTCCACCACTAGGCTATGCTCCCGGCCCTGAGGTTTATTTTCATAATTAAAAAAAGTAGTTTGGGAGGGAGCCTTCCTTCCTTTCTTCTTTTCTTCCTTTCTTCTTTTGTGTGTGTGGGGGGCACTGGGCTTAGAACTCAGTGCTCTCAACATGTGGGTTCGTCTGCTCAAGACTGGCATCCTACCTGTGTGTGGCATTCTTGAGCCACACTTCTAGTTTTGCTTTATGCTAGAGATTACAGTCTCAAGGATTTTTCTGCCTGGACTGGCTTCAAACCAAGCGCTTCAGATCTCCACCTCCCAAGTAGAGAGGGTTTCCGGCATGAGCCACCCAGTAAGACAGTTATTTTTCAAATAAAGCCTTTTCTCTCATTCAGCCAAAGAAGTGAAGAAAGCCCCCGTGATCCTGGAGAAACTGCAGAATAGTGGCGTTCCCGAGGGCCACCCTGTGAGGCTGGAGTGCCGCGTGATCGGCATGCCCCCACCCGTGTTCTACTGGAAGAAAGACAACGAGACCATCCCTTTCACCAGAGACAGAGTCAGGTACAGCCGCCTCCACCCCTCGAGGAGAGCCGTGTCTGGTGGACTTTGTTGAGGAGCCAAATAAGACCCATTTAGCAGAACGCTCTTAAGTTTCATTCAGGTTGTGCCTATCGAGAACTGATTCCTCGTGGTGTGGTGTGGAGCCTGCCTGCATTCTCACTCCAGAATCAGACAGGAGGGATCATAAGTGCAAGGCCTCCAGTTCCATAGTTGCTGGTTAATTAGTGATAAGGGCCTTCCAGAGTTGTTTGCTTGGGCTGTTGTCAGATCTCAGCCTCCTGAATGGCAAAGACTGTATGTATGAGCCAGGAAAGCTGAGTGCCAGTGGTATACATCTATAATCCTAGCTAATGCTGGAGGCATGGCTCAAGTCGTAAAGTGCTAGCTATGAGTGAAAAAGCCAATTGATCCCCCAAGGCCCTGTATGCAATACCCACTTTTACTCTTGTTCCATCCATCACTAATGGTTTATTTGGTTGGTTGGTTTTGGTTATGGGACTTGAACTTGGGGCCTGGGCGCTGTCCCTGAGCCTCTCTGTGTTCAAGGCTGGCACTCTACCACTTGAGCCACAACACCATGTCTGGCGTTTTAATGAGTAGATTATTGGTGATAAAAGTCTCCCAGACTTTTCTTCCCAGGCTGGCTTCAAACTGATCCTCAGATCTCAGCCTCCCAGTTAGCTAGGATTACAGGCATGAGCCACTGTACCCAACTTTAAACTTTCTTTAAAAACAACCATTGGCAGTCAGGTGCCAGTGATTCACACTTGTAATCCTAGCCTTAGAGCCAGCCCAAAGAAAGTAATAATATTAATGCAAACTATTAATATTACTTCTTGCTTACAGGAAGGGGCTTCCCTCTGCCTTCCTCCCAGTCTCCCAGATGCTTTTCCACCTCTCCCCTCCCTCTCTCTCATTCTCCCTCTCCTTCTCCCTCTCCCCACCCCTACCTCACAACCCTTTCCCAGGCCCACTAGGTCAAACTCCTAGCCCTGGGTTAGTTTTGTTTGTTTGTTTGTTTTATTGGAGGTTTTTTATTTGTTTATTTTTTAAATAAGAGTCTCATTATGATTTCCAGGCTAGCCTCAGTTTTACAATCCTCCTGCTCTCATCCAACTCCCTTGTGCTGAGATTACAAGCATGTACCACCACACTTGGCTTCTTCCTTTCTTTGTCTCATCCTTCCGTCCTGTCTCTCTTCCCCTTCTCCCTCTCACACTCCCCACTGTGTTTCCCTCTCCCCGGCTTTATTTGAGTTGGGAATCTGAATCAGGTCTTGGAACATTCTTGGCAAGGACTCTATCTCTGATCCACATCCCTGCCCTGGTGACTTTTTTTTTGCCAGTTCTAGGCTTGATCTCAGGAGCTGAGCACTGTCCTTGAGCTTTCCTCAAGGCTAGCACTCTACCACTGGAGCCACAGCACCACTTCTGTCTTTTCTATGTCGGTAGTACTAAGGAATCAAACCCGGGTCTTCATGCATGCGAGGCAGACACTCTACCACTAGGTCAAATTCCTGGCCCCTTGGACATCTTTCTACCTTCATGTTTGCCTTGTGTTTGCCTCCCACTGAGTTCACCTTTCTTAGCTTTAGTGAGAAAAAGCTCTAAGAGATGCTTCTCTTCCTAGATAAAAGATGGCATATTCTTTCCTTTCTCTAGTATGCACCAGGATACGACAGGGTATGTCTGCCTCCTCATTCAGCCAGCCAAGAAATCAGACGCTGGATGGTATACATTGTCAGCCAAGAATGACGCTGGCATCGTGTCCT
This sequence comes from Megascapheus bottae, assembly GCF_031878675.1. NCBI lineage: Eukaryota > Metazoa > Chordata > Mammalia > Rodentia > Geomyidae > Megascapheus > Megascapheus bottae. The sequence continues at coordinate 42,216,699 of NC_143523.1, forward strand.
GCACTGCCAGGCTGGATATATATGGTAAGTATAATGTTCCTAGTTGAACATCTGTATGTAGTAAACAGATTTAAAATCATTTCTAAAGGGTATATGAAGCATGTTTGCAGTAAATAAATGAGATAGATCACATGTATTTTAGTGCTTGAGAGCCAGATTTGAAGGGGGAAGGCTGAGACTGGGAGATTGGGGGTCAGAGCCAACTGGGACAGAAAAGTTCACCAGACCCCTGGGGCCCTGCTCAACCAAGAGGAGAGCCCAGTGAGCTTCACTTACTGTGATGAGAATCTAATGCAGGTGGGTCACTTGAGTAGCAGGCTAGACCCTACCTTAAAAAGAACCAGCATTCGCGCTCTAGTGGCTCACGCCTATAATCCTAACTCATGCAGAAATATCCATGAGTCTCTTTTCTCTAATTAACCAGCGAAAAGCCAGGGGGAGCTGTGACTCAAGTGATAGAGTGCTAGCCTTGCGTGAAAAACCTAAGGGACAGCACCTAGGCCCTGAATTCAAGCCCCAGTACTGGGGTGTGCGTGTGTGTGAGTGTGTGTGTGTGTGTGTGTGTGTGTGTGAGTGTGAGAGAGAGAGAGACAGAGACAGAGACAGAGAGAGAGAAAGAGAGAGAGAGAGAGAGAGAGAGAGAGAGAGAGAGAGAGAGAGAGAGAGAGAGAGAGAGAGAGAGAGAAAGAGAGAGAGAGAGAGAGAGAGAGAGTTTTACCAAGAATCCGCTGGGCATGTTGGAGTAAGTACCGGATAGATGCACTTTTGTAGTGCACCTGCCAGACTGTGCTCCTTTAGTCATAACTGATTTGTTTGGTCCATTTTCCAGCACAATGGCACCAGCAGATCCCACCTCCTATGTCCATCCGACCCAGCGGCAGTCGCTATGGATCTCTCACCAGTAAAGGACTTGACATTTTTTCTGCCTTTTCCTCCATGGAAAGCACGGTGGTGTATTCTTGCTCTTCTCGGAGTGTGGTGGAGAGCGATGAACTTTAAGGACGTCTGGGTGGCTGCTGTGTTGAGGGGGCGGACTGTGGAGGGCCAAGGAGGACAAGCCGGACACAGGCTTCCAACAAATTGGATTTGAGTGAGTTCCCACAATGCAAGAAGTGTTTTGAATAAGGCTGGCTGGGGCTCATACTCGAGGCTGAGGGAGCGATATATAGGTTCCAGCAACAACAACCAACACAACAAAACGTGAGCAGAGCAGACAATACACGTGAACCAAACATATCATACCACTGCTGTCCGCCGCTTCAGGGAAAAGCCAGCCTGCTTCTTGAACCCTGTTCTTTTAGTGATATGAAGCCCCTACTAGAGGCCCTATGCCTGGGCTGAGAGAAGCCAGACAGTAGAGACCTTAGGATATAGAATGGTTTTACCCAACAATGCAAAGGAAATGGTGGGAAGATCACCATCACCTTTTTCTGGTCATCATGGTAGCAGTAGATTTAGTGAATTCATTCAGTCAGCATCCACTCGGTACTAGAAGATCAGGCCGTACAACTCACCGATGTGGTGAAATGTGTTTGCTTTGTATATCCTGGGTGTACGTGGCCACATAATAAAGTGCCAAAAATGTGCTTGAGATTTCAAAAAGCAAATCCCCAAATCATTCACTATTGTACAGTGTGCTTATTGTGTGGCCAAAATAGAACCCTAACAAAATAGAGCCATCTTTTGGATGGGGAACCATTCTTTTTTCTTCTTTCCGACTACAGATACCTAGACTCTAGAACTAAAGGGCTGTTAGTAAAGCAATCAGGAAAAAAAAAAGAAAGAAAAGAAAAATCTTCTGCAGGGCTATAGGGTCATTTATAAAAGAGACAACTTCAGCCGGTGATATATGCCTGTAATCCTAGCTTCTCACGAGGCTGAGATTTGAAGATCATAGTTTGAACAGGAAAGACTGTGAGACTCATCTCGACCAAAAAAAATGTATGTGGGGGTGAGTAGAGCTGTGGCTCAAGTGGTAGAATGCCAGTCTTTAACAAAAAAGCTAAGGGATAGCACATAGGCCCTAAGTTTAACCCCAGTACAAACACACACACACACACACACACAGAGACACACACAGACATGCGTGCACACATACACACGCACGCGCACACACAGCTTCAATTGTCATGTCACAGGACCTGTTCCTTGAAAGTCTGGAAGTCTAGGTGGTAGTAAAGAAGGAAAAGATGCAAATGGGAAGAGGAAGTGACCAGAGAATTGGTATCTCACCACAGCAGTACAGGCATTCATCAAAGTGCATTTCTGTGTAGAAAATATTACACTACATGGGGAAATGGAAAGAAAAGGGACACAAAAGATGTGTGCATCTTTATAGTAATCCACCCGTTCAAAATCTGCCTCTAAACTTACTTTTTAGAGTTTAGTTCGCAGTAGTATACTTTGAGCCTAGAAGAGTCAGATAGAATGTCAAATAGACATTCAATAAAAACTTGCTGGTGAATGAAGCTTATGTGCCACGATGGAGTCTACAATGCACCTGCCTGTCTAAACCCTGCCAGTGGGAGTGGCCTCCACAGCCCAGCCCACTCCAGCCTCACCTCAGAGAGAGAAACTGGAGGTGGCTGCTTGTCAATTCCATTGGCCCTGATTTCTGATGTTCTCTGTAACCCTTTAGCTGGCATCTTACTCAAGTGATTTAGATAGAAGTAGAAATTGCTTAGAAAGGCTTGATACTTTCTTCTCTTCAAGGCAAAGATTCCCAGTACAAAAATAAATATTCATTCACTTAAAAACATGAGTTGTGGATCTGTTCTGTATAAGATATTATGCTAGTTACCACGGAATATGCAAATATAAGGCGCAATTCCTCCCCTTGGGGAGCTTACAATCTAATAGGAAAGAGAATATTTAAGGCATATAGAATTCTTGTTTCTTGTGGCAAAAATGTATCCTTTACAGCTAGAAGTTTCCAGCGCTCTTTATCCTATTTTCTTATGACTTGTAAAAGCATCTTGAGTACAGTGCGAGCTTTAAGCACAAGAAGCTCAGGAACCACGTCCAGGCCCAGAGTTCAAGCCCCAAGACTGGCAAAAAAATCACTCTCTACACCCAAGATCATTTCTGGATTGCACGCCTGGTATCACAACACGTTTATTTCTGTAAACCCCAGACAGTTCTCCTAGGGAGACACAGTATCATCTCAGCTTGTCAGCTTTCTGAACCCTTTCTGCCATCCTATGTTCAACAAGGAATAGGAGGGATATACTTAAGCACTAGGTGGCGCTGCACCACCAAAATATAATGAGCCTAAAAATTCCTGAAATGGGTTGTGTTTAAATTCAGATTTCTCAACACTTGCCACTCTTGGGTAAAATTCCTTGTTGAGGGGACTGTCCTGTGCATTGCGGATAGTTTGTAGCATGAGATGCCAGTAGCAGACTCTCCTAAATTGTGACCAGCTCTCCAAACACTTTATAGTCCCTAGAATTCAAAAATCTCCCTTTGTTGATAACTGCTATGCTGAACAAAACAATGCCTTGCTTTGAAGTCTATCAGCATTCAATTAGGAAGGATATTTGAATAAGAAAATTTAGTTCCGCTGATGTGTTTGTTTCCAAAAATATGTCATATTTTAATAAGCCAGCCATTTCTCAACCTAGATTAATGATTTCTGAACACCATCCCATTCCTGTAATACAGATAAATGTCCAAGGCATCTTTGCATCCTCTTTCTAATCAATCCATTAGACCTATAAACTCTAATATTCCTCATTTCTTATTTTTAGTTTTAGTTTTTTGTCGATCATGGGCTTGAACTCTGGGCCTGGAAGTTGTCCCTGAGCTCTTCAGCTCTACCCTGGAGCTACAGCCTCACTTTCACTTTTTTAGTGGTTAATTGGAGATAAGAGGTAAGAGTCTCCCAAGCTGTTTTTGAACTGCTATCCTCAGATCTCAGCCTCCTGTATAGCTAGGATTATAGGCATGAGCCACCAACCTGGCTCTACTATTCCTCCTATTCAGGAGGCCTTCCTTTCCACTCTCCTTGAGGCCAGACTTCCATTTTCTAGACTTCCCCTGGCCTTGCTGCCTCTGCTCGTTGCTGCTTCCTCTCACTCAGATGCAAGGATGTGCGGGTTCCACCAGCATATCATTCCCTACCCTGAAATACAGCTCTCCTGATGCGCTTCCCTCATCCTCTAACAGGTTGTACAGATATTTTGCCCTTAGGTATTCAAGCTGGCATGATCCCCAATGTGACCCAGAAGGACACACAAGAAAGTGCCCTCAGAAAGTGCACCCAGTGCACCACAACCTCACCCCAATCACATGCTTCTCCTCTGAGTATCCCTCTCTACCTATGGAGCTCTTAAGCTTACCTGTTCCTTAAAGCCCTTTCCAATGGCCACTGTCTCCATGAGATACTTTCCGCTCACCTTGGGTCTGGAGAAGAGATTATTTGGTGGTTACATGGAGCACAGTCCCTGTACACATGCCTGCCTCCTACCCTTGAACTTGCCCCTTTTAGCTATGTGTTACTACTGTAGACTCCAGTAGATTCCAGTTTGTTTTTGTGCCTCTGTCTTTGTTAAATGAGTATACAGAGTAAGCATTTAACAAATATCTACTAACCATCATGGAGTCTAAGCAGTGCACATTAAAATATCTTCTGCAGAGTTAAAAAAAAAAAATCTCGGCTGGGAGTTTAGCCTAATGTTAGAGTGCTTGCCTAGCATGCACGAAGACCCGGGTTCGATTCCTCAGTACCACATACATAGAAAAAAGCCAGAAGTGGTGGTGATGCTCAAGTGGTAGAGCTCTAGCCTTGAGAAAGTCCAAGGACAGTGCTCAGGCCCTGAGCTCAAGGCCAGGACTGGCAAAAAAAAAAAAATCTCAACAGGGGGCCGGGAGTTTGGCCTAGTGATAGAGTGCTTGCATGCACGAAGCTGTAGGTTCAATTCTTTGGTACCACATACATAGAAAAAGCCGGAAGTGGTGCTCTGGTTCAAGTGGTAGAGCTCTAGACTTGAGAAAAGTCCAAGAACAGTGCTCAGGCCCAGAGTTCAAGCCCTGGGAAGGGGAAAAAAAAAATCTCAACAGCCAGGCCACACTCCAAATCAATTAAGAAAATAAATGACCTGCCGTGTTTACTCACTGGCTAGCCCTTTACCAACTGAGCCGTGCCTCCACCCCCTCGTCCCTAGTTTTTAAAGCCTCCTAGGTAGTGCCCTAGCATGGCCAAGGTTGGAAGAATCATTTTTATTACCACGATTTGTCTCCAGATTTACCCAGAAATGTATAAAGGGATGCGGACGGCATAAGCTGTGGACAACATTTGTGCAGAGAACTGTCCCCTGGTTGCACAGACACTGCCTGCCTGGGAAACAGACATAAGCATAGACACTTGCCTCACCAGACCCTGCTACTCTGTGCTAAACTCATGGGATGTGCAGACTTCATGAAGCCCCCAGAGGAAATTTGAAATCCTGAAAATATGAGCAAGGCAAAGCTGGAGGTAATTAGCTTTGTTGCAAAAAGGCATACAGTTCCAAAAGTGCCCTTCTCTCTAAGCACCTACTGAAGAGTTCTTCAAGGTGTGGTCCTTCATACCAAGGAGAATCATAGGGCTGGTAGTTTGGCCTAGTGGTAGAGTGCTTGCCTAGCATGCACGAAGACCCAGGTTTGATTCCTCAGTACCACATACATAGAAAAAGCTGGAAGTGATTCTGTAGTTAAAGTGGTAGAGCTCTAGCCTTGAGAAAACCCAGGGACAGTGCCCATGCCCTGAGTTCAAGGCCCAGGACTGGCAAAAAAAAAAAATGAGAATCACAGGGAAATGGGCAAAAAAAATCTGAATATGACTTTTAGAATAATAAGTGATTCATTACTATACCATTATCTTTAAATATGATGATATGCTATATGTCTTGTAAGTAGTAAGATACTTTTATTTATTTATTTATTTATTTAGGTCAAGCTTGAACTCAGAGTCTAGGTGCTATCCTTAAGCTCTTTTGTTCAAGGCTAGTGCTCTACCACTTCGAGCCACAGCTCCACTTCTGGTATTCTGAAGGTTAATTGGAGGTAAGAGTCTCATGGACTTTTGTGCCCCATCTGGCTTTGAACCTTGATCCTCAGATCTCAGCCTCCTGAGTAACTAGGATTATAGGCATAAGCCACTGGTGCTTAATTTTTCTTACTAAGTAAATATTTTCTATTCATTTACATATTAAAATTCCCTAGCATTGGGCTGGAGGTATGGTTCAGTAGTACAAAAAATTCCCTCTAGCAAATTAATATTTATCCACCTCTCTACTATAGTAATTTTTTCATGCTTGCTCTCAGCATTTATAGCACAATTCTAAGAGGCCTAAAAAATGCATTCTTTCTCGATTTCCTACAATTTCAAGGCTATTGGTTTTTAGAGTTTGAAGTGGCTACTATTTACATATTAGCAAAAAGGCAGCTTGTTTGCAGTTCCAGCATATCAAGTATGCTAATATAATTAGAAGAGGCAAACATATTTTAACAAATATGCAGAATATTTTGCACTGCACGGATTTTTTTAAAAAGCATGATATTAGCAACTTTTTAAGCATATTGATGACCCCTGCATTGGCAGAACTTAAAAGATTCATTCTTCAAGGTAGATCGGTAATTAACTCAGAAATTTTGATCCACTTAAAACAAGGGAAGACCAATAGTAGTGATACGCAAGGAACGGCTCTCCACACTTAATGAAGGTACTTCAATTCCAGGTGACCTAAGGATCTAAAAGGGACCTTGAATAAAGGCCATTGTAGGCAGATCTGTCTACACTGGCTGCTTGGAATTGCAGCCAACTTATAAATAGACCAAAGATCACAGTTTGAGAGTTATCTGGGGAGAGTGTAGGGGAGAAGGGAGATAAGTACAGGCTTTCATCAGCAAAAATAACTGAGGAACTATCAAATGAATTCAAGAAATAGCCTATCTGCTTCTTTTTCACAGGCAAATTCCAGAAAAACTTACTTTAGCCTCAAAAGAGTAGCTTGGGAGAATGATGACTCCTGGATCTAGGAAGGAAGTCAGTAGATAAAAGTCCACAGTTAAAAGGCAGACCAAGACAGTTGATGTATTTCTTTCTGGTTTAAGTAGTGTGGGACAAACCCTAAGGAAGGCTCATCAATGGCCTTATGTTAAAATTCATTCACATAGCTGGGTGTCAATGGCTGGTGCCTGAAATCCTAGCTACCCAGAAGGCTAAGATCTGAGATTTAGGTTCAGAGTCCAAGAGACTCTTACCTCCAATTAATAATAATGGATCTGGGATTTATTCCCATTCTGCCCCACTGGGTATACTAAGATTTATTCTTTGGAACTGAAATCCAGTGCTGATTTAGACCCAAAAGTGTGTGTTAATTTATATTCTTCCTCCAAAGGTATGTGGTACTGGGTTCTGGTAGAATATATCATCTCATGGCAACTGTTATTTTCCTTAGTCATGCTTTCTTCGTTATTGTTGTCGTCGTCAGTCATGGAGCTTGAACCCAGAACCTGGGTGCTATCCCTGAGCTTCTTTTGCTCAAGGCTAGTGCTGTACCACTTTGAGCCACAGCACCACTTATGGTTTTTGAGCCCATTCATGGGCTTTCCTGCCCAGGCTTGCTTTGAACCATGATCCCTAGAATCTCAGCTTCCTGAATAGCCAAGATTACATTGGTGAGCCTCCGGTGCCTGGGCTTAGTTGTGCTGTCGTAAAGATGGTGAAAGTTGTGTGAGTTAAGAAACTAGTGGCCTATGCTCGTAATCCTAGCCACTCTGGAGGCTGAGGGTCACCGTTTCAAGCCAGCCCGGGCAGAAAAGTCTATGACACTCTTATCTCCAGTTAACCAGCAAAAAGCCAAGTAAGTGACTGCTCCCCATAGCCTTTTGGAAGCAGGAGGACAAGTTGGAGGCCAGCCTTAGCCACAGAGCAAGTTCCAGGTAAGGCCAAATTATGAGACCGTAATCCAGGAGGAAAAAGAAAGGTGAGGGAAGGGAAGTCAGACTCTCCCAACATAGCTTTATTTTTTATTTATTTATCATCAAGCATTGAATTTAATGATTTCCAGGAACAGCAAAAAGTATATTAACTGGGGTAGAACACTGGGGAATTTAGTAAGAGCTGAATGGCTTCTAAAAATTTTTAAAAAGCAAATAGTTAAATTCTACAGCAGTTAGCTAAAATTAAGAGAGAGAATTTCTATTCGTTTGAAAAAATGAGGTTAAGAGGATTTGGAGATTGAGATCCCATCATTTTGCTCAAATTGTCTAATTTCATTAAAGTCAAGGTCAAAATAGAATTATACAAAGAGACTTTTATTTACTTTTTTTGTGCAAGGCTCTATACTAATAGAGCTGGAAAAACAAGGACATGGTTCCTTTCACAAAATCTTTACAGACCAGAGAAAGGGAAGTAACATTTTTGAAAAATGGATTAAAGATCTTAATATGTATTTAAAAGCATCTTTGAGGCATTCACATTTTTCATATATTTTTATTATAATTAATAGAAGGGTTACATTATATTTACCAGATAGAAGGTGCATTACTTCACACATATTGATACAGTTTCTCGGCATTCACATTTTTCACACTAATTTTACTCGTTGCAAACTCTACAAACTACTGGGGATTATTAACAAAGCTTCTGAGGAGCTAGAAAGATGATTGTGTCCAAACAGCAAGTAAGGCAAAGGCCTGGAATCTTACCATTAATTCCAGTGTTCCCTGCAGAAGCTGATTGAGGCCCTCACTTCTAGACTGTCCTGTTTGCCTGCCTGATTAGGTAACATCTAAGAGTGACTGGAGTCAAGTGGGGGAATAAACATTTTTCTTCCATGATTTGCAATGAAGAAACAAGGTTCTGTCCCAGGAGTTTGGCCTAGTGGTAGAGTGTTACCTAGCATGCATGAAGACCTAGGTTCAATTCCTCGGTACCACATATATAGAAAAAGAAGTGGTGCTGTGACTCAAGTGGTAGAGCTCTAGCCTTGAGAAGGCCTAAGGACAGTGCTCAGGCCTTGGGTTCAAGTCCAAGGACTTGGGGGGAAAAAAGAGAGGAAGAAAGGAAGGAAGGGAGGGAGGGAAGGAGAAATGGAGGGAAGGAAGGATATAGCCGAGCACCGTGGCTCACGCCTGTAATCCTAGCTATTCAGGAGGTTGAGATCTGAGGATCACAGTTCAAAGCTAGCCTAGGCATTAAAGTCCGTGAAACTCTTATCTCCTATTAACTACTAGAAAACCAGAAGTGGCAATGTGGCTCAAGATGTAGGACAGTAGCCTTGAGCTGAAGAGCTCAGGGACAGCACCCAGGCCCAGAGTTCAAGTCCCATGGCTAACAAAAATAAAAAATAAAGGTTATGAACAAACTTGTACTTAAAAAAAAAAACCTGCACTACAAATCAAATGGATTGTGATCATTAAGTGTAACTTAGAAATTAGTAATTTTGATGGCGACACTTACAAACACAAGTCTGTGCCTTGGGCCAGGCTTTGGAATCCATAATAATAGGGTTTAGAAGATATTATTGCTGGCTAGGATGTAGCTCAGTGGCAAAGCACTTCCTAGCAAATGGCAACGTCCCAGGTTTAATCCCTAGTGTCAAAAAAGAAAAGACAAAAAAAGTAGTGTTTTTTTTTTTAATGCCCAAACAAAAGAATGATGGTTATTGCTTGTGGAAATAACTCAATCATTGACTTAGTAAGAAAAAATAAAATATTGAAAAACTATAATGACCTATTATTTAAATGCTAAATGATTCCATATATATATATACATATATATGTATATATAATTTTTTTTTACTGGTCCTGAGGCTTGGGGCCTGGGTGTTATTACTGAGCCTTCATGCTCAAAGTGAGTGTTCAACCACTCTGGCTACAGCTCCACTTCCAGCTTTTTTGGTGGCCCATGGGAGAGGACAGCCTGGAGTAGCTAGGATTACAGGCTAAATTCAACTCCTTTCTAAATAACTACCCAAAAGATACTAAGTTCCAAACGCAGAAGGGAAAAATCTCAAATTAATCACTGGCACCCTTACCTGCTTTATTTATATTTATTTATTTATCATATTTGCCAGGTATTAGGAAAAACACCTTTGTCAGTGGTGGGACTGGGCGTCAAGACTGTACGTCCATGGTCGGGGAAACACTCCTCCTCCCCGAGCAGGCAGGATAAACAAACGCGCGTGCTATGCGTATTTTACAAAAATCTTTATTTTAATCACGTAAAACGCAGCTTTAAAAAAATACACTCATGCTCGTGTACTGGCAGGAAAAAGAAAGAAAGTCAATGAGATGCATGCACAGACATCACCGAGCACAGCGGCGCGAGCCGGGCAGGACCTCGCCGCTTCCCCCGGCAGCGCGCCGCGCCCAGGCCGGCGGCTCTTCCTCCGCTCCGTCAGGGGCTTAGGAGATTATGTTCACAGCAATCCATAGGTCATTCGCCAGGGTCAGGACCCCTAGAGGCTGACAACAAGTTCATAACACAAGACGGGAAAGGAACGGGGGGGGGGGGGCGAGGGATAGAAGGGAGGCGCCCCGCGGTGTGGGGAGGATGCGAAGTGACAGTAGCAGGGGGAAAGTGAACGGATTTTCTTCCCAGGATCACGGACTCTCCCAAGCCCCTGCGCCTAAGGGGGTGGGGGAGGTTGGAGAGGCTCCAGCGGCTCGAACCCGCGTCCTCGACGGACTAGAGGGTTAGGCAGTGGGAGTGGCAGGGCTCCCGAGTGGGGAGCTCCCTCACTAGCCAAAGAGGGGGGGAGCGGGGTGCCCCGCGGCCGGGTCCCGCGCCCTCCCTGGCCATCGCGGGACGGGGTGGATGGGTGGAGGGATCCCGCGGGACGTCTCCGCGTCCTAACTGGCCATCGGGAAGGGCTCGGGCTGGAAGCCGAAGAGCCTCGCGGGGCCGTAGGGCTCGCCGTCGCCCTGCAGCTTGGCGCCCGCGAAGGCGAGGTAGTGGTCGCGGCCAAAGTGCTCACAGTGGAGGCTGGACCAGTCCCGCTCCGAGCCGAACCGCTCGGCTTCGGCCAGGATGCGGGTGAGGGCCATGATGTAGCTCAGCGCCATCTGCAGCGTCTCGTACTTGGACAGCTTTTTGTCCTGGCCCCACTGGGGCACCACCCTGCGCAGGCGGTCGAAGGCCGTGTTGAGCCCCTGCATGCGGCGCCGCTCGCGCGCGTTGGCCGCCAGGCGCCTGCGCGCCGCGCTCTCCAGCCGGCCGGCCCCGGCGCACGCGCCTGCGCACTCCACCCCGCCGGCGCACAGGGCGGCGGCGCGCGCTCCGGCCGGGGGGCCGCCGCCGGGCTTACAGGACTTCATCCCGGGGGCTGGAGGAGGAAGGGGCGGGGTCCGGCCTGCGCGGAACCCAGCTGAGCGTGGGCTGGGTGTGGGTCAGTCGAATCGCGTCGCGGCGTGGTTCTTCTTAGCGAATCAGTCACGCACAGATCTGCTCCTTTGCAGACAGTGACGGTGGGGCGTGCGGGCGCCTCGGTCTTCGGTGCTGCTGGATGGCTCTTAACACGTACGGGAGATGGAGATGCTCCAGAAACGAGTCATCCCCCGCCCCGCCTACCGTGAAGTGGAGAAAGAGAAGGAAACCTTCTTGCGCGGCGTTTGGTTATCCAGTCCTCGGGGGGAGCCCAGCCGGCTTTTCCCAGGCAGATTAGAGCTGGGACGATGTCTTCCCCAGCGCGCCCGGGGCCGGCCGGAGCGCGTTCCCCGCGCGCTGCAGCCGTGGGAGAGTGCTGCGTGCATCTTGGAGGGAGGAGAATTTATAGCCGTGGACGAAAGGAGGGAACAGGTGGTGGCAGGTGGGCGGGCGTCCCTCGGCTTCCATCTCAGCACCTTCCCACCCTGGGAACTGCGAGGGGAGGGGTGGGGGGGGATGAGCAGCAAAATCCTGACACGACTGCCTTCGTCTGTTGAGGTTCCTCCAAAGCCGTGGCCAGCACTAACGTTCACGCACGCCATCTGGAGTGGCCTGGCTGTCCCCAAAAGACCAACAGGGTGGGGGTGGGGGGAGCGCTTGGCCACTCTTTTCCCATATCAGCAGGCAGCTTATGGATCAAAACAAAAAACAAAACCCAAACGACAAGAACAACAACAAAAAAACTTCACTGCGGTTTTAAAAATTATTAGAAATCTTTGGCAAGAGGATGTTGCCCTTGGCATCATACAGCTCAAGTGTAGCATAACAAGACCGAGCTATGTTGAGAAGTGTGACCCATCTGGCATCATGGTGATCCGATACATGTATGGACATTTTGATTTTATCTAATAAGTAAATTGGGCCAAATTATCCAGTGTTAATAGTACTTGGCTGTTTTGCTGCGCAAATGATTGGGCTATTTTCTGTGAAATAACATATCGAAAGGTATTAATGTGTCTATCCAAAGCTATATTATTCTAATTATGTGCTTGGATTACATGATTTCAGATGCCTAGGCAAAGTAATCAGTGTCTATACTTTATTTCCCTTGTTTATAAATGTTTGTAGGAAATACATAGGTATGATCACTAATTCCTTAGGTATTTTTGCTATTTAAATCTAATAAAACTAATAATATACACATATGTGCAAAAGAAAAACGTCTACATAAATTGTGAGGTTTTAAAAATAATATCTAAAGGAAGATCTTTTCTCCCTCTCATTCTCTCTTCTTCAAGGCTGCAAATATTTCATACAACTTTTTGTATCACCTGTCCTAAGGAACAAGCACAAAGCATGATTCCACCCGTGAAAATCAGTGTATGGTTTATACCAAGAATCCCTTCAGTTGATGCTCTCATGTCAGCTTGTTTATTGTTATTCAGTGGAGTCAAGAGGCAAAGAAAGGCCAAACAATTTCCATTCAAAATGATTTCTGGATATTTCCAAGCAAGCTCTCTGCCCTTTTGAAATCTGGACATGTCAGCATTATTATGATGTGTTTGTTGGATTAAGCCATCAACAAGCTCTCACCAATCAAGACTCTTTTAAAACTATGACTTGCTTCCCCCTGTCATTGCCTCACACCAACCCCATTGTCACTACCCTGCCCATAAATAGTTGATTAATCCCCAACTGAAGCAGTGACAATGAAATGAAGTTGAATAATACCAAGACAATAGGGTGCACTTGAACACTAATGACCTTCAGCATGACAGATGTTGAGCACAGACTTTTGCACGGAGACACTCAGCTCTGTTACTCTGGGTCACAACAGCCTTGATTGCCAATAGTCCATCCCTGATGGCAAAGTCCACACGGGTTAGTCATGAACATGCCACATATATTTGAGTTTTTGTGGACATCTGCCCTATTGCTAGCATTTCTCCTCTTCACTTATCTCCCTCCACGCTGCTCCACAGAATGTTTCTCTGCAAAACTGTCCCAGTAACCTTTTCCTATCACTATTGTCTAACAAATTAATGAGATGGATGGTTTTGCAAGCTAGGTTTCAGAAATGTCTTGGGATATTGGGATGTCATGTAGGAATAGGGACACAAGGAAATCAGCAAGGCCAAGTTTACTTTGGCAGAAAGGGGCACTGCTGACAAGTAACAAGGGTGGGTGATGCCTATGTGTCTCTGATCATAGAAAATAATACTTATCAAAATGAACTCCAGGAAAGGCAAACAAGAGGTTTTTTTTCTTTGTTATTGTTTTTCTTTTCTTTTTGTTTGTTCATATGTCTGTCTTTAGGAGGACAAAAAGGGAGGTCACAAAAATGGAGGGACAAAGGGTGAATGAAGGCAGCAGTGGTACTCACTAGCTGGGGATGGGAAGGGAAAAACTGGGAGAGACCAGGGGAAGGGTGACATTATCCAACAAGAAATGTACTATTTACCTGACTTATGTAAATGTAACCCCAAATATCCCATTATAATAACAATTTAATTTTTTTTTTTGCTAGTCCCGAGGACTCAACTCAGGGCCTGGGCACTGTCCTTGGGCTTTCTCAAGGCTAGAGCTCTACCACTGGAGCCACAGCACCACTTCTGGCTTTTTCTATGTATGGTACAAGGAATCAAACCCAGGTCTTTGGGCATTCTAGGCAAGCACTCTACTACTAGGCCAAACTTCCGCCCCAAAATTTAAAAAACAAAACCAAACATCTAAACTAATAACTAAAGCTGGGCACTGGTGGTGGCTCATACCTGTAATCCTAGCTACTCAGGAGGCTGAGATCTGAGGATCATGGTTCAAAGCCAACCTAGACAGAAAAATCCATGAGACTCTTATCTCCAATTAACCACTAAAACCAGAAATAGAGTGCTATTCTGGAGCAAAAGAGCTCAGAGACAGCTACCAGGCTCTGAGGTCAAACCCTACAACCAACCAAAACAATAACAACAAACAAACATAATAACATTTATATATAATATATACATTATATATACATAATATATATATTCCAGTCCTAGGGCCTGTGCACTGTCCTTGGGTTTTTCTTTTTCTTTAAGGTTAGCACTCTACCACTTGAGCCACAGCCCTAATTCTGGCTTTTTTCTGTGTATGTGGTTCCAAGGAATTGAACCCCCAGGGCTTTGTGCATACTAGGCAAGCACTCTACCACTAGGCCACACTCTCTGCCCCTAAAATATTTTGAAATGTTAAAACAAATGAAGCCAAGTAAAAAAGCTTGGGGCAGAACCCCCAGCTTTCATCTCTAACATATTAGTGTCCTTTATTCTGATTGTTTGGAATTTAGATTCACAATCTTGCACCATTGGTTAGCTTCAGAGAGCTTAATCTGAGCAATCAACTAAAACCAAGACACTTAGTCAAAATTTATTAGAAAAACAACTTATTCATTTGGTGTTCTTCTACTTCAGGCATGCCTCTAGGCCTTGGAAAGACAATTCTTAAAAAAGTAGGATATGAATTAACTAAAATAGCTTCTTATACAATGGCAGCTATCCTTAAAATGGTGTTGCTTACAGACCAGGAGTGTGGCCTAGTGGTAGCATGCTTTCCTGGCGTACATGAAGCCCTGTGTTCAATTCCTTGTAACACATACACAGAAAAAGCTGGAAGTGGTGCTGTGGCTCAAGTGGTAGAGCGCTAGCCTTGAGAAAGCCCAAAGACAATGCCCAGGTCCTGAATTCAAGCACCAAGACAGGCAAAAAAAAAAAAAAAAGAAAAAAAAAAGAAAATGGTGGTGCTTATGTCAAGCAACTACTTTGACAGGAAAGATTGTAATTTTAATCCATGTGTGTCCAGGCTGGTGAGATTGAAGCCCAACCAAAGAATCAAAAACTTAACAAGCCAGGCAGCAGGGATGTACGCCTGTAATTCCATCTCCTCAAGAGGCAGAGATGGAAGGATCACAGTTCAAAGCTAGCCAAGGCAAGGAAGTCTGTAAGACTTTTATGGCCAACTAATCACCAAAAGAACAGAGGCGTCTCAAGTGGTAAAGTGTCAGCCTTGAGCTAAAACAGGTAAGGGACAGGAAGTGGTGCTGTGGCTCAAGGGGTAGGTTGTAGCCTTGAACTGAAGAGCTCAGGGGCATCGCCCAGGACCAGAGCTCAAATCCTACCACCCACCAAAAAAAAAAAAAAGTAAGAGCCAGTGCTCAGGCACAGAGTTCAAGCTCCAGTTCCATCATAACTTGAAGAGAGAAGGGAACAGGCATAAACTAGATGTTCTGTTGTCTGAGTCATGATTCAAGGATAGAGAATAGTGCTATATTGCTGAAACAGACTAACAGACTAAGAGGGCATATAATAAGACATTTCTGAACACAGTCTGAACTACATTAGACATTTCTGAGAAAAAAAAGATCCACTGTCAAATAAGTTTAAGAAACACACATGCTGTCTCCCACATGGAGAATCATAAAACAAAACTAGCACAGGAGGGGGAAAAAAATCAAGATGGAGTCAATTATGTCAAATGAAGGCATCGGTAGTAGCAGCTGAGTTTCAGTCAGTCCCAGGCAGACAGACAACTGTGACTCATTAATACCTATACCTCAGTTCTGTCTTCTACATTATGTGTTTCCTGTCTGTCTAAGCATGATGCTGGCTAAAATGCTCTGAACCTATATGGTTTCAATTAGAGAATCATAAATGAAGCTAAGAGATTTAAACCAAATTGTTGCAATTCTTTCTCTCTGTCCCTCCTCCTCTCCCTCCCTCTCCCTCTCTCTCCCCCCCATCTCTCTCTGATGGAATTTGAAATCAGGGCCTCTTACTTTTTGGTCCTGCTTGCACAGCTGGCACTCTTCCACTTTAGTCATACCTTCAGTCCAGCTTTTTGCTGATTATTTTGGAGATGGAATCTTACAGACTTTTCTGCCTGAGCTGCCTCCAACCTCAGATTTCAGACTCCTGAGTAGCTAGAATTTCAGTCATGAGCCACTATGCCCAGTGATAGGTGGAAACTTTCTACTTTGTGCTCAAGGTTAGTGTTCTATCACGAGCCACAGCGTCATTTCCAGCTTTAGTAGTTTATTAGAAATAAGAATTTCAAGCACTTTTCTGCTCAGCCTCCTGAGCAGCTAGGATGAGCCACTGGTGCCGGGCTGCAGTTTAACTGGTCAGCTCAAATCTGCCAACTATTAAGTGAGGTTTGATCACTAGCAAAGGGAAAGATATCCACAAGGAAGGAGCTTGTCACTGAAGTCTTGTAAAGTTTCCAGAAGAACTATATGCTGGGTCTTTCCTCTACTTTGCTATCTTTCAAGCTGTGCAGCTTTTGGCTCAGAACTTGTTCAGTTTCTAGCTCACCCTCACCAACTTGGAAACTCTTGTCCTGACAAAAACCTAGAAGGAAGATAAATTCCATACTACCTCCAAAGGACAGCAAGTCCTGCTCACAGCCAAGACAGATGCTTGAGTGGCAGAACAGCGATGGACTCATTACCTCTGCCTAGAGGATGATCCAGCTTTCACCACACGGAAACCTTTGGGGATGGGGAGTGTTACGCAATCACTCAGGTCCATGTCATTCAGGTGATGGTTTGCCTGGGCTGCAAGTCCTGGACAGAGCCTCAAGTTGATCTGAAATTGGAGCCTCTCAGCTCTGGAGTTGCGCCCTTGGTAGACTCAAAACTTAAGACATGCTTGTTGCTGGTGGCTCACACCTGTAATCCTAGCTACTCCAGGAGGCTGGGATCTGAGGATTGTGGTTCAAAGCCAGCCTGGGCAGTAAAGTCTGTGAGGCTTGAGAATCCTATCTCCAATTAGCCACCACAAAAACTGGAAGTGGAGCTGTGGCTCAAGGAGGTAGAGCGCTAGCTTTGAGTTAAAAAGCTCAGGGAACAGTGTCCAGGCCCTGAGTTCAAGCCCCACGACAGACCAAACAAACAAACAAAACCCTTAGGTCAAATCTCGATCCAGTGGATCTATCTACGTATACAACTCCTATTGTTAATAAATAGGAAAACTGTAGAGGCAAAGGCACTGGTTTACCACCCAAGCATTTCATCTTGTTGACTATCTGGAACACCTTACCACAGGTGAGGTGAGACATCATACCTGGAGAGTCATTAGACCCTCATATTTCCATTGCTGCTATTAAGGTGGCCGGGCCATGAGGCAAGCTCTCTAAGCCCTAGACAAAATAATGGCTAATTCCATCAATAGTCTGACTAAGCCTGATAGGCCTCAACACTAGGCATGTCAAGACATCACACTCCATTGGGACAATATTGGGAAGATGCTGTGAGCTCTGTCCAGTCCATTAGGAGTTACACATTTGTGCAAATAACCATAAAATTAAACCCACCCAGGGAGGGCCATTGATTTCCAATTGGCATGGTTGCCAGATGCCTGTTTAGCCTAAGAACTGCTTTGACCTCTCCCAGTGATGCTGCGGGCTCAGGGCTTTGTAGGGTGTGTTCCCAGCAGGAAGGCCTCTCCACTAAAGCTGGCTGCTGGAACTTGGGCTGAAAAGCAAAGCAGGTTCCCCATATGTTGCAGGGGAAAGGCCAGCCGCACCCTCTTATCCACCTCTAGGGCCCCAAAGCCACCCCCAAGAGATGACAGACAGCCGCTCCCAGCCTCCACCAATTAACTAGGTGGCCTCCTGCTGTTGAAGGGGGAATGAGGGCAGAAAAACAGGAGGATGCCTAATTTAACTAGGACCTGAGTAAGTGGTTCACCAACCAGCCACTCTGGAATCGCTGAAGCATGCCTAAACAGTTTCTAATGGGTCTCGGTGGTTCTGTGCCTGAGATCTGGAGTTCTGTGTGTTCTCAGCCCTTTTGTACTTTCAAATCTTGTAGGCATACAAATCTTATGATTAATTTAAATACACTCACTAATATGTTAATGAGTACATCTTAAGTATTATAATCATGCACCAACTCTTATGTGCAAATATTGCAATAGAAATGACTATTCAAAGATGCTGTATTTTTTTCCTCACAAGAAAATCTGATGATTTGTATTCCTTTACACACACACACACACACACACACACACACACACACACACACACAGAGCAGCCTTCTGGATTCAAAGGTAAGTTATCAGTTCTGAGTAAGTTATCAGTATCAAGTTTAAATTCTATGCAACTATAAGTCTAGGTAGAAACCAAAATTGCTGTTTTTGACTAAGGATAGGAACCTCTTCGGTCATTTCCAAGTCCCAGCAAGTCACTGGTTCTTTAGTTTTTGCTTTTGCCACAGATCGTTTAGAAGGAAGGAATACCAGACTTGCAAAGAGGAAGACAGTTGTAATCATGGGAAATTGAACTAAATTAAAATGATCCTAAGTCAAAGCACAAGCTGGCCCCTTTGTCACCAACTTTTGACATTCTAATTAAGGTAAATGGTTATGCAAATTAATTCAGTCACTCTTTTCCACTAACCCAGCCCTAAGCCCCTGATTGTTCCCATGTGGGCTGTTGGTGGCATAATTAAAACTCTCCTAAAAATTGAATGAGAAGTGGAAGATAATTTCCAAAGATGACCTACTTTGTGGGCAACCCTTCACAGCTGTCCTTTTGTCCTGCCTGTCGCCTGGTTGCCTTGAGTTTCTCTATCAAGTAAAATAGAATATGACACTTGAGGTGTTCTCAAGCTTCGGTCCTCAAGAGTGGAGTAGAAGACAGCCAGGCAGGAGTCCAGCACCCCAGATCACCTCCTTCCCAGCTCAATTAGCTGAAAAAATGGGGTTACAGAGTGAACCCAAGCATAGCACCCAAGGTGCATGATTTTGGGGGGGGCATATGTGAAATGAAACTGGTCATGATTTGCTATGTTAAAACTATATGGTGAACATGTGCCTGGATAGGGAAGGAGTATATTTGAAATTTTTCATATTAAAAAAAAAAGCAATGTATACACACAACCAAGAAATAGCATCTATCAAGCGGGGAAAAGGTAGCTTCTTTGTTGCTGTATTGAAAATTAAGCACAAGGCCTCACAGTAAAATGGGGATGCTGAATCTAACTGGTGCCATCTTGGCCAGGTGGTGAATGTCGAGTGCTTGATTTGACTGGCATCATCTTGTCATCACAGTGGAAGAGAGTTGAGCCTCCCAGTTGATGGTTCTGCCTGAATTCCCGAGGGCTTGGATGCGGACTTAGACAGTGGGTTGCCGACCTGCCATTCTTGGGTCATGAACAAGATCCCTGCTTGGGTCCAAACTAGCTCATGTGCTGTGACTCTTGTATATCTTGATTCCTGGCTCTCCTCTGGTCACCATGTAGTGCCACTTCAGGTCTCCATTGGAGCTGACCTGATTTGTTGGTACTGTTTTTCTTCTCTCTTTTTTTTCTCCTGCTCTCATGATTTAGTTTTCTAACAGTGTTAAGTGTATTCGCCGGGCTGCAGGTCTTTGTGACAAGCAAGACCCTGCCTATGTTTGCTGGCCCTTTAATAAAGACCCCCAATTCGACCATTCAAAATGTGGCTTCTCAGAGCCAGGTGTGTGGCTTAGTGGTAGAGTGCTTGCCTAGTACGCATGAAGCCCTGGGTTTGATTCCGAGGTACCACATACACAGAAAAAGCTGGAAGTGATGCTGTGGCTCAAGTGATAGTTCACTAACTTTGAGAAAGTTCAAGAGCAGTGCCCAGGCCCTGAGTTCAAGCTCCAGGACTGGAGAAAAAAATACGGCTTGTTTTCTTGTTGTAAAGCAACGGGAAGTCCTCTACCACTTAAGCCATAGCCCCCAGTCCTGAGTGATAGTGTCTCCTCCATTTTGGTTTGATTGTCTTCATCTTAGTTCTTCTGCCCTTTTCCTGACATCAGGTGACAGGCCAGGCCTGGCCATAATTGATAGCCCCCACTCCATTCCCACAACTACAGGTATCTCTAGCCTCCAGCTGCATCAGCTGAATATTGTCCACCCAGATCTCTGTCCAGCTGCAGAGTACTTCCTACCTTCAGCGAAAATTCCTGCCCTCAGCCACCCTGTCCTGCCCTCAGCTTCCCTGGCACTATATAATTAAGCCTCCTTCTCAAGGACAGGCTGCTACTCTCTTACCTGGAGAGAGCTAGCCTGCCGGCCCCTGATGACATTAATCCTATTTTGCTGTATGAGAGACTGTGTGTCTGTGTGGTATTCTGCGATGGTGCTTTCAATGAGAAAGTTAATAGCAACAGTCAACTTTTGGGTCCCTTCCTCCTCCTCCTCCTCCTCCTTCTCTTCTTCCTCTTCCTTAATGGAGAAGAGTCACAGAAAAATTAATCTTTACAAATGGAGCTGGGTGTGATTGTTGCTGTAGCTCTTGGGAAGGAGGTTGGAGCATCTCTTCAATCTGGGAGCTCTAAGCCATTCTGGGTGGCACAGCAAGACTGTCTCTAAAAGGGGGTGAGTAGGATATAGTTATTATGTCTCCTTAGGCATATTCCCTGATCCAATCCACCCACTTAGCTCTGGTTCTTCCCAGCTGAGCCTTAGTTGAGAAGACCAGACAAGTGACTTGAAAAGATAGAGCCAAGTGAAAGGCAGAAAGGGAAAAGTGTAAGCAAGATCCCCTGATAACCCACCAAGAAGATAAGTAAAGGTAAGTGGGAATGACTTCCATATCATTAAAAAAACAATGTAACCCTGTGACTCCAAAATAAAAATAATGAAAGCCCTAATTTTTCTTAAAGTGCTAGGCTATCCAGCAGCAAGTGGTCTCATGACGAACATGCCTCTTTGTCAGCCTTGAGTAAGGATGAAATGGGATAAGCAGTTGATAGTCTGGGTGGATGGGTGGAGGCTTTGTTTTGTTTGTGTTGCTACTGGAGCTTGAACTTGGAGCGTGAGTGCTGTACCTTGGCACTTTCAATCAAGGCTGGCCTTCTACCACTTGAATCACAGCTCCACTTCTGACTTTTTGGTGGTTAACTAGAGATAAGAGTCTCACAGACATTTTACTGTCCAGATTGGCTTTGAACTTTGATTCTCAGATCTCAGCCTCCTGAGTAGCTAGGACTACAGGCATGAACCACTACAATCAGTAGTGGAAATTTTTTTTTTTTTTTTTTTTTTTGCCAATCCTGGGCTTGAGCTCAGGGCCTGAGCACTGTCCTTGGACTTTCTCAAGGCTAGAGCTCTACCACCTGAACCTCAGCACCACTTCCGGCTTTTTTGTATGTATGTGGTGCCAAGGAATCGAACCCCGGTCTTCATGCAGTAGTGGAAATTTTTAATACAGGAGCCCTTAGGCTTCAGGAGTCAGCACAGGAGAGTTGCAGGCCTTGGAGATCTCTCATTCTGCATGTTGTAAAATGATGCTTTTTATTTTAATCTTTTAGCAGCATCCATGTTTCGAGTGACAGTAATTAATGAGGTAGTATAAAAACTGCCCCAGCCAGGCTATGCCCCTGTGTTTCATAGCTTTGTTAGAAAAACTTGAGAGAATTGGGATGGGCTAATTAATTGGTCTTCAGGTAGTAAGTAAATCAAAGATCGTGTGTGCTCTGGGAAGCCAGAGTCTCCTCTTTCCTGAGAATCACTCAGCTGAAGATTGATGAAGGGCTGCTGAGGTCAGGCTTAGAAACACACAACCATCTGCTAACTCTCTAGGGTTGGTACCTGCAGTAAAGCAATTTTAGAAGAACAGGTGTTCACTTTTAACTTACCTCTTCTTTTCTTTTATGCTGAAATCATGGTTTTAGCTGGAGAGAGCATTTAGTTGGATGATGAAATTCACAAACTGTTACAACTTAAAATAACCTGGCCCAAAGGTATTCCAATAACCTCAAACGGTGATTGTTTACACAAAGTCCTAGAGCCGTCTCACAGTGACAGCAGCCACTCTGGCCTCTCTCTAGGAACCCTTGGCAGCCTCAGGAAACTGACTTGGAGGCACTGCCCAAGAGAGTTAACAGCAAAGAATCACATCTCCAATGACTGATGCAGGAATACCTAACAGATTGAATTTGGTCCACATCCTTCATCTAGTGAACCTAGACCCAACCATGCTAACCAGCTGACTGACTTTAAACAGATTCACTTTTGTTGCGTTGTTTCACAACATACCCCTAAACATGTATCTCCTCCATATAAAATGGAAATAAGAATGGCCACCAGGACATTCAGCAAATTATACAAGCCAAGATACAAAACAGTATGACTAGCAAACTACCATTAGTGAAAGACAGAATGAAATGCTTCTACCTTCAGCCTCAATCATAGCTGACACCACAGACTTGTATCACCATGCTCCAGTCCAAACTCCAATATATTTCTGATCTATTTAGCTTTAGCTTTAGTGGCAGTTACCAGCCCCTAATTTGCCAGGAAAGGCAGACCCTGGCCATTGTTCAGGCACTTACAGGAGTTTCCCAAGGTGCCAGGCAATGATGTTTGGACACCAGATAACCCATACGGCAAATGCTCATTAATGTCACAGCCTTTAACCTGAGTTGAGTGTGGAAACACTTCCTGTTATTTAGCTTTCCTTGATTTTACCCAATTCCTCTTCAGGTGGACTTCTTTCTCTGTCCCAACAACATAAGGCTGTAAATTCTTTTTTTGTAGGGGGCAAATGGGAGAAGAGGGATTCACTGAGGTTTGAACTCAGGCTAGCCACCACTTCTGACTTCCAGCATCCCATTCACATACCCAGAACAACTGTGACTTGACTTTTTTTTTTCTCTGCTCCTAGGACTGGAGCTCAGGACCTGGGCACTGTCCCTAAGCTTTTGTGCTCTAGGTTAGCACTCACAGCTCCACTCTCAGTTTTTTGGTGATTAAGTGGTGGTGAGAGTCTCATGGACTTTCCTGCCTGGGCTGACTTTGAACCACGAGCCTCCGGTCTCAGCCTCCTGAATAGCTAGGAACACAGGTATGAGCTACCAGCACCCAGCATTGGCATGAGAATTTAACCTCTTTGTTTTCTACATCCATCCCATAGAATGCAGTGTGTTATAGCAGTGTGTAAAACACAAAACAGGACTACACGACACTTCCCCTTAAAGACTCACTGGACTGCTATACACATATTGATGCAGGGATCCCTACTAGAAACTTTTCTAGTATTACTGGGCAATGATTAATTTATATTGCCAAGTGAACTCCCTGGTACTGCATAAAGTTTGTTCTAGCTCCCTTCAAAAGTGAATATTTCTTATTCTTGCATGTCTCAGCAGCCCAACTTATTCTACATATGGCTATGTGTTTAATTAATGTCCTTCAATGTCTACAATTAACATTGTGATGATTAATAAAATAACTTCTTTAAAGGTCTATTTGCTAGTAGAACTGCACAATCAGGTATAATTAATTCATCATTAATAAATCATGGCTGATTAACTAATCTATTTATTACTAACACAGTACTGAACAGTCCCCACCTGAGCACAGATAATTTTTCTATGCTGAATAAAACTGCAAGTTGATTTTTTTGTTTTTTAAAGCTCCTCCAAAAGTGCGCTGAACAGCAAATATATCACAGCCAGAGGGAATCTGAAGCCAGGCTCATTTAGAAGTCATCTGCTATATAGACAATTGTCACTTGGGAGCAAAGATAGCAGTGGCAAAATCTGGAAGTCAGAACATCTCGTGGTTCTCAGATTTAAACCTAGACTGGACTCTCCTGGAGGTTTATGAAAACGCAAAGCACTGGGACCCTTCTCCAAGCCAGTGAGATTTTTAACTGTCTTCTCTGAATCTATCTCACAGATGCACTGTCTATAGAAGTTCAGAGGTATGTAAAAGACTCGCTTTGTGTGGGACTGAGCTTGTGAATTTGCACTTCTAGAAAGATCCCAGGTGGTCCCATGCTGGGGGGGCACATCCACCATTTGTCTACCAGAGATGCTTATAATGCTATGATTCTCAGGTCGTTTCTTTTTTTCTCCCTTCCTTTCCCTTCCTTCCTTTCTTTTTTGTCAGTCCTGGGTTTGAACTCAGGGCCTGGGCACTGACCCCCTCTGAGCCCCTTTGTGCTCAAAGCTAGCCACAGGCCCCTTTTTCTAAGTAATTTGTTCGATAAGAGTCTCATGGACTTTCTTGTATGGGCTGGGTTGGAACTGTGATCCTCAGATCTCTTTCTCCTGAGAGGCTGTACCTAAGATACAAGCATGAGTCAATGTGTGTGTGTGTGTGTGTGTGTGTGTGTGTGTGTGTGTGTGTGTGTGTGTGTTTGTGTGTGTGTGTACTTGCTGGGGTTCTGGGGCTTAAACTAGGCCTGGGTACGATCCCTGAACATTTTTGCTCAAGGTTAGCAGTCTACCACTTGCTTTGGGATTTGGGTGGTTAATTAGAGCCTCACAGACTTTCCTGCCTTCAAAGCACAATCCTTAGTCTCATGAGTAGCTAGGATTACAGATGTGAGCCAACTATATACGGTTTTGTTTTTGTTTTGTTTTTATGGGACTTGGGTTTGAAGTCAGGATTTTTTGCTAGCTAGGCAGGTGCTCCACTACTGAAGCCATACTACTAGCCCATAAAATTCTTTGCATAGTTCAGTAAAAGTTAAGGAAAAACCTCACTCACAGTTGTTGAAAACCTGTCAGTGATTCTCACCTTTGGTATCATGGCCCGTAACTGTGTGGTAAACTGTTAGCCACTTAGCTAGCTGTTACTCGTTCAATTGAACCCAAGCTCACCCAGAACTTGTGTCCTTCTTGCCTTAGCCTTACAGACCTGGTTAAGTTCATTCTTAATTAGCAAATGTCAATAATAATAAGAAACAAGGTAGTAGTAAAATTGCTAACATTAGCCTTGCTTTTTGAATGGCTGAGAATTGGCATCAATGGCTACAAGGAATCCTTTTTAACCCAGAGTCAGCTATAATATTCAATATTGGCGATGTCACTGGATTTAAAAACTCATTTTTTTTTTTGGTGGGATATGGGGCTTGAGCTTGGCCTGAGCGCTGTCACTGAGCTGTTTAGCTCAAGGCTACTACCCTACCCTTGGGCCAAGCCCCACTTTCCATTTTCTAGAGGTTAATTGGAGATAAGAGTCTCAGGTCCTTTGGTGCCAGACTGGCTTTGAATCTTGATCCTCAGATCTCAGCCTCCAGAGTAGCTAGGATTACAGGTGTGACCCACCACAACCGGCTTAAAACTCATTTTATTAAGAGAAAAGAAAAATTATGTTAAAGTCATCATTCAAAAGTCACATATCTAAACAAATTAAGACACCATTACTTTCAGCACTTAATTTTACTATCACATTAAGTAGCTTATATATATCATAGCTTTTTTTCTTTTTTCTTTCTTTCTTTCTCCCTTCCTTCCTTCCTTCCTTTTTTTTTTTTTTTTTTTTTTTTGCCAGTTATGGGGCTTGAGCACTGTCCTTGGACTTTTCTCAAGGCTAGAGCTCTACCACTTGAGCCACAGTTCCTTTTCTGGCTTTTTTCTATGTCTGTGGTACCGAGGAATTGAACCTGGGTCTTTATGCATGGTAGGGAAGCACTCTACCACTAGGCCAAACTCCCGGCCCCCTCCTTCCTTTTTTACTTTCTTTCTTTCTTTTTTAGTACTGGTACTAGGCTTGAACTTAGAGCCTAGGTACTGTCCCTTAGCTTTTTCACTCAAAGCTGGTATAGCCTGAGGAAATGAACCTGGGTCGTCATGCATGCTAGGCAAGTATAATACCACCAGCCAAACTCCTGGCCCTCTCAGCTTCTTAAGTGGTTAGGATTATAAGCATAATCCATTGGTAATGTGACATATTTCTTTTCTTGGCATTAAATCATAAAATAGCTTTCTCTGGGCTGGGAGTTTAGCCTAGTGGTAGAGAACTTCCCAGGACTGGCAAGAAAAAATAGTGTTCTCTATATCCTCATAATCTTTCAAAGGCCCACAAATATTCTATATTCATATTACATGACTTCTCACTCTTCCCAATATAGTTCCCTCTCTATTCATTTTTGGTATTATAATCAAAAGAGATAATATTTATTACTAGTTGCTACCATCTCTAATAGAATTTTTTAAACTCCCTTAGTTAATTATTCTGTAAGTGTTATTAAATTTCCACGGATCTGTCTTCCACTTGCTAAACGTAGCCTCTTCCATTTCTTTTCATGCAGAAAACACTTTGTTCTCAGAGAAAGCAGCCTCCTATCACAGCCTGTCTAGGCCATCAGCGTGCCTTCTAAAACCACAGTAGCCGCACCCTTCACGTCAACTCGTCCATCGGGTCGCAGAGAAATGCCCAGTTCTCCTCCTCGGCAGGAACACTGGAAGGCTAAACAAAGCACAAAGGGAGTCACCAACTAAGAATGTAGTGAAAGACTTTTTGTTACCAACTTTGGAGTCCTCCTAAGACAGTTGACAGTTTTTAGAGGTTTTTTTTGTTGCTGTTGTTTCCTCCCCACCCCCCACCCCCATCCTGGGGCTTGAACTCAGGGCCTGGTACTGTCTTTGGACCACAGGAAATTAGTTTTATTCAATGAATGCTTATTAGACATTTACTGTACCCAAAGTGTCGGCATGTTGAGGGAGGTAGAGCTGGAGGAGTTTTGGAGAAGAGGATATTTATAGTTATGGAATGCTATCTCACATGAGTGATAGATAACATTTTACTACATTCTCAAGGGCATATGAGACAACCAAATAAAAAAAGGCAATTGGAAAAGAACTGTCCTACCACGCATTTCTTTCTTCCCGAGCTGCTGGGACCAGTAGCTGCTGAGGACAGTATGTGCAGATCCTAAAAAGAAGTGGAAAAAGAGTACGGCAATCTCAAATAAAACAGGGTGCCTTTCCATTAGTGTATATGTGATCACTATCCATTGTCTAGTTTGACTAAACCTTAGGTCATCCAATCTTCAAGTTAACCTAGCCATAGCAGAACGTAGAATTTGAGTGGAAACCAAAAGAAAGACACAGAATTTATAAATAAACTCCCAGCTGGCTGCAGGTTTAATTTAAAATTTAATTTTTTTTCATGTCAGTAATGGAGCTTGAACTCAGGACCTGGGTGCTGTCCTTGAGCTTTTATGCTCAAGATTCATATTCTCCCACTTGAGCCATACCTCCACTTTTGGCTTTATTTGGTATGTGGTTAATTGGAGATAAGAGGCACACAAACTTTCTTGTTCAGGCTGGCTCCTCAGATCTCAGCCTCCCGAGTAGATAGGATTACAGAGCTGCCTTTGTAGCCATCTTGAAAGCAAAAAAGGAGTGTAAAGGAGACAAAACACCTGCCAGATGCCAATGATTCGTTGTGACAAGTTTGCTGACCAATCCTGAGACAACAGTCTCCCCATCTCTGACTGCATCTGTGACCTGAGACGGTAAATATTTCACTTCCTGGCCCAATTCTACCATTTTAACCTAAGTCAAATGTCTGTACCCAAAAATATCTACACCAAAAACTTAGCAGAAGTGATGCCTTCCATGGCTGCCCATGCCATGAAGAAAACCTCCTTCCTCTGTCCCTCATTATGTACCTTTATTTAGTGTGTAGAGGTAAGGGGCCCGACCTCACTAAGGAAATGCTGGAGTTTGGGCCTTGGCTCTAACACTGAAGTTTTACCCTGAGCCAGCATTCCTGGGCTACAGGGAAGGGTGAGACAAAGAATTTGTTTTCAAGGATTTTTTTCTCACATGATTATATCTTAAATTTTAACCAGAGATTAGAAATAAACATGAAGAAATAAAGACAAGTGCCAGTGGTTCATATCTGTAATCTTCACAACTCAGGAGAAGTCTTTGTGATTTAAAAAAATTTTAAAAAGCAGGGTTGGGAGTTTGGCCTAGTGGTAGAGTGCTTGCCTAGCATGCACAAAGACCCAGGTTCGATTCCTCGGTACCACATACACAGGAAAAAAGCTGGAAGTGGTGCTGTGGCTCAAGTGGCAGATTGCTAGCCTTGAGAATAAAAAGCCCAAGGACAGTGCTCAGGCCCTGAGTTCAAGCCCCACAACTAGCAAAAAAAGCCTCTCCCCTTCAGGAAAACATATCTAGTGTTATGTCCATATCCCAAGAAGCAAATGAGTCTTAAGCCAATCCACAAGGTTGGTCCTCATAGTCCAAAGATCTCAGCACCCTAGAAAATATCATTACAGGAGTTTAAAAACAGGCTCTGTGCCAACTGAAATTTTTGGGAAGCATCTGTGCTCACGTGAATCTGCTCAGAATTCACTTCTCTTCCATGGTGGGAAGAAGAATGTCCATATTGGACATCTTCCTGAGCTGTCAAAAGGGATAGGCTTGGAATTTCTTTTGTTTTATTCCTCAGGGAGTAAGTCAAGGTCCTGAAACCATTCTGGCCCTCACCATCTGACAAGAAATGGAGGCTTGAAAGTAAGGGAGGCAGCAAATAAGATCCCTGGTTGCCAGACAACAGATATAACAGACATGGTTACCAAGGCTCTGATAGCCTTTCTTGACCTTCAAAGAAAGGTCTGAGGTTAATAAGTGGCTTACCAAATGGTCCCTCAAGTAAGTCACACCAAAAAGAGGTTTGTAAAGAGGCTGATCACATTTCTAGGCTTAGTCCAATAATTGGGAGGCTCATTAGGTAAGCAGGTCCTCTCCTAAGTGTGCCTGCATGAGGATAAGAATGATTACCCTATAATGGCCTCTTTGTCCTATCATACCCAGGATTTGGGTGGTTCAAGACTATTTCATCTCTATGGGAAGCCTGTGCAAATGCACACCTGGTACAGAAGCTTTACCTGTCAATCAACCTGTCCATCAATATTAACACCAAACAAAGAACCACCCACACCTAATCCTGACCTGAGTAAAATCCCAGTCTTGCTCATCCTGTCCTTTGTTGTGATCTCATTCATTTCAATAATGGTTTTCTATTATTTTCATGATGCTTTGTCCACCCAGAAGACTCTCCCCATTAACCATTTTCCCTCCCTTTGCTGTAAGCATCTATGAAAGGAAGAAGCATTATATTCATTGATTTCATTCCTATCTTCAAGCTTATAGAAGATGTGTTGGTTCAGTGAGCTAGTTGCACAATTACGAAAATAGCTAGTGTTATTGGTCAGTTTCTGAGTACTTAACTGCATTGTTTGCAGAAGACTAACTTGACATCTGATCAAGGTGGAGAAATAAAAATTAGGAATACAAACCAAGGCTGTCTGATCCTCCTATAACACTTTTCAGTGAAGAAATGGAGAGTGACAGAGAAACAAAGTGGCCCAAATAAGCACTGATGGTTCATTCCTGTAATCCTAGCCACTCAGAAGGCTGAGATCTATGGATCAAAGTTCAAATCCAGCCAGAAAGTTTGAGATTCTCATCTAACCAGGAAAAATTCAGAATTGGCCGGGCATGTTGGCTCCTGCCTGTAATCCTAGTTACTCAGGAGGCTGAGATCTGAGGATCAGGGCTCAAAGCCAGCCCAGGCACAAAAGGACCTGAGACTCTTGTCTCCAATTAACCCCTAGAAAATAGGAAGTGGGGCTTAGCTCAAGAATAGGGCAGTAGACTTGAGCTGGAGAGCACAGGGACAATGTCTAGGCCTAGGAGTAGGGTGGTAACCTCGAGCTGAAGAGCTCAGGGATAGCACCCAGGCTGAGTTCAAGCCCCATGACCCACCAAAAAAAAAAAAAAAAAAAAGGAAAGAAATCCAGAACTGAGGTGTGGCTCAAGTGGTAGATCACTTGTTCTGAGCGGAAAAAAACAAAAAACAAAACTAAAGTAAATATGAGGCCCTGAGTTCAAGCCCCAGTACCAGCACATACAAAAAAGTAGCTCAGGGCAGGGAGTTTGGCCTAGTGGTAGAGTGCTTGCCTAGCATGCACAAAGTCCCGGGTTCGATTCCTCAGTACCACATATATAGAAAAAAAAGCCAGAAGTGGTGCTGAGGCTCAAGTGGTAGAGCTCTAGCCTTGAGAAAGTCCAAGGACAGTGCTCTTGCCTGAGCTCAATCCCAGGACTGGCAAAAAAAAAAAAAAAAAAGTAGCTCAGGGCAGGGCGTTTGGCTAGTGGTAGAGTGCTTGCCTAGCAAGCACGAAGGCCTAGGTTTGATTCCTCGGTACCACATACAAAAAAAAAAAAAAAAAAAAAAAAGCTGGAAGTAGTGCTCAGGCTCAAGTGGTAGAGCTCTGGCCTTGAAAAAGTCCAAGGGTAGTGCTCAGGCCCTGAGCTTAAGCCCAGGACTGGCAAAAAAAAAAAAGTAGCTCAGAACAGAAGCAATCTGGAAGGTTATATGAAGGTCACCTAGATAGTTATTCATTGTCCTTGTCTTTATTTTTATTTATTTATTTAACTTATTTGTTTTTGACAGTCATGGGGCTTAAACTCTGGGCTTGGGCACTGTCCCTGAGCTCTCCAGCTCAAGGCTACTGCTCTACCCCTTGAGCCACAGCACCACTTCCAGTTTTCTAGTGGCTAATTGGAGATAAGAGTCTCATGGAATTTAATGTCGGGCTGGCTTTGAACCTTGGTCCTCAGATCTCAGTCTCCTAAGTAGCTAGGATTATAGTGTGAGCTTTATATTAATTTTTTTAGATGGTGGGCTATCACTATGTTGCTTAGTTTGGTCTTCAACTCTTGGCCTTAGCAGGAACTATTACATGTACCACTATACCCAGCTTCTCCTCTTCCATGTTTAATCTCTCCCATAGTCTCAAGGAAAAAGTACCTGTTACAGGGTCCTCAGCCAAACCCACCCATGGAGCAAAATATCTGGAGTAGAAGTCAAATGCTTGGGTCTGCCCACCAGGCTCTCCTTTAAGAGTCAGAATGAGTCCTCTCACTTTTCCTGTATCTTCAATTTGAGGCAGATTCTGTGTGTTCACCTTCAGAGTCTCTAGAAATGACCTTGGACAGAAATGGTCTGGATTAGGACAAACCCATTTCATAGACTGCCTACTACACAGAATAGGAAACAGGTTAGGGCTACCTATTCTGGCTTCTCAGTAGGAGGAGGCAGAGTAGAGGGATGAGGAGGCAGAAAAGTTAAACATCATAAATATTAAAAGACTTAGATATTAGAACTAGGAAGTAAAGTGAAAAAGCAGAACACCACTACCCTCCCACCACTTTCTTCTTTCAGTACAAGAATAGGAGACAAGCCAGGCATTGTGGCTCACTCCTGTAATCCTACCTAGTGAGGAGGCTGAGATCTGAGGATCTCAGTTCAAAGCCATCTCCATCTTGGCCTCCCAGATTAATGATTAGAACATTGCTAGATGACACCATCATGTGTATAAGACTCTAGATAAGAACCAACATTTTGAGTCTTTGTTCCTATTTCCTGTATGGGGAGCAGGAAGTACCCTCCCACAGACACTTTGTTTTTCACTACTTTATCTTACTATTCTAAACTATTAAAATAAATCCATGCTAAAACTTCCAACTTAAGAAATTTTTCTTGTTTTGACACATCTTGGCATTCTTGCGTGGATCTCCAGGTCCTGTGATTGGCATGGAAACCAGGAGGCTGAGGAGGCGCCCCCATTTCTTTTCTTTTTGGGGGAGGTCAGTCACAGGGCTTGGAAACTGGCTTGGGCACTGTCCCTGAGCTCTTTAGCTCAAGGTTACCACCGTACCCCTGGGCTTGGGCCTTGTCCCTGAGCTCTTCAGCTCAAGGTTACTACCCTAACCCTGGAATGATGGTCCAACTTCCTGGCTTTTTTAGTGGTTAATTGGAGATTAGAGTCTCTTGTTCTTTAGTGCCCAGGCTGGCTTTGAACCACGATCCTCAGATCTCAGCCTCCTGAGTAGCTAGGATTACAGGCATGAGCCACTATGCCCAACTTCCCCTCTTCCTTTCACCAGGGACAGTGTGGGTGCAGCACAGGCAGACTAATCCAGAACTAGAAATCTAGGGGTTCAGCCTCCTCAAGGCTGATACCACTAACCACTATGTTTACCTTTTGTAAGAATCACTGAGCCGGACAAGGAGCTTGTGTGTGTCTGGAGAGTAGTGGATATCTTGGACCAGGGTGTCTCCTATAGCTGTCTGTGTAAGCAGACAAAGAAAATCCTCAGGAACACACTTAGGGTTAAGGCCTCAATCCCCACAAGTGAGAAAGAAGCACTCAAAGGGCATCTACACTTCTCAATAATATTAGTTCAATCTCATTACTTGAAGGTATTCCTGGCACCAAAGGGTTCTCCAGGGCCATTTAGTTTATACTCTACTAGCCTCAAAACAGGTCCTGCTCACAGGTATGCTCATTTTATGTTAAGTTTATTTCTTCACTATGGCTGGACTTTTTGGTTCTTGCAATTGCTATGCAGTCAGTCTATTGTTGACCCATGTTTCTGGTCCTAGTTTTTGTTTCTTTCTTTCTCTTTCTTTCTTTCTTTCTTTCTTTCTTTCTTTCTTTCTTTCTTTCTTTCTTTCCTTCCTTCTTTCTTTTTTTCTTTCTTTCCTTCGTTCTTTTTTTTTTCTTTTTTGCTTGTCCTGGATCTTGAATTCTGGGCCTGGGCGCTGTTTCTGAGCTTCTGAGCTTTTTTTGCTTAAGGTGACTGCTCTACCACTGGAGCCACAGTACCACTTCTGCTTTTTTGAGTCGTTTATTGGAGATAAGAGTCTTATAGACTTTCCTGCTCAGACTGGCTGCAAACCTCGATTCTTAGATCTCAGCCCAAATAGCTAGGATTACAGGCTACTGGTGCTTGGCAGAGGCACTGAGTAATCAAACCCAAGGCTTCAAGCATGCTAGGCAAAAGTACTCTACCACTGAGCCATATTCCCAGCTGGGTCCCAGACCCAGCATTTTATCAAGAAGGAGACTTGATGCCAGGCATTGATGATTCATAACTGTAATCCTAGCTACTCAGGAGACTGAGATCTTAAGATCACAGTTTGAAACCAACCCAGGCAGGAAAGTCTGTGAGACTTACCTCCAATGAAATACCAAAAATAGCCAGCAGTGTTGAGGCTTGCCTAGTGTGCATGAAGCCCTGGGTTCAATACTTCAGTGCCACATAAACAGAAAAAGCCAGAAATGGCGCTGTGGCTCAAATGGTACAATGCTAGCCTTGAGCAAAAAGAAGCTCAGGGACAGTGCCCAGGCCCTGAGTTTAGGCCTCAGGACTGCCCCCTTTGCCCCCAAATTATAGTAACAATATAATTATTATTCAATCATAACAGTTATGTAATTATTAATTATTTAGCTATATAGCTATGTTAATAATTATACATATGTATATTTGGGGGGGCAGTTGTGGGTTTTGAACTCAGGGTCTGAGCACTGTCCTTGACTTTTCTCAAGGCTAGAACTCTACCATTTGAGCCACAGCACCACTTCCAGCTTTTTTCCTATGTATGTGGTACTGAGGAATAGAACCTGGGTCTTTGTGCATGCTAGGCAAGCACTCTACCACTAGGCCAAAGTCCCAGCCACATCAATATATTTTTATAATATAATTATAAATATAATTACATTAGTCTCATCTGTACATAGGTCCCATGAGGAGACCAGGCTATGTTTACTGTTTACTTTTGGAGGCACCCACACTTTCTGGTCTTTTCTATCCACATATAGCTTTCCTACTTCAGTCTTATTTCCCTCACCAAAACTAGGCATGCTGAAAATGGCCAGATGGTTTCTATTCTTTCCCTCTACCTTATCTGTATGCATTTCATGAAATGATCTTTTCTGTCCAAAATCCTCAACTTTCCTGAATTTTCATGATCATATCCAGGATTCATCTCACTCTTATAGCAAGAAATGGTAGAAATGCAACACCTCTTCATTGTGCAAAGGTCTTCAGAAGATGTCAGACCCTGCCTCCCTCGTCACCTCCTCCAAGGATTTCTTGCGCTTTCATTCTGTTCCCAGCAATCTCTCTTTCCCTCATCCCACCATGGAGTTGAGACTGACAATTAAGAGGCAATAAAACCGGGAGTGAGTGGCTCACACCTGTAATCCTAGGTACTTAGGAGGCTGAGACTAAAAGGTTCAAAGCCAGCCTGGACCAAAAAATGTTCAGAGACTATGTCCAGATAGCCAGTAAAAAGCCAGGCTAGAGGTATGACTCAAGTAGTAGAGTACTAGCTGTGAGCTAAAAAGCTAAATGAGAATGCCAGGCCCCAAGTTCAAGCCTAAGTACCAGCACACACACACACAAACACACAAAGTCGAGGAAAATTGGCCAACCTTCTCACCTGATCCGTCAGATGTTAATCTTTAAAAGCTTATCTTTGGGAATCAAATCATACCAAATATTGAGTTCAAGCAAGAACAAATGAACAAATCACACAGGCTCAATGGGATTCTTTTTACCAACCTTTATCAAGGTCTCTACTTCACAGACATCCTTGAAAGGAGAAAAAAACAAATCACTATAAAACAAGTGAATTGTTGGTGGGTTGTACAATTAGTAGTAGTAATTAGAAAAGCTGACCTGGGGATAGGTTGGGTAGAGAGGCAAGTCCAAGATAATGCCATCCTCAGTTCTTCTGGCCTTTAGTTCCCCACTTAGCGTGTTAAAGGTTAGAGTGCTATTCATATTTTCTGGCCAAAACAAGAGGAGGGGATTAAGATATGTAAACATCACTGTTTACCAGTGGCTCACACCTGTAATCTAGGTACTCACAAAGCTAGAAGTGGGACATTTTGCTGATTAATTGGTGATTAGAATCCCACGGAGGGTTAGGAGCATGTCCTAGTGGTAGAGTGCATGCCTAGCAAGCATGAAGCTCTGGGTTCAATTCTCTGCTATCACATACACAGAAAAAGCTGGAAATGGTGCTGGGGCTCAAGTGGTAGAGTCTAGCCTTGAAAAACCCCAAAGACAGTGCTCAGGCCTTGAATTCAGCCCCAGAACTGACCAAAAAAAAATATTCCCCTGAATGTAATAATTGTGTCTCAGAGCTTATTTATTGGGACACTTTGCCCTACAACATTGTCCCTTACTATCTCATCCAAATTAACAACCCAAGACCCCCACTCCCTAATTTCCCCAATTCACTTTGCCACACCACAGTTTGTGTCCTTGTTAATTGCTTTGTCTATTGTCTCTCCTTTTATGGATGCCACCAGGCATTCCTCCCAAAGCCCTGATCATTCCTTGTCCATTCAAGAAATAAGGTAAGAAAGGAAGTGCTAGTATTCAGTCCCTCTTAAGGGACACGGGATTGTTCAAATTCAGTGCAAGTGAGCTCTCACTTCAGAACTTTTCCTTCCTTCCTTCCTTCCTTCTTCCTTCCTTCCTTCCTTTTTTATTTTTTCAGTTGTAGGGCTTGAACTCTGGGCCTGGGCATTGTCCCTGCGCTCTTCAGCAACAGCACCACTTCTGGTTTTCTGGTGGTTAATTGGAGATAAGAGTCCCACAGACTTTCACACCTGATTGGCTTTAAGCCTTGATCCTCAGAACTTGGCCTCCTGAGTAGCTAAGATTACAAGCATGAGTCACTGACACCTGACACCCTTCCTTGCTTTTTTTTTTGTTGGTTGTGTAGCTTGAACCCAAGGCCTGGGCACTGTCCCTGACCTTTTTCACTCAAGACTAGCACTCTACCACTTGATCCATGATGCCACCTCTGGTTTTCTTGTCATTAACTGGAGATAAGAGTCTCATGGCCTTTCCTGCCTGGGCTGGCTTTGAACTGCAATTCTCAGATCTCAGCCTCCTGAGTAGCATGAGCCACCAGCACCCCGCTAAGAATGAATTTCAGTGTCAGTGGACACATTGGACCAAGTGTACCTTTCCAGTTCCTGATATTACACTGTCTAACATGCCTGGTCTACAAATATAAATTCCCCCAAATTGCTGATCCCAAGAACTTGAAATCAAGTGGCCTTTAGGGAACAAGCCACAGATATGTAGTACGTTCTCAGAAAGATCATTGTGTGACTGAAGCCACTGTTTTCTGCACTTGTATGACATAAACACCATGGTGTCTTTCCACCAGTCACTCTGATCTATCAGAAAGAGCAGAGTGACACTCTGCCTAAAGAAATTCACATTACTTATTTTGTAAAACAGCACAGCCGCAGAAGCGAGGGTAGCGTGGCCACAGAGCGGTACTTCACTTGCTGGTGTAAACCACCTGAGTCCAAAGCAGGAACCTTCAGAAGAGGAAAAGCCAGAGAGAGACAAAATCACTGCCAGGCAAAGGAGTTACAAACTTCTCAGGTTCTTCTTTCCTAAACATTATACTGGTACCTTCAAGAGCAAAAGTCTGTTATAAAGTATAATGTGCTATAACAGAATACCACAGATTGAATTATTTATAAAGAAGAGAAAGGTATTTCTAGAGGTTGGATAGTCTAGAAGGGACTCACATCTGAAGAGGAGCTTTGCACCACATCATCCATGACAGAAGGCAGAATTGTAAGAGAGTACACCTGCATAAGCAAATGAGCAAGACGAGCCCCGAACTTGCTCCCCAAGCAGCTCACACTTGGGTGGGATTGTGGCTTAGTACATGGCCCTAGGTTCAGTCCCCTGGAACTTTTAACCTTTTTTACACCTTTTACTGGGTGTAGTTGTGCATGCTTATAATCACAGAAATCAAAAGTAGAAGCAAGAGGATCAAGAGTTCAAAGCCAGCCTGGACTACCAGTCACCTTGTCTCCAAAAAAAAAAAAAAAGGGCCGGGAGTTTGGCCTAGTGGTTAAAGTGCTTGCCTAGCATGCACAAAGACCCGGGTTTGATTCCTCGGTACCACATACATAGAAAAAAGCCAGAAGTGGTGCTGAGGCTCAAGTGGTAGAGCTCTAGCCTTGAGAAAGTCCAAGGACAGTGCTCAGGCCCTGAGCTCAAGCCCAGGACTGGCAAAAAAAAAAAAAAAAAAAAAATAGGGGAAGGGAAGACAGAAAAGAGAGAGCAATAAAGAACATTTTGGTTAAAATATAATATGTGTGTATGTGATATAAAGACCACACGAATCCATCACCTTTTATCAGGCCCCACTTTCCAGCACTGTTATTTCCCAGTGTTAAGCATTTGATTCCCAGATCAATCAAATACTAATTGCCAATGTACTTTTCACTGCAAATAATAAACATTTTCTTTAAATATCATTTCCCCACCTAAGAAAGTAACTTTGGTACCATTCAAGAGCAGTTGCAAAAAAATGCATATTTACTTTGTGTAAAGTTGTCTGTTGGGTTCAATTTTTGGACAAAAGCAGTTTCAGAGAGGTTCATTTCCTTTGCAATGTTTTGATATGTGTCATTCTCCAGTTCCTTCATGAAAAACACAAAGAATAAGACTTTATAAGTTACATACATGGTGGATATATATTTATTTTGTGTTTTTTAAGTGCTAGAAATGGAACCCATGCTATCAACCCCTTCAATATTTTTTTTTGCCAGTCCTGGGGTTTGAACTCAGGGCCTGAGCTTTCTTAAGGCTAGAGCTCTACCTCTTGAGCCACAGCAACACTTCCAGTTTTTTCTATGTATGCGGTACCAAGGACTAAAACCTGGGTCTTTGTGCATTCTGCGCATGCACTCTACCACGAGGCCAATCTCCCAGCTCTGATGTTTTATTTTTTAGGACAGGGTATTACTATGTAGCCAGTCCTGGCCTTGACTCACTATATAGCCCAAACTAACTTTGAACTCACAATCTTCCTGTCTCAGTTTCGCCACTGCTAGGATTTCAGGTGTGTAACAATACCACACTTGGTAGAGATATGTATATTTTGACAATAAACACTTTGACAAGGTCTTGCCACAGATCTAGAAAAGAAGGTAGATTTTGCTGAGTTACTCAAGAAAATGTGGGCAAAGAACTTTGGGTTGGGGCAGTGTGTTTGGTGAGTTATGAACTCACTTTTGTCCTCAGGGATTCATGTAAAATAAATTTGTTCTTTTAAAATTCTGCTAACATGGATTTGAACACAAATGCTGAGTAATGTCTGTTTGCTTTTGTGAGTTTCAGTGTCCTTGGAACACTGGGGGTCTATCACCTGATGACCCCCAGTCTGAAATCTGAAGAGCAGAGTAAAGTTTTAAAATGCTTCCATCTTGTGGCAGCTTAGAAATATAGCAACATAAACATGACAGCCCTCTCAGCGTTTGTCCTGCTCCTGGACAAGTCTCCAGCAAAGGAAAAACAACTGATGTGGAAAGTTCTAAAAACTACCTGAGAAGGAATGCAAGCATCTGGAAGCAGCTGAATTTCCCATTGAGAAGCTGGGCCTAAATTGTGTGGTATTTAAACCGAGAGCCAACTTTGGGTGCTCCCAAAGACCTTTATGGATGCCCTTCTGCTCCTCCACAGAAACCCAAACTTCATAGAAGTAGTTGGCAGAGCTGGGGATTGAACGCATGGCCTCAGCAGTGCTGAGTCACATACTCAGCCCCCATACTTTTCATACCCAATCCACTCTACCCTAACTGGTGAGACCATAAAATCAGTAATGGTTGGTTAAGCTTGCCTTGAAAACAAAATAACTTTTAGGCTAGGGTCATAGCTCAAGAGGCAAAGTACTCACCTAGTGAGTTTAAGGCACTGGGTTCAATCCCCAGTATTGAAATAATAACCCAAAATACCTTTCGATTTGCATTGGAATTTCTTAGAACATTATCATTCAATCTTCTTCTTTTCTTATAGCAGTCTTTCATTAACTTCAGAAAGTTCAAAATACAATTAGTCTAACCTTCACTCTACACACCAAGTATTTCTGTGCTTAGTCTCATCTCAACTGAATTAAATCCCTTTTTTTTTTTTTTTTTTTTTTTTTTTTGCCAATCTTAGGGCTTGATCTCAGGGCATGGATACTCTCCCTGAACTTCTTTTACTCAAGGCTAGCAAGTCTACCACTTGAGCCACAGTGTAGAGCCTCTTCTGGCTTTTTCTGTTTATGTGGTCTGAGGAAATGAACCCAGGGTTTCATGTATGCTAGACAAGCACTCTATCACACATTCCCAGCTCTTTTCTTCTTCCTCCTCTTCCTTCTCCTCTTCCTTCTCCTCTTCTTCTTCTTCTTCTTCTTCTTCTTCTTCTGCTTCTGCTTCTGCTTCTGCTTCTGCTTCACAGTTGTGGTACTTGAACTCAAGGCCTAGGTGCTGTCCTTGAGCTCTTTTGCTCAAGGCTAATGCTCTACCACCTTGAGCCAGAGCACTACTTCTAGTTTTTGAGTGGTTAGCTGGAGATAAGTCTCACAGACTTTTTTCCTCAGGCTGGCTTTGAACCACAGCCCTCAGATCTGTCTCCTAAGTACCCAGATTACAGGGATGAACCACTGGCACCTGGCTAAATATTACTATTATTATTACTATTATTATTTTGCCAATCCTGGGGCTTGAACTCAGGGTCTGAGCACTGTCCTTCAGCTTTCTCAAGGCTAGAGATCTACCACTTGAGCCACAGTAGCATTTCTGGCTTTTTTCTATATATGTAGTACCGAGGAATAGAACCCAGGTCTTCATATATGCTAGGCAAACACGCTACCACTAGGCCAAATTCCTGGCACCCAGTTAAATCTTTTCTAATTAATTTGTTTACTTGGAATTAAATTAGAACATAACAGTTACCTGCTTTTTTGTTTGTTTGTTTGTTTTGCCAGTCCTAGGGCTTGAACTCAGGGCCTGGGCACTGTTCTTAAGCTTTTTCAGGGCTAGCACTCTACCACTTGAGCCATAGCAGCCATTTTGGCTTTTTTTGTGTATAAGAAACGGAAGCTAGGACTTTGTGCTTGTTAGGCAAGTACTCTACCACTAGACCACACTCCAGACCCTAATGGTATGGCATGTAAAGTTCAATGAGATCAATTTTTTTTTGCCAGTCCTAGGGCTTGAACTCAGGGCCTGGGCACTGTCCTTGGGTTTTCTCAAGGCTAGCTAGCACTCTACCACTTGAGCCACAGCACCATTTCTGGCTTTTTCTATGTATGTGGTACCAGGGAATTGAACTCAGGGCTTCATGTACATTCTATCACTAGGCTACATTACTGGCCCAATCAGATCAAATTTTAACCTAGTTAAAAGTAGGCAAGAAAAGAAACAAACAAACAAAACCAAAACCACCACCACCACCAACAAAAAGAATTGCTACTGATTGACTGCACTTTAATTCCAAAGTTTTCCTCCATAAACTACACATTGTTCCATCCTAAGTCCCCTCCTCTGTGTCCAGTGCCTTTAGATCTTAGTTTCTGTGTGGATTTTCTTTCTACTCCATCTCCTCTCCTTTGTTAGTGGTGGGACTGAATTCAGGGCCTGAGTACTGTCCCTGAGCTTTTTTGATCATGGCTACCACCACTTTGAGTCACAGGGCCACTTCGATTTTCTGGGGAAAGAGTTTCAGGGATTTTTCTGCCTGAGGTTAGCTGTGAGTGTCAATTCTCAGACCACAGCCCACAGAGTAAGTAGCTAGGATTAAAGGAGTGAGCCACCTGGCCCAGCCTAGGTTTTCATATCTACTTCTCCTATCAGGCTTTGTGAACTTCAAAGGCTGCCAGTTTGTTAGCCTTGTTCCCAGACCTGGCTTATGATTGATATTGACAAATATTTGTATTTGAATTGTGTCAATATTATAAGGTTAGTCACTTATTGTGGTATTTTCCAGTATGTTTACTGTAAGTATTGGTAATATCTACATTCTCCAGACACAAGTAAAAATCTAAGGGTAAAAATCATGATTTAAACTTCTAGTATAATGATTTTATTTATTTATTTATTTATTTATTTATTTATTTATTTTTGTGGGTCATGGGGCTTGAACTCAGTCTGGGCACTGTCCCTAAGCTCTTCAGCTCAAGGCTACTACCCCACCCCTGGGCCTGGGCATTGTCCTGGAGCTCTTCAGCTCAAGGCTACTGACCTACCTTCCAGCCAAGCCCCACTTCCCATTTTCTAGAGGTTAACTGGATGAGT
The DNA here is from genome assembly GCF_031878675.1 of Megascapheus bottae. NCBI lineage: Eukaryota > Metazoa > Chordata > Mammalia > Rodentia > Geomyidae > Megascapheus > Megascapheus bottae. The sequence goes on from NC_143523.1 coordinate 42,257,772, forward strand.
CTCAGGTCCTTTTGTGCCCGGGCTGGCTTTGACCCTTGATCCTCAGATCTCAGTCTCCTGAGTAGCTAAGATTACAGGCATAAGCCACTATGTCCAGCTGCTACTATAATGATTCTGATTGACAATTGGGAAATGTGTGACATTCAACTACAGGAAGACAAGCTTCTCATGTCCAAAGACCTTTCTAAGTATCCTTTAGATACCTATTTAGGTGACTCTGAGAGGTCCTCAGATTAGCCTAGTCTCAAAAAAGTGAATTGGAAGATTTTAAACAGTTTCTGAATCATGGTCTCCCTTATCTTCCTTTCCCTTCTTCCATTCCTATGGAAATATATTTAAAAAGCTCAGGAAAAGGCCCTGAGTTCAAGCCCCATGACTGATGAGAAGAAGAAGAAGAAGAAGAAGAAGAAGAAGAAGAAGAAGAAGAAGAAGAAGAAGAAGAAGAAGAGGAGGAGGAGGAGGAGGAGGAGGAGGAGGAGGAGGAAGAGGAAGAGGAAGAGGAGGAGGAGGAGCGAGGGAAGGAGGAAGAGGAGGAGGAGAGGGAGGAAGAAGTCAGGGAATAATGCCAATTCTTATTATCTGGTACAAAGGTATCATATAAATCACTCAAAATTATTTTTCAAGGGCTCGGAGCATGGCCTAGTGTTAGAGTGCTTGCCTAGCATGCAAAAAGTGCATTCCTTGGTACCACATACACAGAAAAAGCCAGAAGTGGTGCTGTGGCTCAAGTGGTAGAGCACTAGCGTTGAGGAAAAGCCCAAGGACAGTGCCCAGGTCCTGAGTCCAAGCACCAGGACTGGCAAAAGAAAATTATTTTCAAAACATATATTCCAGACGAGCACGGTGGCTCACACCTGTAATCTTAGCTACTTAGGAGGGCAGGGAAGGGGAGGGGAAGGGAAGGGAGGGGAGGGAAGGGGAGGGAAGGGAAGGGAAGGGAGAAAGAAAGCAAGAAGGTTCACCGCAGCTCAGAGTCTGATTGTTATTCTCTCACTAATCTTTCCAAGCCCTCACTACTGGATAAAGTTCCTAAAGGAAGTTCTGGATTTGGAATCTGATTAACATGTCCAAACTTTAAAAATTACTGGATAAAGTCTATTAACTTTATTGCCATCTATCTTTTATAGGAGAAAAATATCTATGGCAAGCTCACCTAATGAATACAAGAAAGGTGTGCTCAGGTTTCCACTGTCACAGCCATGGAAGGAGCCAGCTCTGGTTTTCAGAAGGGGCTGGTGAGCAGACTGCTGCGCCTGCACTTCAGGGACAGCAGGGCCAGAGGTGCCAGGAGGTGGCTGGAGGAGGCAGCCCCAGGCAGAGGTGGAGCAGCTGGAGAAGGTGCTCTCTCAGCTGCTCCTGGCCTTCTGAGGGCCTCTCTGAACTGCTCCTGTGGCCTGAAGTTTGTGGGGGTGGACCTGCCATCTGATGATAAGAGTTCCAGTGTTCAAAGGGTGCCAAGACCCCAACAACCTCCACCCTTCCCTGTGACCATGGCCTTCTTAGGGTCCTAGTGAGGGAAAGGAGCCTGCCTGCCTCTGGCTGCAGATTCCTCAGGTAGCCTGTGCTTTACACGTGAACAAGCTGAGGCAGCCCTGCCTTTTTGTCACCTGGTCTGCCCTTCAGAGGATAGCTCCTTGAGCTACAAGTTTGTTCTTGCAAAACATTAAACCACCACCTCTCCCCACCCCCAAAAGCACTCAACCATTAAGTCACTTCTCCCCCCAAACCCGACTTCCTTTTTTTAAGAAATAATTGGGGGCCAGGAGTTTGATCTAGTGATAGAGTGCTCACCTAGCACACATGAATCCCTGGGTTCAATTCCCTGGTATCACATACATAGAAAAAGCTGCAAGTGGTGCTGTGGCTCAAGTGGTAGAGCTCTGACCTTGAGAAAGTCCAAGGACAATGTTCAGGCCCTGAGTTCAAGCCCCAGGACTGGCAAAAAAAAAAAAATGGACCTACAGGACTGTAAAATTTCAGTAATGTACTTGAATTTCAAAGTTCAAGTACTTACATTGTCCAGGAGGCAGACGGCTGCGGGGTTCCCACGAAATGCTCTTGCTGTGAACGCATCTGCGATGAAAATCGGAAGCTTCATTTTCCTCACTGCTATTTTTCTCAAGGTCTCACAATTGCCAGTGTTCTGCTTTACTTCTTGTTTTTGCAAAAATCAAAGTTAATGATTCACTCAGCATACTGCAGCAATAAGCAGATCCAAAATACAAAGTGGAGCAATTATTCTAAAATACCAATGTGGAAATAGGCAATCTCGTAGTCTATAAGCTTCTACATTGGATTAAAAAAAATACTGGCTAGGGGCTGGAAGTTTGGTCTAGTGGTAGAGTGCTTGCCTAGCATGCACGAAGACCCGGGTTCAATTCCTTGGTACCACATACATAGAAAAAAAGCCAGAAATAGCGCTGAGGCTCAAGTGGTAGAGCTCTAGCCCTGAGAGAGTCCAAGGACTGCTCAGGCCCTGAGCGCAAGCCCAGGACTGGCAAAAAAAAAAAAAAAAAAATACTGGCTAAATGGAATATTTTTTTAAGTTTATATTGACTTTTAATACCAATCCATGAACTCAGCCTCATCACAATTATTTTCTTAGTTTTATCCACCCTTCCTCCCTCCTTTTCTTATTTCCTTCTTGTGTTTATATGCCAATACAGGGTCTGTCTTTTAGGATTTTCCATCAGGTTTGGCATATTACCACTTGAGCCATAGCTCCACTTCTCATTTTTGGGGGGTTAATTGGGAATAAGTGACTCATAGACTTTTCAGTTGGCTGGTTTCAAACTGTGATTCTGAGATCTCAGCCTCCTGAGTTGTAAGGATGATAGGCATAAGCCTCCTAAACCTTGCTTTAAGTGTAGAAATTTTGAAAAATAAAAACATGGATCCATAACCCACACAAATAGAAAATAACATTTATGTTTTAGATGTAGACTTTAAATCATATTGTTTTGTTAACATATATTAGTTGTACAAAGATTTTTTTTTTTTCAGTCCTGGGGCTTGATCTCAGGGCCTGGGCACTGTCCTTGGGTTTTCTGAAGGCTAGTGCTCTACCATGTGAGCCACAGCACCACTTCTGGCTTTTTCTGTGTATGTGGTACTGAGGACTCAAATCCAGGGCTAGTTAAGCACTTTACCACTAGGCCACATTCCCGGCCCAAGATCCTTTTTTAAATATATTTTTATAAAAAAATTTTTTTGATAGCTGTACAAAGTGTTGCCAATCAACAGAGTCGTTTATAAATTCAGTGCCTCTTGATCAATGTCTCCCCTTTTAACATTCTCACCCACCCCTCTCACCCAACAAAGATTCAGTTTTGCCATTTCCATACATGCTTATAAAGTAACCTGATCGCCAGGTGCGGTGGCTCATGCCTGGCTATTCAGGAGGCTTAGATCTGAGGATTGCAGTTCAAAGCCAGCCTGGGCACTAAAGTCCACGAGACTCTTATCTCCAATTTACCACCAGAAAACCAGACCTTGGCTCAAGGAGTAGGGTAGTAGCCTTGAGCTCAGGGACAGTGCCCAGGCCCACAGTTCAAGTCCCATGACCGACAAAAAAAAAAAACCCCAAAAAACATAGGAACCTGGTCAGAACTTTTTCTTTTCTCTTTCTTTTTCTTTCTTTCTTTCTTTTTTTTTTTTTTTGAGTTGTGGGGTTTAAACTCAGGACCTGGGAGCTTTCTCTGAACTCCTTTGCTCAAGGCCTAGTGCTCTGCCACTTTGAGCCACAGTGCCACTTCCAGTTCTCTAGTGGCTACTGGAGTCTCACAGATGTTCCTGCCTATGCTGGCTTCAAACAATCTTCAGACGTCAGCCTCTGGAGTAGCTAGGATTACAGGCATAATCCAATTGCACCAGGCTTTCCAAAACAATTTCAACAGGTTTCCTTGTCATATTTTCATACATATAATCTATCTAATCATATTCATCGTCACGTCCACGGCAGCCATCTCATTCCTTCTGGTACACATGCCCCTCACCAGAGACTGCTTCACTTGTCCTAGTGTATTAGTTGCTGTCTACCATGGTGTTTTAGATGTATATATTCTATACCTTGCTGAGAACAATCACATTGCTTTCTCCTTTTCCATCTCCCAAACCCTTAATGAAAACTGTGTTCTTGTTTTTTTCTGGCTGTGGGGCTTGGACTCAGGACCTCTGTAGGCTGGTGCTCTACATTTTTTGCCCATCGTTGGCCTTGAACTCAGGACCTAAAAACCGTCCTTGGACTTTCTCAAGGCTAGAGCACTACCACTTGAGCCACAGCCCATTTCCGGCTTTTTTTCTATGTATGTGGTACCAAGGAATTGAACCTGGGTCCTCATGCATGCTAGGCAAGCACTTTATCACCGGGCCCTGGTACTCTTTTGAGCCATAGCTCCACTTCCAGTTTTCTGGTAGTTAGAGATAAGAGTCTCACAGGCTTTCCTGCCTGGGCTGGCTTTGAACCCGAGATACTCAGATTTCAGCCTTCTGAGTAACTAGGATTACAGGCATGAGCCACCAATGCTTGGCTTGTTTAGAAAGTTTAGCAGTTGTGATTACTTTGTGTTAGATTCCAAAGTTAGTTCCCTAGGGGCAAGAAGGATGTCACAGAAAGCTTGGTCCTGAACTCTATGCTGATTCACAAATAATGACAGCAGGATTTTAGAAAAAAGGAAAATAAGTTTTATTAATTTTCCAAACACAGGAAAAAAACATCAGACTGACATTTCAAAAGCTGTCTCCACCCCTGTCCTCTATGGATTGAGGATTTTTAAGTGAAAGTCCAGGAAGTGAATTCCAAGGGTTCAGAAACCATGACCAGAAACCATGACTCAGTGCCAGTTGGTGATCTGGGGAGATTATTTTCTTCTTTTCTTGTGTCAGCAAGATAGGGAACCAAAAGACTGTTAATCTTGAACTCTAATCTTGAATTCCCACTCCCCACATAGGAGAGAGAAAGAAAAATAAAGAAAGGAAGAAAGAAAAGATAGATATATTGTCAATTAAGTCATCACACAAATCAGGCTGGTTAGTAAAACAAATTAGTTTCTAGACTAAAACTACAACCAAAAGCATATTTAAGGTTGTCTTTGTTAAATTTTTCCTGTTGGCATTTTTCCCCTCCTGTTTCTATGGAAACAAGGGGCTTTGTAATCATATTGTCTACTTCCTGCTTAAGTTGGATGATGTCAGGGAAAATTTTTGGAAGGTATACATACTTTGACTTTGCCAGTATTTTTTTTTTCCAATCTTGGGGCTTGATCTCAGGGCCTAGGCACTATCCTTGAGCTTTCTCAAGGCTAGAGCTGCTCTACCTCTTGAGCCACACACAGCATCACTTCTGGCTTCTTCTGTGTATGTGGTACAGAGGAATCGAAGCCAGGGCTTTGTGAGCGGAAGACAAGCACTCTATCACTAGGCCCATTCCCTGCCCTGCCAGTAATCTTTGTTTTTTTTTTTTTTTAAAGTTGCCACTGTGGTTTTACATAGGTAGGGTATGTAGAATGCCAGACAGGAAAGTACATATGCTGACTAGAACCCACATGACAGTGATCGCACAGTGCAAGATAACTAATAGAAACAGATACCATTTGGGATCTGGAGAAAAAGACTAGAAAACAGTCTGTCAATCTAACCTTCTGCTGTCTAAAGTGGCTACCTGATATTCTCAGGCTTGTTTCAACCAAGTAGCTTTCTGTCTGATTTTTTCTACACTAGTTTCCACCTGAGAGGAAGTATTGATGTAAGTACAACAGGACATATTAGCGACTGCACACACACCCCCTTGTTCAGCTTGCATGTAATCTAGGGCCATTCGATTATCCAGCATAACTTTGGCCAGAGAGTCCAAGGAGTGTTGCAGATCAGAAAGGGATAAAGCTGTTTCATTAGCTATGGCTATCAGAGTTTGCGAAAGGTTTTGAAGTACCCATTGATGGGTAGTCACTCCCCACCAGGGTAAAAGGGAATGGCCAAAATTATTCCAAAACCCATCTGGTCCCTCTCTTGGTAAATCACGTGTCACTCTTGTCAAAAGTTTCAAAGGGCTTGCCCAATGAGCAGATTCATTTACAGAATGAATGGAGAACGGCGTGGTGAGAGTGCTGAGAAGACACTGGGTAGGGGTGGAAAAGTTTCTCAGGCAGTTGGTTGCCCAGGGGTGTCCACTAATTTGACAGACAAACACATATCCTGAGGGGGCACAGAAAACCATTTCATCTTTAAAATACTTCAATGGATCTCCAGTGTGGAAGTATTCCCCCACTCGAAACCCTGTCCGTTCTATCCAAGGATGATTCTGGAAGGAATAATCAGCTATTACTTTAAACTCCTCTGCAGAAAATCGAGTGTTTTTCTGGATACACATGGGTAACTGCCCTGACTTGGGAGGGGGAATCATTTCAAAATACTTAGGAATCCGTGTTTCCCTGCGATTGTCCCCAATGTGTGTTATATAGATGGAGTTAGCTGCGATAAGAGGAAGAGTAAGACAGGGGACACTGGGTGAACCCTCAACTGGGTAGTGTACTATCCGTACCCGGTACATAATAGTACGGGCCCTGAGGTCCAGTGTTGGTGTCCACACCCCATCTGGAACCTGAGTGAAATTAGTGACAGGGTGCACGAGAGGGTCATTATGATCTACAACAGCTCGGGCTCTTGGGACACAGATCCAACAGTCGACTGCCTGCGTAGAGGAAGCCAGCGACTGAGCAATACGGACCATTGAGTTGTCCTTCCATCCTGCAGAGAGGTTACAAAGACAGAAACAAATTAGTAGGCTTCTGAGCACATTCATTGTGTGTTTCTTCTGAACAGGAGCCTTAGATCTTCCAGTGGCTGGCTTCTACTAGAGTTCTGTTTTTGGTGGCGATGTCTCTGCCCAATCTTCTTCACTTGTGTAGAGCATTCACAGCTGGACCCTGGCAGCTTCAGAGAGGTGTGAGGTTTTGGAAGTCCCTTTCTACTCTTCTAGCTGTTCCTGTCCCTCTCTTTCCAAGTGTTCATAGGGACTTAATCTCTTGTCCTGAAGGCATGGAAGAGGTATCTTCAGCGGGGCTGGTGACCTGGAAGAAGTGAACTTATGGGTAGCAGTCAGTATTTGACTTATTGGTTGTACATACTGCTTTAATTAAGTCTCCTTTTTTTGGTTTATGTTTTCACCATTTTTTTCCAAGGGGCCAGAAGAGTCTGCCAAATACTATGTCTTAGGGGCTTAATAACGTCTCACAATAAATGCAGAAAGGCAACTGTCAATACCTTGTCCCATTTTAGAGCTTCTTAAGACTGTTTGGCTATAGTTCTCTTCAGCATATGATCCCGTGCTTTCAGCTTGTCCAGTAGATTGAGGGCTCTGGGACACATGTAACTTCCATCTGACATCTAAGGTTTTACTTACTTCTGCCATGATGAAAAGTACCTTGTCATTCTGAGTTGAAGGTGAGAGTCATAGGGATTGAAATTGGGGTCTGAGGGCTGTCCCTGAGCATTTTTGCCCAAAGCTAGCACTCTATCACTTTGAGCCAAAGCTTTGGGTTTCTGGTGGTTAGCTGGCAATAAGAATCTCATAGACTTTCCTGCCCAAGCTGGCTTTAAACTGAGATCCATAGATCCATAATCTCCTGAGTAGCTAGAATTACAGGTATGAGCCACCAGCACCCAGCTTTTTTTTTTTTTAAATGTAAGATCTTTGTCACCTCTGATATTTTCTGTTTGGGTAGGATAGACTTTGACTCAGAAAAGGTATCAACTAGTATCAACAGGCATTTGAAATTTTCAGTATTCTGCAGCACTTTCCAGTTTTCAAAGGGATGTTCTTCCATGTCCCTTCTCTAGAAGTCTTTACAATTATTCTAAGCATATGAGGGATAGTTTTGAGTGACTGGTCAGGCAGACTATTAGAGTTGAGGCTTCCATTATTAATAAGGTTGGGTTCTACTATTGCATCATGATCATAATGTGATCCCTCAACAAATATTTTACTAGTTGCAGGACCAGTGCCAGGGCAGAGGTATAGACAGGTTCCTCAATTCTTATTTACCATGTAAATGTAGGGAAATTATATACCTTCGAGGTCCAAAGAACTTAGTCTCTAAGCCTCCCTGGGGCATGCCTGGCACTAGTACTAACTTGTCACTTTCTGGTAGCCTACATTTGTTTGTTTTGGCCATAGACAACTGAAAGTTGATTTGTTTGTCCACAGCTGTCAGAATATAAGAACATTTGACTGCTGTTATAAAACACAACATTTATTAATAAACACCAGTGTAGTTCTCTGAAATTTTACATATTTAACCACAGATGCTAGCACTCATAGTGTAAATGAATGCTTTTTTTCCCAATTAGTGGAAAACTGAGTGTCAAAATAGAATTAAACTGTATTCAAATGGTTTAAATCACAATTTGGACTAGGCTGGGTAGTTCATGCCTATAAGTCTAGCTACAGATGCAAGAGATCTGAAGATTGCATTTTGAAGCCAGCCAGTGCAGGAATATTTTATAAGATTCTTATCTTCAATTAACCATCAAAATGCCAGAAGTGAAGCTTTAGCTCAAGTAGTAGAACAGCAGCATTGAGCTAAAAAGCTAAAAGACAGCATCTTAAGTTCAAGCTCTAGAACCAGGAGAGAGAGAGAGAGAGAGAGAGAGAGAGAGAGAGAGAGAGAGAGAGAGAGAGAGAGAGAGAGAGAGAGAGAGAGAGAAAGTGTTTGTGTGTAACAAAGAATAACTGAAAAAGATCCAGGCTTATTCTACTTAGAAGTTTCTGAGCTGGTGGCTTTTCTTAATGTTCCCTACAGCCTCTAAAGTTACATTCTCTATCTATAACTCCAGAAACTATAATTCCAGAGTTTTCTGGTTTTTCCAAAAGCTAAGAAAATGAATGCACCCTTGGGCATTACATGATCAAACCTGATAGGACCTTCAAGTAGGATCAAGCAGCATCAACCATGGATGATGAAAGGTTTCTCCAGTAGTCTTCTGGATTCCATAAAATTGATGATCTGACTAAAACCAGCCAGGAAAAGCAAAACAACCATTTGTGGCAAGTTGTCATCATCAACTACAACATAATTAATCACAGGAAAGAACTGAATTAGGAAAGGTATTTGATATTAAACCCTAATTTGAACCTGCGTATAAATAATAGGAAGTGTACAGGACTGAGGCCTGAGTCACTTAAAGTATGGCCGGATATGCTTCTCACGGTGGGACCCGTGAGGTACATCACTAAAGAGAAATCTGGCAGCCACAATGTAACTCTCAGATATCCTAAGATTCATATTGAAGAAATTGGGAGAACAGAGAACAGGGAGGCTATACTAACATTAAACAGACTTTAAGATAAAAGTTGTTCTAAAAACAAAGGATGTTTTATAATAAGAGGATCCACCCATCAGGAACATATGAAGATTGTAAACATATGCACCTGACTACAGAGCCCCAAAATACATGAAGCAAAAACTGATGGAACTGAAGGAAGTAACAACAGTTGGAGATGTCAACGGGTAAAACAATTAAATAGAAGACAAACAAGGAAAAAAACTTGAAGCCAGGTTCCAAGGGATCATGGTTGTATTCCCAGCTACTCAGGAGGCTGAGATCTAACGATCATGGTTTAAAACCAGCCCAAGGAGTAGCCAGGAGTATGGCCTAGTGGTAGAGTGCTTGCCTAGCATGCACAAAGCCCTGAGTTCGATTCCTTGGTTGCTACATACATAGAAAAGGCCAGAAGTGGTGCTGTGGCTCAAGTGGTAGAGCGCTAACATTGAAAACACTCAAGGGCAGTACCCAGCCCTAAGTCCAAGCCCTAAAACTAGCAAAAAATAAAAATAAAAAACAAAAACAAAAAACACAAATAAATACCAGCAAACAAACAAACAAACCAGCCTAAGCAAAGTCTGTGAGACTCATCTTCAATTAATCACCAAAAGGCTGGAAGTGGAGTTGTGGTTCAAGTTATAGGGTGATATCCTTGTGCACAGAAGCTCAGGGGCAGCACCTGGGCCTCAAGTTCAAGCCCCAGAACAAGAAGAAGAAAGAAGGAAGGAAGGAAAAAGGAAGGAAGGAGGGAAGGAAGGAAGGAAGGGAGACTAGGAACATGGTTTGGTGGTAGATTGCTTGTCTAGCATGCATAAGGGCCTGTGTTACATTCTTTGGTCACATAAACAAAAAAATGAATAAAATTAATACAATTTTAAACGAAAGGAATTATGGAAAAGAAAAAGAAGACGATGACAACAACACCTTGTATTCATCACTCCAAATCCATTAGACCTAAAAGACATCTATAGAAGAGTTGGGGTGTAAGTCAGTGGTAGACTATGTGCTTAGCATTTTTGAGGCCTTGGGTTCAATCTGGGGGAGGGAGAGGAAGAGGGGTCCTCTAGAATGATCCATAACAAGAGTGGAGGCAACATATTCTTCTCAGGGTCATGTGGAATATTCTCTAGGATGAACCAATGTTAGTTCATCAGTTACCAATACCATCACTGATTTGATAGTGACAGCATGAAGCCCTGAGTTCAAGCCTCCTACCAGCTAGCCACCCCCCCCCCGAAAAAAAAGAACACTTGAGAAACTTGAGGAAAGTAATTATGTCAAAGGAAATCAATGCTTTCTAAAGACAGTAGATATGTATGATATAAATCAAAGAATAAGGAATAGGGAATAAATCAAAGAATAGGGAGTTTGACCTAGTGGTAGAATGCTTGCCTACCATGCATGAAGATCCAGGTTCAATTCTTCAGTACCACGTACAAAGAAAAAGCCAGAAATGGTGCTGTGGTTCAAATGGTAGAGCTCTAGCCTTGAGGAAAAAGCCCAAGGACAATGCTCAAGCCCTGAGTTCAAGCCCCAGGACTAGGAAAAAAAAATCAAAGAATAAGCAGTTCACAAAAAGCCTACTAAGTCAAGACTTTGTGTTACAAACCCATAAAATACCTTAATTAAACATAGTTTCAGTAAACCGGTGTGGATTTTGATTTAATTCTGATTATGATAAGTTGGTTTCATGGTACTTTACAGTGCCATTAGGGACTGATGAACAAAGATCATAAATCACTTTTTCGTTAATGTACCTCCCTCACCCCAGTAATGTTCAATTTCTTTCTCTTCATTTAGGCTCTGCATGGAATTTTCCTCTCCTCTGAACGCAGGGTAGGTCAAGATCACATGTTCAAAGGCTTGTTTTCCTCTGGGAGGTTTACGTACTTCTATTTCCTTCTCCTTTTTCATCTTTTTCTCTCATTATGGCCCCTAACAAGATCCTTTCCAGGGTCCCTCTGATCTCTATACTAATCGGAAAGCACAGAAACACCAAAAGAAGGAGGGGGCAGATGATGGGAGAAGAAATCCTGAAAGCAGCTAGGAGTTCAGGCCATCTCTATGGAAACAATTCCTCAGAGATTGATCTGGGAACAATTCTATAGGGCTCACTGGGAAAGTAGTGAGTCAGTCTCATCAAGCCTTATGTGATCAGGGTTCAACTTGCAAATGGGAAGTTAAGTTATTTTAATTTTGTGTAGAAAAGTAATAAAAGAGAAAACAAAAATTACATAATATATTTTTAAACTCAAAGTTCCCTATTTGCTATAATAATAAAAAGGCAAAAGGAATGCATGGATTAATTCCAAGATCTTCCAATCTTCACTCAGTCAGGCACAGTGCCCAAGACAATGACATTATGACCAGAACCCTGCATAAGAAATTATAGCTCACAGGTGAAAAGTCATTCATGTCATTAGAATGCCTTTAGGATTATGGCTTATAACTACATCCAATGTGTGGAAAGAATACTAGATTCAATCAGACAAGAAGCAGATTATTTGTATTCCAACAAGGGGACAAAGAGGATTAGAGAATTCCTCCTACCAAATCAGGTTGAAAGACTGAAAAGATAAAGTAGCCATATAATGTAAGCCCATGGAAAGAGGAATCTGTCTGAAGAGTGGGAGATTGGAGTTTTAATAATACAGCAATTTTCTGTTTTAAAAGTAGATATGCTCCACATCCTTGAATACAAGCCACAGCTTAAAAAAAAAAAAGTGGTAAGGAATGGTGAGTTGGTGATATCAAGACAACAAAATGTTAGGCTAATAAACTAGCGTCTATATGTCTCGGAGATTGTAAAGTCAGGGCTAGTTGACAGAAAGTAATTGCTTTGCCTGAAATGATGTCTGTCCTGTTTTGAGATTTTATCCCTTGGAGTAAAAATCTTTTGGGCTTTGTTTCTGGGCACTTTTCTGGAACTAGGCATCTGTAAAATGAAGATAATTATTTTTTTTCAGAGCAAGTACTCAATAAACATGAGCTGCAGTTACTGCAACATTCTATCTTCTAATGGTCATCAAACTCCAACTTACTTTCTTTCGCCAGTCCTGGGCTTGAACTCAGACCCTGGGCACTCACTATCCTTGGACACATTTTGCTCAAGGCTAGCACTCTGCCACTTGAGCCACAGCACCACTTCTGGCTTTTTCTGTGTATGAGGTAGCTTGGAGAATGCTAGGCAAGCATACTACCACTAGGCTGCACTTCTGGCCCCATTCAACTTTCTTGAGTAAAGCTATGAAACTTGGAAGTTTCCATTGCCTGAAGGTAATAACAACTGGTATCCTGTCTCCATCATAGACAACAGTTATGTCATGGACAAAAATTACCCATCCTTTTTGAGTGTACTATCTACACTAATCCCCTTCACTTATGCCCACTGGACACTGCAGGTTGATTACAACCTACCTTCATGCACGCTGACAACCCTAAGGACACACTGGACTACAGTTAACATGGTCTCTTTCTGGCACTGCTGGTACCTTCCTTCCTACCTTAGTACTTGCTGTGATGTTTTAAACTGATTAATATTACCCTGTTGTCCTCTATCCCTCCCACAAAAATTCAGCTTACACTTCTTGAAAAAAATCTAACAAGACCTAAAACCCATAATGTGATCATGTGTCGTGAGGAACCGTGGTGGCACCACAGAACCAAAGACCGTTTATTGTCACCACTAAGCCCAATTCCCCTGACTGTCTCTGTTTAGGAAACAACCCAAATGTCTGGGGCCACGGGTCATAGAGATCAGTCGCTGATGTTTTAATGCAGGGAGGGAGGGAAGGAGGGAGAGGGAGGGAGGGCAACAAACGAATGAACAAATAATGAAGACGTCTGGGGCCTGCGGCAGACACTGGAGCTAACTTAGAGGGGGCCGAGGTTCTCACAGGGGACGGGAGGGAACCCAACCGTACTGGCTCTGGCATGCTGTACCTTGGCAGCCAGCACACTGTGCCTATACTAGATGTATAGATTATATATGTAATATATAATATATACAATAGGGTAACAGATAAATATATTAATATTATACCATAATGTAGTAATATACGTCACTATGCATGCGGCCTTTTCCACGCAGGGTAGGGGCGGAGCCCCCTCCGGGGTTTGTTCACAACTTTTCCAAATAGCGACGCCACAGTGTTTCCGTGAACGCTCTTGAGGATGGGATCGGTAAGTGAGGAAAGGCCAATCGCCACGGCTTTTTCCCTCCATCCACTCCTCCCCGTCCCCGTTTAGCCGTCGGCTGAAGGGCGGGTGGACGGGGCGGTGCGTGTGTGTGGTGGTCGGGGGGGGGGGGGGGTGTTAAGTCGTGCAGTGCGCAAGCGCACTCCATCCAGCTCGGGCCCACACGGACTAACACCTTTCCTCTCGCGAGAGCTGGGCAACCCGGCTCCGACGCCCTCGCCCCGCCCCCCCGCCGGTGCGTCGGCTACGCAGCTTCCTCAGCGGTTGCCGCCGCCGGAGACGGTTGGGGAAACCGTTGCGCGGAGCGCTGCCCTGAGGCGAAGGGTTTGTCCCGGCTCCTCACCGGCCCCCGCGAGTCCGGAGTGGGTGTTTCTATCGCCCGACAGGGTATCTCAAGTAAAAAGGGGGTAGGTTGGGCCGGCGGTGCCCTGCATGGAGTCGGGAGAAGGACGGCCGGGAGGGTGGCGGAGTGTGGAGGTCGCCGCTCGGAGGCGGCCCGACCGGGCCACGCGCGCCCAGCCACCCGCGCGACCTCCCGCTCCGAGGAGGGAGGACGCGGGCCGAGGCCCGCAGGGTGCTGGGCAAGTCGGGGGAGAAAACTCCCAAACATTTTCCGCTCTTCTCCGGCCGGCTCGGCCTCCGCCATTTTGGCGGCGCGGACGACCTCCTTCCCGCCCTTCCCCGCTCTCCGCACTTTGTTATCCCCCCCCCCGCCCGCCCGCTCCCCCTCAGCTTCAGAAAGCGGATTTCGAAGGGCGGCGGCGGCGGCGGCCCGCGCTCCGGGACGGGGTGAGGGCGGGGAGTGAAGTGCCGGGCGAAAGAGGCCGGGCGGTCGGGTGCGGGGATGGAGTGTGGGGGGACTCGGGGCCGCCGGGACGCGCTCCCACGGGCCTGGCCTCCCCCCGTCCCCCCCGGCCTCCCCTTCCCTCCGCAGTCTCGGCAGGGCTACCTGGGCTGGCAGGACTGCAAGTGACTTCTGACGCAGATTCCCAAGATGAGAGAGGCTGGAGCTGGGGGAGGAGAGCCAATGGCGACGGAGGCGCCCGACTCCCCAATCCAGGACAAAGGAGGCAGCCGAGCCCTTTGTAATTCCGCCGCCCAGCGGCGAAGGTTTTTAAGCCAAGCTTGGCTTGGGCGGGGGGCGGGGAGTCGGGGGGGGGGGGGAAGGTGGCGCACTCGGCTTAGATCTCCGGTCGGTAGGGCCGCTAGAGACAGGAAAAGTCTCCCCCGGGAGGAATAAAGGACGCCTAGCCGGCCCTCACATCCCAGATTTGGAATTGAGGGGGAAAAAACAAAAAATACCACCAGTACGTACTTGCCCCACAAAGATGTTTTAAAAGAGTACACTTTTCCGAGGAGAAAAGTGGGTGATTTCTGATAGGAATGTGACCTGGCCTATGTATTCGAGTAGGCCGTACGGGCCCGGTGAAGTGGGCTACGGCTTTTTGAACTTTTGGGCGGGGTGGGTAGTTTTTTGTGTGGTTTGGCACCCTGTATTAGAATTTGTCTTTAAGAGTTTACTTTTGGGAAGGAAACGGCTGTTTAAAACAGGTGACGGCAAAAACTGAATACATACATAGAGAATATAGTGTTGTGAATTTTATTCCCAAGAGTTGATTTTGGAGTAGTGATCCCCTCCCCACCCCCTTGAAGACTGGGCGTCATGTACCTAAATTTGTCGTCCTCCCCCCCTCCCAAGGACCGAACCTCGGGGCCTTGCACTTGGCAGGCAAGGGCTCTTCCACTGAGCTAAGCCCCGAACCCCATAAATTTGCTAAAAGTAGAGTACTAGAATGGTATTTTGAACCTGGTGATAAGCTTAATCATGTGTGGACTAGGTCCTCTGAATCAGAGGACCCTGTGAATAGTTTTCTTGGAGGCAACACAGAAGGAATAGGCAAGGTCTGAGAATGTGTCCAATGATGCACTGAAATCTTTATAAGAACTCCATTACCTGCTTTTTGCCAGCTGTAGGAAAAATAAACTTTTTAAAGTTACTGTTTGTTTTGTCAAGCTGGTCAAAGAAGTTTACCAAATTTTGGTGAAACAAAACAAAAACAGGTTTTTAGTGGCCTTCCAAAAGGACAGATAACCTAGAAATGCCTTAAAGCGGTGTGACAGGACTGAGCTTTCCTTGCTGAATTAGACTACTATTCTGCCCTCTTTTCCATCTAATCGGAAAATTCATCCGATTGCCTTTCTTCCTTCCTTCCTCTCTTCTCTTCTTTTCTTTCGTGGGTCATAAGTGTTGAATTCGGCCTGGACGCTGTCCCTGCACTTCTCAGCTCAAGGCTTCCGCCCTACACTTGAGCCAAGCTCCATTTTCCGTTTTCTAGAGATTAATAGGAGATAGGAGTCTCAAGTCCTTTTGTGCCTGAGGTGGCTTTGAACCTTGATCCTCAGATCTCAGCCTCCAGAGTAGCTAGGATTACAGGTGTGAGCCACCACTCCGGGCTCTGATGGCCTTTTCAAAATAACATCTTTTGATGTTCTTGATTTGGTGAACAGGTTTTTGAATTTTATACTTAAAACCTATCTATCCATATCTATCTATCTATCTATCTATCTATCTATCTATCTATCTATCTATCTATCTATCTCTATATATATATTGCCAGTGCTGGGGCTTGAACTCAGGGCCTGAGCACTGTCCTTGGTCTTTTTCCTCAAGGCTAGAACTCTGCCACTTGAGCCACAGCACCATTTCTGGCTTTTTCTGTGTATGTGGTAGCAAGGAATCATGCATGCTAGGCAAGCACTCTACCACCAGGCCAAACTTCCAGCCTCTATTTTATTAGGTGATTCTTAGCAGTTTTGTTACACAGTTCACATACAATTTACTTGTTAAAAAATATACATTACAGTGGGGTTTAGAACCTTATGAAGTTCTCAGACTTGCCACTATGTTCTGATTTGAAAAAGAATCTTCATTCCAAAAAAAAAAAAAAAGCAATTACTCTATATTCTGGCAGGCTCCCTTCTTTTCAATCCTCAGGCAACCTGATATCACATTATAGTCTTTCATATTCTGAACATGTATTACTGTAATACAATATGTGGTCTTCTGTGACTGTGATGTTTTGTTTTGATTCACTTAGTTTAGGGAATGTTAAATATCTCGTGACTAAGAAATGTTTTTACAACTCTGGTATTTCTCATTGTGCTAATACTTTCAGTGTTTTTGTTTTTTGAGGTAGGGTCTGGCTATAGTGCCCACTGTCCTAGAATTGTTGGTCTCAAGCCATCCTCTTAGCTTAGCCTCCAGGCTAATCACACACAGATTAAGACTTGGAATTCTTCAGAGTAGAGATTAGTTTTAATATTGGGAAGAAAGATTGAGGTGGATTATCCTCAGTAACTGTTTCTTACAGCCTTAAAGTATAGCAGCAGTTGACTGCATTCTGATTTTTAAGATTACTTTGTTGTTTTCATATGAACTTTCTTATTGGTACAGTGAGATTGAAAATCAAAACTAGTTTGCTTTCATATATTGTGAAGTAAGATTTCCTAGTGAAGGTAATTTTTGTTTGCTACTGAAATACACATGTATACATTGGGTTCATGTTTACATGGAAAAAGCTTTTCATTAAAAAGTATACTTAGCACTCCTGAGGTGAAGGCAGGGGAGTTCAGGCTAGTTAAGGGTTACAGCAAGATCCTGTCTTCAGAACAACAACAATGTCAATGAAGAGCTGATGACACGCCACACTATCTTTCCATAATAGACTGACACTGTAGTTTAGAATTTAATGAGAAGTTAATCCTTGGTATAACATCCTTTCCACTTTTTTCTCTGTTGTTACATCACACTTAGCAGGAAGTAACTTACTTTTGGGTTTTTTTGGGGGGCGGGCAGTCGTGGGATTTTAACTTAAAAGACTGGGAACTGTCCCTGAGCTGCACTCTTGAGCCACAGTGCCACTTCTGGCTTTTTCTCTTTATGTGGTACTGAGGAATCAAACTCAGGGCTTCATGCATGCTAGGCAAGCACTCTACCACTAAGCCACAGTCTTAACCCTTAAATAAGGAACTTAAGGAAATATTAGAGCTCCCCAAAATTGAATTGGGAATTTCCTCTTTGAGAGATAGTGTTAAGCTTTAGGAACATTTTGTTGGGTTTGTAAAAGATTTGTTTTGATTAGTCCTTATTTCCTCTGAAGACAGAATAATTCTTTTGTATTTTAAGCTTCAGATATTTTGTTGGTGGTGTATTTTGCTGGTTTTATAGGGCTCTTAAAATCTAACAGTTGCCCCCCAGTGAATGCTTACCCTAAAGCAAACCAAACACATTAAATAACAATCTAAAACATACACCTACTGTTTATAGCTGAACAGGCTTAGGAGAAGTTGTTTAAATTAAGTACCCAGGAAATGGCAGAGTAAGGATGCAAACCCAGGATTTTATTTTAAGAATTTGTACTTGCATACGTAAGATTTTTTTTTTTTTTTTTTGCCAGTCCTGGGTTTGAGCTCAGGGCCTGAACACTGTCCTTGGACTTTCTCAAGGCTAGAGCTCTACCACTTGAGCCTCAGCACCACTTCTGGCTTTTTTCTATGTATGTGGTACCGAGGAATCGAACCCGGATCTTCATGCATGCTAGGCAAGCACTTCAACCACTAGGCCAAACTCCCGGCCCCGTAAGATTTTTTTTTTTGTCAGTCCAGGGGCTTGAACTCAGGGCCTGAGCACTGTGTCTTTGGGTTTTCTCAAAGCTAGAGCTCAACTAGAGCCACAGCATCACTTCTGGCTTTTTCTGTGTCTGTGGTACTGAAGAATCAAAATCAGGTCTTCGTGCATGCTAGGCAAGCATGCTACCTGGCCTCTGAGAATTTTTTTTTTTTTGTGAGTCATAGGGCTTGAACTTGGCCTGGGTGCTGTCCCTGAGCTCTTCAGCTCAAAGCTACTGACCAAGCCCCACTTCCCATTTTCTAGAGGTTAATTGGAAATAAAGAGTCTCAGGTCCTTTTGTGCCTGGACTGGTTTTGAACCGTGGCCCTCAGATCTCACCCTCCTGAGTAGCTAGGATTATATAGGTATGAGCCACCGGTCCTGGTGTCTGAGAATTTTTTTAATTTAAAATTTTTCTTGCTGGGCACAGTCGCTCACACCTGTAATCCTTGCCCAGAGTTCAAGTTCCATGACAAAAAAAAAAGTGCTGGGATTCCAAGGCATGCCCCACCATGTTTGCTTTGACATTGTTTTGAACATCCTTTTGATGAGTATTTGAAGTAGACTTAAGAGTCGAAGCCGTGTATCTGGCTCTCGCCTGTAATCCTAGCTACTCAGGAGGCTGAGATCTGAGGATTGAGGCTGGAAGCCAACCTGGGCAGGAAAGTCTGTGAAACTCTTAACCTCCAGTTAACCAGCAAGATGCTAGAAGTATCTCAAAAGATAGAGTGCTAGCCTTGAGCAAAAGAGCTCAGGGACTGTGTGCAGGCCTAGAGTTTAAGTCTCAAAAAAGTGAATAAGATTCAAAATCAGTAATGTAGTAAGTTTTAGCCTTATAAAGTCAGTTTTTCCCCAAATCAAATATTCAATGCATTTTTATAGACTCAGTCTGAGTGGGTAGTGGTATACATACAACTTGCAAATGAAGTTTTTAAAGAATTTGTATAACCTTTAAAGTGAATAATACAATGTAAAAACTTTAAAAGATTTAAAGGCTAGAGTTGGCGTTAATATGACAGTCATATTTTAAAAATCTGGTATTGCAGTTATCAAAGTCTTTTTTTAAAAAGGGCAACATAATATTTGGTCTTGGGTTTCACTGCTTTTTCAATAACCTCAAGTAGAAAGTTGGCAGACTATTGTGTTGTGGTATTTTATTATTATTATTATTATTATTATTATTATTATTATTATTGTATTTTGTTGTCAGGGTGATGTATAGAGGAATTACAGTCACATTCATCAGGTAGTGGGTACATTACTTCTTGAACATTGATAACCCTTCCCGTGTTTTTCTCCCACTTTCCCTCCCCCCATCCCTGTGTTGTTATTGTTATAAGAGTCACTTTAAACTTATTTTTCCTGTTGTGATACTTCTGAAAGGTATATCTTTGGTACTTCTTGAGAAGAGTATATTTTGATTGACTGCTTTATGTGCTTGTTTGTTTCTTGTAGCATTTAAATCAAACGTTATTGAGATGGATTGGGTTATGAAACATAATGGTCCAAATGACGCTAGTGATGGGACAGTACGACTTCGCGGACTCCCATTTGGTTGCAGCAAAGAGGAAATAGTTCAGTTCTTTCAAGGTACCTCTAGTATTAGTCAAAGTTTAGTAGCATTTTAATTTTACTATATGTGGCCAATTTGTACAACACATTTGATTTTGGAACTTTTAGATTATTAGGTTATATCTTAAAATCTGAATTGTGCTCCAGTTTAATCTATTCAGTACAGAATGTATAGAATGTGTAAAACAATGTACAGTGCAGAATAGTTGAGAATAATTGTGTGATTGAAATGAGGTATGAATTAGCATTTGGAGTATAGTTGCATTTGATTTGTAGCTTTGTCCATGTAATATAGGTGGGCTTTAGAGTGCAATTTGAAAAGACTGGTTACAAAAAAATTTATTTTAATCCAGTAATATATGAAAAAATATTCCATTTGTGTTATGGGGTGATGGGAAACTTAAGTTTTTTTTTTTTGTTTTGTTTAGACTTGTTTTAAATATTTGATTCAGATGGGAATGTTTCAGCCTTTAACACTGTTCCCCTTGATGGGGTTATTTGTCCTTGGGTTAAAGGGTTGGAAATCGTGCCAAATGGGATAACATTGACGATGGACTACCAGGGGAGAAGCACAGGGGAGGCCTTCGTGCAGTTTGCTTCAAAGGAGATAGCAGAAAATGCTCTGGGGAAACACAAGGAAAGAATAGGGCACAGGTGGGGATGGAGAGTTTGGGATGGTGTTAAATTTTTATTTTTGGGGGTTGTGGGTCACTTGCTTAAATGGGGGGGTAACCATAACATTTTTCTGGGGTAAATTTAACATGGAAACTATAGATTTGGGGGGGGAATTAATGCTAATAGTTTACTTAAATTAAAAAGTAGATTGTTTCCATTTCTTGGTAGGCTGTTGATAAATGCTTGTTCTATAATCACCTATTTTCCTTAAATACATAACATATACAAAAGGAAACAAACTAAAAGTATATTCAGTTTTATTGCTTTCAAATGACTCATTTGTCTATGTAAAACTTAAATATTTAATTATTTAAGTTTGGAGGTATAAAATATTGAATTATGGTGTATTTAGGTGATTTAAATTGGGTTATATATCTAGATGTAGAAAAACTTACTGCATTTTGCCCAATGTCATATTGATTCTAATGCATTTATGCTGAAACCTGTACCTTAAAACATTTTTAAATAGGTATATTGAGATCTTCAGAAGTAGCAGGAGTGAAATTAAAGGATTTTATGATCCACCAAGACGACTGCTGGGACAGCGACCAGGACCATATGATAGACCAATAGGAGGAAGAGGGGGTTATTATGGAGCTGGGCGTGGAAGTATGTATGACAGAATGCGACGAGGAGGTGATGGATATGATGGTGGTATGTGTATCTAGTGAACAAAGGTTCTGTTGTCATTTTCTTAATGTTCCTGACACTTTGTCAGGAAACAAAGAAATGGCAGTAATTTCAGTACCTACTAGGTTTTAAAACCTGTTCATAACGAGTTCCCATTGCTAGCTATGGGACTTGATTGATGCACATATTGATACCTAGAAAGACTTACTTTTTTTTGTATTATACAGGTGAATATAATGTCATGACTGAATTTGTTCTTTCAAAGTTGTAAATCTCAAGGGCTGGCTGTTTTGTATGCACTAATTTGGGGTTTGCAAATGTAAAATAATGAAAAAGTTAAATTGTGTTTACCACAAAGTGATATGTAAACTAAAATATCTTCTTGGAGTGGTGTTCATGTATTTCTCCTTCAATTACATAGGCTATGGAGGTTTTGATGAATATGGTGCCTATAATAATTATGGCTATGGCAGTGAAGGCTTTGATGACAGGATGAGAGATGGACGAGGTAAAACGAAAATAGTTTCATTCTGAAGTAAATTTTAAAGTTTTGATGATGAGCGATTTGCATAACTGAACTCAGGCATCTTTTGGTGTATTCCTTTACAGGACTTCACACCTTGTATATATGTATACCTTCTTGCATGTATCCATAATAGTTTATAATCTTAGCAAAATTTTTATTTCCTAGGTATGGGAGGGCATGGCTATGGTGGAGCTGGTGATGCAAGTTCAGGTTTTCATGGTGGTCATTTTGTACATATGAGAGGGTTGCCTTTCCGTGCAACTGAAAATGACATTGCTAATGTGAGTAATTGCAGTAATAAGTGGTTATGTCAGTATCTCAGAGTTCTGCTTGATTTACAGTGATGCCTCACCATGCCTCGTTAGTTTAGAAACATCTTTTTATTTTTGTTTTAAATTTGATATAACCTAGGTTATTTTAAAGGCAATGAGTTGTTTGCAGTTTGTTTTTTAAGGAGGTAGGAGGAACTAAGTTTGAAATCTGGTTTTCTAGGCAGACACTGTACCAATTGAGCCATTTGTCCCTGGATATGCTCTGGTTGATTTTGAGAGAGGGTCTCACATTTTTCCCTGGATTGGCCTATACTCCTATAGCTGGGATGGCAGATTCTTGCCACCAGGCCTAGATGGAGTCACATAATCTTTTGTTGTTGTTATTCCAGTTGACTTTCAACAGTGATTTTCCCCAATCTTTGACTTTCAAGAAGCTAGGATTGGTTACAAGCAAGCTATCAGCACCATTTTTCTAATGTTCATAGGTTCTTTTTGAATTATTGCTAGGCAAATAATGGGTTTGTTACAATGAACTGAAGAATCAAGGTAAATCGATAACTTACAAGAATTGAAATAAAAAGGTGTTTTGTTTTATTTAGTTCTTCTCACCACTAAATCCAATACGAGTTCATATTGATATTGGAGCTGATGGCAGAGCAACAGGGGAAGCAGATGTAGAGTTTGTGACACATGAAGATGCAGTTGCTGCCATGTCTAAGGATAAAAATAACATGCGTAAGTGTTTTCCTTGGCATATTGTCTTATTATTTGGATGTTACCCAGATTATGGTAGGAATTTCCCATTGATTTAAATAAACCTAAGAGGTCCTCAGATGTTTTACATTTAAGTAATTATGGTACCGCTAAAAGAGCCTTGAACTGTCTGAACTCATTTAAAGTTCAGAGTTGAGTGGTAATAGATTTCTGACTTCATATCTAAATGTTTTCATTTAATATTAGCTTTTTTTTTAAGCTTCTATTGATAAACTTGATCCAGTGTCTTTTTTTTTTTTTTTTTTTTTCTGTCCATCTCTTTCCTTAAAGAACATAGATACATTGAACTTTTCTTGAATTCTACCCCTGGAGGTGGTTCTGGAATGGGAGGCTCTGGAATGGGAGGCTACGGCAGAGATGGAATGGGTATGTAATGTTTTTTAAATTAGCGGTGTTAGCCGCTTGGCAGTCGTTCTCAAAACTTTTTTTTTCTTTTTGTAAAGATAATCAGGGAGGCTATGGATCTGTTGGCAGAATGGGAATGGGGAACAGTTACAGTGGAGGATACGGTGCTCCTGATGGCTTGGGTGGTTATGGTAAGTAGGTGTAGCTTGATTTATCTTAGTTCCCATAATGTAATACCTGTAAAAGGCAGATGTTACTTTTAGCATCTTATGCATGAAATCCTTCTGTGAAATGACTTCTGGTCTTTTTTTTTTTTTTTTTAAGGTCGTGGTGGTGGAGGCAGTGGAGGTTACTATGGTCAAGGTGGCATGAGTGGAGGTGGATGGCGTGGGATGTACTGAAAAAAATGCACAAACATACAAGTCTTAACACAGCATCTGGTCTACTAGACTTTCTTACAGATTTAATTTCTTTTGTATTTTAAGAACTTTATAATGACTGAAGGAATGTGTTTTCAAAATATTTGGTAAAGAAACAGATTGTGATGGGAAAAAATCTGTTTTCTGTAGGTTTTATTTGTTGCATACTTTGACTTAAAATAAATTTTTATATTCAAACCACTGATGTTGATACTTTTTATATATAGTTACTCCAAAAGATGTGTTGCCTTTATAAGACTTGGGTTAATCTATGTACTGTTTGCTCTATAAGATGTATAGTGTAATGTTAAGGAGGATAATGGTTCATTTCTGAATAAACTGAAGCTTAAATAGTATCTGGCATAGAGCTTTAAAAATTAGTGAAACTACTTTCAGTTTCTCCTAAACAACATTGTAAAGCTTAAAAATGAATTGGGTGGGACCAGGAGTTTGGCCTAGTGATAGAGTGCTTGCACGAAGACCTGGGTTCGATTCCTCGGTACCACATACTTAGAAAAAGCCGGAAGTGCTGCTGTGGCTCAAGTGGTAGAGCTCTACCCTTGAGAAAGCCCAAGGATAGTGCTCGGGCCCTGAGCTCAAGCCCAGGACTGGCCAAAAAAAAATTCAGTGTAAATATGTGGCTATTTATACTTCACAGATATATTTTCAGCTTCTCACACAACTGTGTTTTTTGAGATGTAAAAGAAATCCATACCAGTCAGATAACAATCGTGCAAGTGGATTTTATATCTAATACTAGTTTTTATTTTTAGTTGAACTACTATGTAGCAAGAAAGAGGTGCTTTTATCTTTTTGTCAGTGTGGCTTTATTTTGCAAATTGGCTAATGGGTCAAAGTGAAACCTGTCAATGTGAATTCAGTTATTGAACTTGCTTTTGCTAGAAATGTTATTCATGTAATGTCAATGTGTGAGATAATAGTATCTTTCTGTCCTAGAATGTTTTGTGTTGGTTACTGAAAAATTGGTAGAAAGTATACTATATGTGGTATTTAAATTAAAGATTAAATGTAGACAGTGATTTCTGGAGTTACAAAGGAAGGGTTGACAGCCGTTATGGAGCCAGATGTTCCCTGGCTTTTTTTTTATGTGTGTGTCAAGTCAATCCTGGGCTTGAACTCTGCCACTTCAGCCACAGCTCATCTTCCAGTTTGGGAGTAGTTTATTGGATATAAGAGTCTCAGACTTTCCTGCCCAGGCTGGCTTCTTCGGATTTTAGCCTTCTGAGAAGCTAGGATTCTACTCAGGAGCCACTGGCACTTGCAAAAGCTCTGCTACTCAGGACAAACGTAACGAATACTTTTTCCTAGGAATTTCCCTCTTAAATACTTAAAACCAGTGAAAGAGTAAAATGTTAGAAATCAATGTCGTCCTAAAGGAAATCAATTTTTTCAAGTCATTTTATAAAACTCACATTTTATTTTGAAAACATTACAGGTTAGAATTACAGTAGCAATTCCTTGGCACCGTGATCACATCATCGTGGATATTGTCTAGGTAAAGGAATGGCATATGAAGTCTGTTTTGAAAAGCAAAAGTAGTGTATATAGGTCCATAGCTACACAACTATTAAAAAGTTTTGCAATAAAATCTAAAAATAGTATGTCTTTGTTGTCATGGTCTGGGGAATCAAATCCAGGGCCTTACACATGCTTAGGCAAGCACTATACCACTGAGCTATATCCCCAGTTCCTAAATAGTTTTTAAGTATGCTAAAACTAAACAGCCAAGTTACAGTTTCAGAAGAGCTGCCTCAAAGAAAATGAATCCAATTGTGATGACACCATTTGATGAGAAAGTTAAAATGATTAAAAATCATGGTTTATTGTTGAAATCAATCTCAGAATTTAAGCAACTTAATTTGTGTGTGCCAATCTTGGAGCCTGAACTTGGGCCCTGAGCTTTCAACTCAAGGCTGGTGCTCTACCACTTGAGCCATAGCTCCACTTCAGGTTTTTGCTTGGGGGGGGCACTATTAATTGGAAATAGTCTCACGGACTTTCATGCCCAGTCTTGCTTCAAACTGATGTCAGGTCTCAGCCTCATGAGTTAGCTGGGATTATAGGCTTGAGCCACAGATGCCCAACTCAAACATTCAAAATTTTGAAGCACATAATAAAAAACATCTATTTGAAACTTAATTTATGTTTGCTAATTTTCAGCAGTCATAAAAATGTTAATATAGTCATCAATACAAAACAGTTCAAGAATATAATTCTATCTCTTAAGGACACATTTCTGTCCTTATTCAAGAAAGGATATCTAAAATCTGTGTTAGAGTCCAAGGAAATTGACCTCAGAAGCTCACTGGAAATCGATAGGGTCTGGAGAGGGGTAGATCTTAAGTAAAACACTAGTTTTTGCTTTGGCAATTTAGAAAAGCATTATCTTTAAAAACTAAAGATCTTGTAGAGTAAGGGGAAAAAATATAATTAATCATAGATATAATAATGCTCCCTGGAATGTAAAGTTTGTTATTTTTGGAAGACTCAAAAGTGCATAGCTGAAAATTAGGTTAATACAAAAAGGATTCTAAATGGTGATGGTATGACTATACAAGTTAATAGAAATTCTTTAGTGTGCTATAACAAAATAGTGTTCCTTGAATCTCTGAAGTGGGCCAGAAGCCATTTTCATCTACCTACCACCAATAGTAGACTGATAAAACTTTCTAGAAATTAATCCAATGGGAATAGAACAGCAACATTTAGGAATCCTTAAATTCTGTATTGTTTCAAGGGAAAGGTTTTTCCCCCAAATTTTTAATGCTTAAAAGGAGAGCATAGGTCTTGGTGCCCTGCAGACTGTGTATAAAAATACACATTTCCTGAGGGATTTGTTTTCAATTTTGAATTGGAATCTGGCCCCTTCATTCTCTATTAAATAAAACCAGCATCTGAGAAGATCTGTCAGTAACTTGAGAAAGGACAGTGGTTATCTGTAACTTAAAATTACACGGGAAAGGTTAAGCCAGATCAGTGTGCCTTTATATCCCATTCAGCACATGGAACTGATTTAGGAAAGACAAAAAAGAAATGACATAGGATACAATATTGGCTGTTTCTACTGCCAATAAGGGAGTGGGGTGAGGGGAGAAAGCACATAAAATAATTGGGCTAGATGTAGGGACATATAACCCCAGCACTCAAGGCTGAGGTAGGTAAGATGGTGGTTAGCTCTTGTCTCAAAGGAAACTAATGTTGAATTGGGACATCAATTCTAAAAAGTTGATACATTTCCAGTCTTGCTGTGAGAAATGTGAAGCTTTAAAGTGCATTAAGAGAATTACAGGCACCATCAGATGCCAATTTGACAGAATTCAAAAGACAATCGGAAGCCTTATTATAAGAAGGCCTTTACAAGATAAGGCAAATGTGTGTTCACTTCTCTGGCTTTTCAATGAATGTATGTTATATGACTTCCATGTAATAAGAATTAGGCTAAAGTTACTTCAAGCATGCTGTTTAAAATTCTGGATAACAATAGGGAAAAAATGGAAATGCCATCCAGCTTATGAGAATCATAAGCTGAATGTGAAGAGATAAACTGGTACCAATACTGACTGGAAGGTGCTTAGGAAGGAAGGGCTGATGTCTGCACAGCTTACATACAGGGAATATTCACTGCAGATACTGTCATACAGAAAGGAATTCATTCTGGAGTTTTATGGCAAGTTAGATGAGCATCTCTGAATGAGTAATGCATGACAGGAATCACAGACTCTTACTGGCTTTGGCGAAGAAGGCAAAGGCAGTTCATTGTCAGAGCAGGCATTACAGAAAATTTCCCCACAGTTTCTACAGTGGTGCTATTAAATGGAAAAAGAGAAAACCGATTAAAATTAGGAGTCATTTTTGAACCAAAAACTTTTGGGCTTCCTACTTCCCTCTCTTACCTTTCTCTTAGAAAGTGAAAATTCCTTTTCACAAAGCTTACAGTGTGTTGCTTCTTTGTCTTTCAGCCAAACCAGTCCCTAAGGGAAAGAAAAAAAAACTAGGGCAGGTACCCTGCCACCAAGCAACACCCTCAGCCCTAAAACGCTCCACATTTGTACAGGGTAAGCTTTTTTTTTGGGGGGGTGGGGGGAGTCATGGGGTTTGAACTCTGCTTGGGCGCTGTTCCTGACTTCAGCTCAAGGCTACCATCCTACCCCGGACCTGGGTATTGGCCCTGAGCTCTACAGCTCAAGGCTACCACCTTGGGCAGCCCACTTCCCATTTTCTAGAGGTTAATTGGTCCTTTTGTGCCTGGGCTGGTTTTGAACCTTGATCCTCAGATCTCAGCCTCCTGAGTAGCTAGGATTACAGGCATGAGCCACTGTGCCCAGCTTCAGGGTAACCTTTTTTTTTTTTTGCCAGTCCTGGGCTTGAGCTCAGGGACTGGGCTCTGTCCTTGGGCTTTCCCAAGGCTAGAGCTCTACCACTTGAGCCTCAGCACCACTTCTGGCTTTTTTTCTATGTATGTGGTACCAAGGAATCGAACCTGGGTCATCGTGCATGCTAGGCAAGCACTCTACCACTAAGCCAAACTCCCAGCCCCAGGGTAACCCTTCTTATTCAAAGCATTCTACTTACCTGCAATGCTTTATTGGCTTCTTTTATATCTTCTATTTTCAGTTTGGATCTAAAAGGGTTACAAACAGGTCTACGTTTTAGTATTCAAATTTAAATATGACTGCCTAATAATTTACTTTAGAAAGGTGCTGGATTCTTTTAGAATATGAAATTACATATACTTTTAGATCCTAGAGCAATGTCATTGTCCTGTATATATCTATTTGTTTTGGTACTGGGATTTGAACTTTGCTTTGGACTTGCTAAGCAGATACTTTACCATTTGAGCCACATCTCTAGCATTTGTATATTTCAGCATTAAACTTTTATGATCTTAAGGTAAAGTGTTTATTTGGGCTTCACATAGTTCCTGGCATATATCTGTCAAACAAGTCAGTGGGAAATAAAGTAATGATATTTAGCACAGGGTCTAGCTCATGGATGCCAGGTTGATAAAGAATCCCGCTTATTAGAACCACAATGCAAACTGTTCTTTGAAAAATTGTGGCTGGGCTGGGATGTAGTTCAGTGGCAAAGCAAGTACAATGTCCAGGGTTTGATCCCCAGTACCAAAAAAGACATATCTATCTATCTATCTATCTATCTATATATATATATATATTTTTTTAAATTTAATTGTAGCAACAACAAAAAGCTTTCTCTTCCCCTTCCCCCAACACCCTTTTATTTGATTGGGCTTGAACTCAGGGGCTGGGTGTGTCCCTGAACTTTTTTGCTCAAGGCTAATGCTCTACCACTTCAGCCACAACTGCACTTTTGGCTTTTTTTTCTTTTGGTGCGTAATTGGCAATTAAGAGTCTTCAGAGTCTCCTGGATTTTCTGTTCAGGCTGGCTTCAAACTAATCCTCATCTCTTAAGCCTCCTGAGTACCTAAGATTAAAGACTTGCATTTCCGGTGTCCAGCTAATAGCTTTATCCATCAGAAGCTGAATTTCCTTCATGGTTCTAGCAAATTACATTACTGTTTGTCATGCTCTTGGAAATGAGGCTCAATAACTCTTAATGGAATCTCATCTTCAGCAACTAAACCTCCGTTCTGATTTCTGAGTTGAATTTTTACAAATGACATGAATCCATATGTAAGATGCTTACATATAGATTGGTTTTGAGGTTGAGGTTGGCTAAAGACTTATATAGGTGATTGGAGTATAGGCCACTGTAGATCTTTTTTTTCTTTTTCTTTTTTTTGCCAGTCCTGGGCTTGAGCTCAGGGTCTGAGCACTGTCCTTGAACTTTCTCAAGAGTAGAGTTCTACCACTTGAGCCTCAGCACCACTTTCAGCTTTTTTTTCTATGTATGTGGTACCAAAGAATCGAACCCAGGCCTTCGTGCATGCTAGGCGAGCACTCTACCACTAGGCCACACTCCTGGCCCCCCACTGAAGATTTCTTATTTCTTGTAACAGGTGTATGCCTATTACAGACCTTAAGAGTCTACTTAGTCGAAGAATAAAAGAGCAATTACTCGCTAAGTTTGTTGCCAAGTTCTTGAAGAGCTTGCTCTTGTTCATGATATACTTTCTTCAATTGATGATTTTCATCCTGGAGGTTAAGAAATTCCTTCAAAAATAAGACAAAATGTAATTTAAAATATACTCTACTCATATTAATTTGAAGAACACATCCTTAGGTTGTTTGGCTTTTTAAGACACCATTTCATGGTCCAAGCTGTCTCCCAACTCATGATCTTCCTTCTTCTCAGCCTCCCAAGTTTTAGGATTACAGGCATGCACCACCACATCTGGCTTCCCTTTAGCTATTTAATAAGAAATTCAGCTGACAAGTGACAGTGACAATGGCCAAGATGCACATGATGAATTAAAACTCTTGTGCAGCTACATAAATAATATTTTTTTAAAAAAGAACTCTTTCCTAAGCTCCCTGTGTGTGTGCATCTGTTTGTGTGTGCTGGTTCTAGAACTTTTAACTTAAGACTGGGCACTATCCTTGAGCTTCTGTGCGTGCTCAAAGACAGAATTAAATGGATGCTGGTGGCTCACATGTATTATAATCCTAGCTACTTAGGAGATGAGATCTGAAGCGTAGTTGGAAGCCAGCCTGGGCAAAAAAGTCCCTTTGAGACTCTTTTATCTCCAATAAACTACTGAAAAAGGCCAGAAGCAAAACTGTGGTTCAAGTGGTAGAGTGCTAGCCTTTTTACTAGCACAAAGAAGCTCAGAGACAGTGCCTAGACCCTAAGGTTCAAGCCCCAGGACTGGTAAGCAAACACACACACACCCAACATTTGAGCCACAGTTCCACTCCAAGCTTTTTAGTGTTTCATTAGAGTTTCAAAGGGGCTTTTCTGTGCCTGGATGGCTTACAACTGTGATCTCATCTCAACCTCCTAAGTAGCAAGCATTACAGGCATGAGCCATCCAAGCCTGCAAAAAGCTCTTATCAACAGTTTTCCACTCACTTTAATCTTCTTACTGTTACTTCCTAAAATAACTAGTATATCCTGTATATAAATGTAAATGTTCAAGTTAGCATTTGACAAGATGCAGTATTTAAAGTTTTACCACTATTTACTTTTTTAAGACTAAGGATTTGTTGGGTCTCATGTCTAAGATGAGATAAGGCATCTTTCTCCTTTTGAAGATCTTCCTGTAAAGTCTGCCTCCATTCCTTCTCAATCTTCAAGTCAGTTTCCAGTTGCACCCTTGAATGATAAATGACACAGAGAGAGGCTCAGTGCTGTTTTCACAGGACAGTTTTTTTTTAATCCCTTCATACAAGCATCTCTTTATTTCTGCCTCTGAATAGGAGATACTTTATTTCATAAATATTTCCTGAAAAGTTTGTGATTTTCAACTACATAATATCCACCTTACTAAAGTCTTTTGTTACATATACATAAATAATACATAACGGAATAGCAAATGCCCTACTGTAAAAACTGGTAACATCCTAGAAATAGAACTAGTAAGAACAAGGGAAGGTGGGCTTTTTGTATTTGTTGGTGGTGGATTGTTGTTTTTGAGACAAAGATTCTTTATGTAGCAAGCTGGCCTCAAATTCACACACAGTCCTCTTACCTCTACTTCTGGAGTGCTTAGATTACAGGCATGTGACCTGACAGGTTTAAGGTGAGGTTTTATTCCTATACCATGTGAACTTTTTTTTTTTTTTTTTACAACGAACTAAAGAATTATTCTGGGGTAATTCACTGCTATTAGAATAGAAATCAACTCTGGGGTAAAATGCTAATTTGTAGATTACTGCTGGAAGCTGACCAGTATCAGGATGGATCTATGAGCAGGCCACCTTTGGAGAAGAGTCCATGCTGCTTGAAAATGCTAGTTCTAACAATAGGTGTTGGCTTGCTAAACAAAGGTAGTCGAAGTGCTATATTTTAGTTTGACAAAAAAGTCATTTTCAGGGCCAGGAGTTTGGCCTAGTGGTTAAAGTGCTTGCCTAGCATGCACGAAGACCCAGGTTCGATTCCTCGGTACCACATACATAGAAAAAAGCCAGAAGTGGTGCTGAGGCTCAAGTGGTAGAGCTCTAGCCTTGAGAAAGTCCAAGGACAGTGCTCAGGCCCTGAGCTCAAGCCCAGGACTGGCAAAAAAAAAAAAAAAGTCATTTTCATAATTGTTTGGGTGGGTAGAATAAGAAGGGTACACATACTGATAAATAATTCAAAATGAGTGTTGAAGAGCCCTAATCTATAAACACCAATGTACACAGACCGCTCTCCCCTCTACTCTTAAAAAAAAGTAAAGCATGTTCTAGTAAAAGGTCTGAGGAACAGGCGTCTAGTAAGAAAACTTTTTTTTTTTTTGCCACTCGTGGGCTTGAGCTCAGGGCCTGAGCACTGTCCTTGGACTTTCTCAAGGCCAGAGCTCTACCACTTGAGCCTCAGCACCACTTCCGGCTTTTTTCTATGTATGTGGTACCGAGGAATCGAACCCGGGTCTTCATGCATGCTAGGCAAGCACTTTAACCACTAGGCCAAACTCCTGGCCCAGAAAACTTTTGTGTATATTGGGGCTTGAACTAGAAACTTTTCTGCTCAGGCTGGCTTATAACCAGATCTTCAGATCGCAGCCTCCTAAGTAGTGAGGAATGCTACTGCTGGTGTGAGGCACTGGCTGTTTTTGTTTTTTTTTTTGCCAGTGCTGGGCTTGGGCTTAGGGCCTGAGCACTGTCCTTGGGTTTTCTCAAGGCTACAGCTCTACCACTTGAGCCACAGCACCACTTCTGGCTTTTTTTTTTTCTATGTATGTGGTACCAAGGAATCAAACCTGGGTCTTTGTGCATGCAAGGCAAGCACTCTACCACTAGGCCAAACTCCAGGCCCAGCTACATGATCTTTGATGATGGTTCTGAGGTGTTAAGTTCTAGTACTCCCATATCTAATGGCCATCAGTTTAATAGAGAACAACATTGGTGGCACAGGTCCTTGGAAAAGTACTAGATTAGGAATTGTAAGGCTCTGAACTCAAACCCTAGTAGTGTTACTGCTACCCCCCCCCAATTTTTTTTTCCATTCCAAAGACAGCAAGACATAAAAGTACTTAGTAAACAATGAAGTAAAAACATATGACCTTTTTTTTGGGGGGGGGGTGTCGGTCATGGGGCTTGAAATCTGGGCGCTATCTTTGAACTCTTCAGCTCAAGGCTAGCAATCTACCACTTGAGCCATAGTGCCACTTTTGGTTTTCTTGTGGTTAACTGGAGATAAGAGTTTCATGGACTTTTGTACCCCACCTGGCTTTCCACTGTGATCCTCAGATCTCAGCCTCCTGAGTAGCTAGAATTGCAGGTGTGAGCCACCGTTGCCTGGCTTAAATTTTTAATTTTTAAAATGAGCATATTAGCTATATCACTGGATAAATAAAACTTTTTATCATGAAAAACTGAGGAGAAAGGACTAGACTACATTAATACAAGTCTTTGTTGCCAAGAATAACTACTCACAGCTGTTTTTCCTTTTGAGAGATTTGTTTCTGCAGACTGTCGGATTTACTGAGGCATTCTTGTCGATATTTTTCATCCTCATCTTCAGCTTCCACTTGCGCCTTCTCTGCTTGCTGCAATCTGGTGTAATTCAAATCAACTTTGGGTAAAACTGAGGCTAGAACTAGGGTGTAAAAGGGTGAAGAAGACAAATAAAAGAAAAATGGGGAAATAGAAACATTTCTAAATGAAAACAAAGTTTGGGGGGGGGGAAACTCACAAACTCAAACGTGAAAGAGCCACACAATGTCTAGAAATTGGTTTGTGATTTTTTAATACAACATTTAATATGCCCAGAATACTATCTTCAATTTTGCTTTATTTCTTGTTTATAATTAACAGTGTACAGGAATACAGCTTTTACCATTTAGCATAATGAATGGAATTTCAAAGTATAATAGATATGTATATTAGTACTTTTTCACAAAACCAAGAAAAACAAAGTACTTCTGTCTATGTAGGTGGAGAAGGTCCCAGTTGTGTTCTCACAAGGGATGTAGGCAGGAATGAAGGGTGCTGCAAGGCCACAGCAAGCCCTACACATACGCCAGCCAAATAACAGCAGAGTCCTTCCTATACTTCTTTATCCGTTCATTAATTGGGCCAAGAATGCGTATGTGTATGGATGGATATTTGAAAGATTTTAAAAAGAATTAGATGCTAGTTGCATCATTCTCTAGAGATAATTTTATTCCTCATCACTGAATATTAAGCATTAGGTCAAAATGTGATTCTCATTTTTTCTATTTTCACTTTTAAGCCATTGCTTCTTCCCATGCTTAGTTCCATTCTCACTTTGCTTGGCCATCAAATTTCTGAGACTTAACCTCAAGGTTTCTTAAGAAAATAGTTCCAGGATAAAAACTCCTGCCTCTTTCTGCCTTAAAAATCATACGAATGGGGTGACTCTCACCTGTTGTAAGAGTATGTATAGTTTCAAGATAACGGTTATATTATCTATAAAGTTCAATTTTAAGGCAGTGGGAAGGGAACCCAAACTCTTCTCTAGGTTACCCAAACTAAAACAGAAGTGAGAGTGAGGTAGGGCTTAATGTTGTGCTATCCCAGAGGACTGGGGGAATTGGAAAACAGAGATACTAATGCACACACCAATGGCCAATCTGGGTATAAACTGTTCTGAAGCAAATTCAGTAAGTAAGCCATTAGGCAAAGAGTGGGGCTACTGAAGGGAAATATCTGAGCCAACACACTGTGAAACCAAAGATTAACTTAAACAATTTTTACACTTTCCGTCAAAAAGCTAAAAAGATTTAAACTGCATTTGAAAATCCTGACCTCTAAATGGTCAATAGTAGATGTGCCTTGTGCACTGAGGAATGTACTGGGACTCAAGTGCACATGCTCTGCCTGACAACAGTGTGCTACCACAGCAGCTGATCCCAAAATGGAGAGGGATCCAGATCCCCTTAAGAGTATTTAATAATAGCATAAATTCTTTTCCTTTAATACATTATAAAATTATGGGTTCTATCAGTCTGATTAAAAGATGTTCAGTCTTCAGAAAGATATATCCTTGACCAGCTTGTACTGGTCCTGCCTGTCA
This sequence comes from Megascapheus bottae, assembly GCF_031878675.1. Taxonomy (NCBI): domain Eukaryota; kingdom Metazoa; phylum Chordata; class Mammalia; order Rodentia; family Geomyidae; genus Megascapheus; species Megascapheus bottae. Next base: position 42,292,290 of record NC_143523.1, read on the forward strand.
CTGCTGGCACACTTCACCAATGACATTGCAATTGTCCTAGTTTGAGTTAACAGATCATTATCACTTCATAATGGAATGGACAGAAATCAAAGACAGAAAAAGGTAATAAGGATGTCCAAAATGTAAAAATGGGGATAAAGAAAACGAAAGAAAAAGAAAAAAAAAAAGAAGAAAGAGGATGTCAATAAAAGAATATTCATGTCAATAAAGCATTAATAGTTATGTTTTTAATAAGCAGATTCAAAAAAAGCAATGATAAGACATAGGTTGACATCAACATGACAGGGCAATGAAAATACATTACATTTTCCAACAATCAAAGTGAAAAAATGCCAATCTGAAACAATTCCACTGAAGCAGACTTCTGGTAAAGCTGAGGTGTCTGCGCTCAGAGAAAGCAAATGTAACTGCTTCCCTGAATGTCTACTTTCAGGTAGAGGGCAGTGAGTGGAAGACGGATGATCACGATTCAGAGAAACAGTTAAGGCTAAGCCTCACATGGCTTTGTTTTTCATTTTTCCACTTTTTAAAAAATGTGTATTTGTTTTATGTTATAGGTAGAACCACAGGAAATTACTGATATTGGGTCTCAGAAAAAAAAATCTATAGATAGAAACCTCAAATGAATTAGGCTAACAAGCAACAGGATTCCATGCAGTAACAAAGCAAAAAAGACAAAAAACTCTTCTTGCCTTAAATTAAAAAACATGCCCTAATCTATGTCCTTTTAATGGTCCTTGTGGCAGGAAACAGAGTGAATAAAGAAAAAGGGGAGGAGAAAAAAAAGAAAAAGAAACCAAGATGGAAATGCTGTACCTTTGTTCCAGTTGCCTCATGGCTGTAGTGATTTTATTGGTCTTTTCTTCCAGGCAGGCAATTATTTCATTTTTTTCTTTCAAGCCATCTTCAGAGCCCTGAATAATTTATAAAAACATAAGGGCAGTAGCCTTAAGCTTAAAGAGCTTAGAGACAGCTCCCAGGCCGAGAGTTCAAGCCCCATGACCGACAAAAAACCAAAACAAAACCAAGTAACAGCTGGAGAGGTTTTGATTTAATTTTTTTCTTTTTGCCAGTCTTGGGGCATAAACTCAGGGCTGTGAGCACTGTCCATGGACACTTTTTGCTCATCTAATGCTGTGCCACTTAAGCCACAGCACCACTTCTGGTTTTTGTTATGTATGTGATATCCAGAAATCAAACCAGGGCTTCATGCAGCTAGGCAAGCACGCTACCACTAGGCTATACTCTTGGCCTGTTTTTTTTGTTGTTGTTGTTGTTTTGTTTTGTTTGCCGGTCCTTGGCTTGAGCTCAGGGCCTGAACACCATCCTTGGACTTTCTCAAGGCTACCACTTGCACCACAGCTCCACTTCGGGCATTTTTCTTTTTTTTTTTGGCCAGTCCTGGGCTTGAACTCAGGGCCTGAGCACTGTCCTTGGACTTTCTCAAGGCTACAGCTCTACCACTTGAGCCTCAGCACCACTTCCAGCTTTTTTCTATGTATGTGGTACCAAGGAATCGAACCCAGGTGTTTGTGCATGCTAGGCAAGCACTCTACCACTAGGCCAAATTCCTGGCCCCCCGGGCTTTTTTCTATGTATGTGGTACTGAGGAATCGAACCAGATCTTTGTGTATGCTACACAAGCACTCTACCACTAGGCCAAACTCCTGGCCCCTGGCCTGGGTTTTTGATTTTTAAACCTGAATGTTTTTAAATTTCCTACTTGTATTTTGCAGTAGAATTGTTACTTTGAAATGAGCAGAATTCATACTTTTAAGCTGTTCTGGCAAGGTATGGTGGTGCACACCTGTAATCCCAGCACTCCTGAGGTGGAGGCAATAGGATCTCCAGATCAAGGCCAGAGGTGGCTCATACCTCTAATCCTAGCTACTCAGGAGACTGAGATCTGAGGATCGTACTTCAAAGCCAGCATGGACAGCAAAGTCCCTAAATCTCCCATCTCCAATTAACCACAAAAAAAAAAATCAAAAGTGGTGGTGGTGTAATGGCTCAAAGTGGTAGGGCATTAGCCTTGAGCAGAAAAGCTCAGGAACAGTGCCACAGCTCTGAGTTCAAGCCCCACGACTGACAAAAAAAAAAAAAAAAAAAAAAAAAAAAAGAGGGAAGGGGAAGAGAAATGGAAGAAAGTAGAAATGCAGCTAATAATTTTTTTATTCTTTGATATATTTTCATTGCATATGTTAAACTTCCACTTAGAAATAAAGACAATGACTTGCCCCCAGGACATTGACTTTTTTTTTTTTTTTTTACCAATCCTGGGCTTAAGCTCAGGGCCAGAGGACTGTCCTTGGATTTTTCTCAAGGCTAGAACTTGAGCCTCAGCACCATTTCTGGCTTTTCCTAAGTATCTGGTACCAAGGAATCGAACCCGGGTCTTTGTGCATGCTAGGCAAGCACTCTACCACTAGGCCAAACTCCCGGCTGGACATTGACTTTTAAAACCACTAGATCACAGTTAAAATGGGCTCCTCTCTTAAAACCTTTCAAAAATTCACTTTCAATCTATATGAAAAGGAATTGGGCTAGAAGTATGCCTCAGCAGTAGAGCATTTCCCTTGCATGCACAAAGCCCTGGATTTGATTCCTAGCACTACAAACTAAGAACATTCGTTACCTGTAACTTTTGATACATCTCTATGTTAATGGCTTTCACTTCTTCTAGTTGCTGCCGAAGGCCTATCAGAGTGTCTTGTTTCTCATGGATATCTTTCTCCAACAACTTCATGGCAAGTTCAATCTCATGTTTCATACTCACTTGGACTGAAAGCTCATTCTCCACATCCTGCAATTCAAAATATCTTTAATTCACATGCTACTTGGGTATATCAAAGTCAGATTCTCTACTCAACCACTCCTTTTAAATTCACTACAGAAGAATCAATCTGGCTGGGAATATGGCTTAGTCATAGAGTGTTTGCCTAGCATGCACAAAGCCCTAGGTTCAACTCCTTAGTACTAAAGAAAAAGCTGGAAGGGGCACTGTGGCTCACCTCGACAAAAAGCAGCTCAGGGATAGTGCCCAGGCCCTGAGTTCAAGCCCTAGGACTGGCAAAAAAGAAACAAGAAAAAGACAAAAAAAGCAAATGAAGTAGTTTGTGTAAGACCAAAGATAACTCAAAAGTTTTATTTGTGCTGAGGCTTGAACTCAGTCCTAGACACTGTCCTGGCACAAGGATCACAAGTGTGAGGCCAGCTCAGTCAGTAAGAAGACAAAAACAAACAAAAGGTTCAAATTGCCAGGCATACATGAGGTCCTTTGTTTAGTCTTCATACACACACACACACACACACACACACACACACACACACACACACACACACACACACACACACACACACACACACACACACACACACACACACACACACACACACACACACACACACACACACACACACACACACACACATTCAGTTAAGGGATAAAGAAGCAGTTTAGTGATAAGTGCCTGCCTGGCATGGGTGAGGCCACTGATTTAATTCCCAACACAGAAGAAAAAACAAAAAAGCAACAACTCAGATTAAGAAGGTTTCTTAGCCAGGAGTGGTGGCTCACACATTAATCCTAGCTACTCAGGAGACTGAGATTTGAGGATTTTGGTTTGAAGCCAGCCATAGCAGGAAAGTCCATGAGACTCTTATCTCCAATATACTGCCAAAAAGCCCAAGTGAAGTACTACAGCACTTAGGCAAAAAATGTTCAGGGACAGCATCTAAACTCTGAACTCAAGCCCCAGGACTGGCAAAGAAGAGAGGGCCAAGAGTTTAGCCTAGTGGTAGAGTGCTTGTCTAGCATGCATGAAGACCCAGATTCGATTCCTTGGTACCACATACATAGGAAAAAAAAGCCAGAAATGGTGCTGTGGCTCAAGTGGTAAAGCTCTAGCCTTGAGAAAGTCCAAGGACAGTGATCAGGCCCTGAGTTCTGAGTTCAAAGCCCAGGTCTGACAAAAAAAGAAGAGAGAAGAAAGGAGAGAAGGGGAGAGGAGGTGAAAAATTTGCTAATGATAAAAAGACATAGAAAACAGCTGGTAATATTCCCTTTTTGGCCTCGATAGTGGATTCAGGAGTATCTTCCATTATTATTCATTGAACTGTACTTAAAGCTGGGTGAGGTGGCTCATGCTTGTACTCCTACCTACTCAGGAGGCTGAGATCTGCGGACTGCAGTTCAAGCCCAGCCTGGGCACAAAAGTCTGTGAGTTTTATCTCCAATTAATCATCAGAAAACCAGAAGTGGCGCTATGGCTCAAGTGGTAGAGCTGAAGAGCTCAGGGACAATGCCCAGACCCAGAGTTTAAGCCCCACGACCAGTGCCCCCCACACCCCCAGCAAAAAAAAAAAAAAAAAAGAATCCAAGAGCATTCAGGGTGTGCGCCAGTAGCACGGCAAAGCTGAGGCTGGAAGAAATGAGACTCTGGAGTTTTTCTTGAGGACTGTGGTCTGGGGGCTGTGATGGAGGCTACCTGCCGGAGCTGTGACTCATCTCGAAGCTGTCTTCTGGCATCATTGTACATTTCATCCAGACCTTGCCGAGAATGCTTGTAGGTTTGAAGCTCAGTTTCCACATCCACTTTGGTCACCTGGTAAGAAAATAGCCAAGGTTTACATAGGCTGGCTCCTATGTGCTGACACCTCGCCTCCACTGGGAGGATGTGTGACCATGCAGTCTTACCTCCAGATGTTGCTGCGTTTTCATTAAAATCAGCTTGTTCTCACTTCGCAATTGGTGGTTTTCTTCTTGTAGTTTAATGATATTATTCTTTGCTATTGCTAACTGAAATGAATCAGAAATAAAATATTTTGAACATTTTATAGGTAGTATTTATGGCTATAAAAACAAAAAATGCTGGATGCGGTGGCTCACACCTGTAATCCTACCTTGTCAGGAGGCTGAGATCTGAGGATCTCGGTTCAAAGCCAGCCCCAGTACTAAAGACCCTGAGACTCTTATCTCTACTTAACCACTAGAAAAAGGAAGTGGCACTGTGGTTCAAGGAGTGAGGTGGTAGCCTTGAGCTGAAGAGCTCAGGGATACGACCCAGGCCCAGAGTTCAAGTCCCACAACCAACAACAACAACAACAAAAGTAGTCTCACATTTACAGAGTTTCATAACAAAAATTGCTGTAGTATCTAAAGATGTCATTTTTAAAAATGATGTTTATTTCCTTTTGAACTATTCCTCCTGTTTTCTTTTGTAGGTAAAACACATTATGCTTATTTATTATGCATACTGTAAACAGAGAATGCTTACTGTTAGATTTGCAATATGTCCCAAACACATCGTGGGAGTAAGCATATAAATAATTATGTGTCAAACAAGAAGACTGTCAAAAACGCTATAAATAGACAATTGTGTTCAGGGAGAGCAGGCTGAGACTACACTGGAAATACAACACCTAGTCACGGGAACTACATGGGACATGGTATACAAGTAATAAGAGACATGGACAGGAAATCACCGACAGCTGGCTGTATTTGTTCAACATGAACAATTAGCTGAAAAACAGCCTAGGAAAGTAAAGTATGGGCCAGTTTCTGAAGGCAGCTTGCAATTAATGTATTTGTGCGAGCATTATCAGGTATCTAATTTGAACTTCCCTCGGGGCCTAGGGTCAGGCCAAAGCAAACCCACCCATACTGCCACTCAATGTTCAGAAGCATTCTTGATTGCCACCATGAAAATGATTGTCTGGTTTGGAAAAACACCAAATCAGTTGTGAATGAAAGAGTAAGAATTTTAGGGCAGGGATAGTAAAGTGCTTGCCTAGCATTCATAAAACCCTGGGTTCGATTCCTCAATACCACATAAGCAGAAAAAGCCAGAAGTAGTGCTATGGTTCAAATAGTAAAGTGCTAGCCTTGAGCAAAAGAAGCTCAGGTTCAGTGACCAGGCCCCAAGGTCAAGCCCCAAGACTGGCAAAAAAAAAAAAAAAAAGCTAGGCACAGTGGCTCACACCCGTAAACCTAGCTACTAAGGAGACTGAGATCTGAGGATTGAGGTTCAAAGCCAGTGCGGGCCCTAAAGAACATGAGTCTCCTACCTCCAATTAACTACTAGAAAACCAGAAGTGGGGCTATGACACCAGGCGCCAGGGGTAGGGTGGTAGCCTTGAGCTGAAGAGCTCAGGGATAGTGCCCACATCCAGAGTATAAGCCTCATGACTGACAGAAAAAAAGAATTTTATTCCTTTAAGGTTCATTGAATTAATAACAAGCTGCTTCTAATGGCCTAAGTAACAATTAAAATAGGATGCACTAATCCTTTGAATCCATTTTTCTTAAACTTTTTTTTTTCCTTTTTGCCAATCCTGGGCCTTGAACTCAGGGCCTGAGAACTGTCCTCGGGCTTTCTCAAGGCTAGAACTCTACCACATGAGACACACACCAATTCCAGCTTTTCTTTCTATGCATGTGGTACCGAGGAATCAAACCTGGGTCTGCATGCATGCTAGGCAAGCACTCTACCACAAGGCCAAACTCCCAGCCACTAAAGAAACTTTTCTTAATCCGGGTTCGGTGGCTCATGCTTGTAATCCTAGCTACTCAGGAGGCTGAGATCTGAGAATTATAGTTCAAAGCCAGCCTGAGCACTAAAGTCATGAGACTCTTAACTCCAATTAACCTCTAGAAAACGGGAAGTAGGGCTGTGGCTCAAGGGGTAGGGAGGTAGCCTTGAGCTGAGGAGCTTAGGGACAGCGCCAAGCCCAGAGTTCAAGCCCGAGGACCAACTGAAACATTTTTTTTCTTTAAAAAGCAACTCTGTAAGTAGTATCCAATAAAACTGAATTTACTTTTTTTTTTTTTTGGCCAGTGGTAGGGCTTCAACTCAGGGCCTAAGCATTGTCATTGGGCTTTCTCAAAGCTAGAGCTCTACCACTTGAGCTACAGCACCACTTCCAGCTTTTTCTATATAAGTGGTAGTGAGGTATCAAACCTGGGTCTTCAAGCATGCTAGGGAAACACTCAACCACTAGGCCAAATTCCTGGCCTTGAGCTTTCTTTTTAAAAGATAAGTTATTCTGCAAATGAACTTTGTAAATGTAGCTGGAGGCCACATTCACAACATAGTTTTCCAGAGGGTGGAGGAGGAGCAGGTACGCTGTGAAGTCACGCATGTGACAGTGGAGTAACAGGACAGGGTCATGTCAGCAAGGATTTCTAAATAGAGGTCATTCAGCCTTTTTTTTCCTTAAATGCCTGGCCTAGTGCTTGAATTCAGGGCCTGGGTGCTCTCCCTGAGTTTTGGTGCTCAAGGCTAGTGCTCTACCACTTTCAGCCAGTTCTTTGGTAATCCATTAGAGATAAAAGTCTCACTGACAATCCTGCCTAGGCTGGTCGCCAGAGTAGCTAGGTTTACAGGCATGAGTCACAGATGCCTAGCTCATCCAGCATTCAAAATGAGAGTTACACCTTATCAATCAATACAAGAGTCTGGGTAAGCTACAACACCAAGGCTTACTTCTGGAGGCTACGAATCACTGATAATGCTACCTCACAGATTCACATAACACAATGTGCACAAGAACATGAGATTTGGGGCTGGGAGTTTGGCCTAGTGGTAGAGTGCTTGCTTAGCATGCAAGAAGACCTGGGTTCGATTCCTCAGTACTACATACATAGAAAAAAGCCAGAAATAGAGCATTAGCCTTGAGAAAGTCCAAGGACAGTGCTCAGGCCCTGAGCTCAAGCCCAGGACTGGCAAAAAAAAAAAAAAAGAACATGAGATTTATGACTGTAAGTATGCAAGCTATTTACTAATTAGGGAATGCTGTTATCTTTTCTCTCATATTTAGACTGTGGCAGAACAGAAAATGTACTATTCAATCTCCTTAGCTCTATAACCTAGTTCAGAGTTTGAAGTACAATGTCTTAAACAAATAATGTTGGTTTGAATCACTACTTCTCACTAAAATTATTCTGTGTTCCAGTATACAGGAATTTGTCCTATCATTTATCTAAAAAAAAAATGTACCTTTTTAATCATGTCTTGTTCTAATCTTATCTTGTTCTTGCTTTTGACTAATGAAATAATCTGTTCACCAATGTCTATAACATCATCTTTTTCCCTGGTTAGTTTTGAATTCCATGTGGCTGGTTGATTGCAATTAGTAAAGTGGAGATGAAAAGAGGAAGGTATGGGAGGTTTAAGAGAGCCACTTCCCAGTTTAATTTGACAGTAGGAAACAATCATTTGATTATTTACTGATCTTGGAATAAACTTTTTGCAGTGGTAGTTCCTGTTAAATTGGCTTTTTAAAGTTGAGTAAATGCACATCAATTTTATTTAAAACTGAATAACACTTATTAGTTAAACTGAATTTCCTAATTTTAAGAAAGATTCTGAAAAACAAAAACAAACATGAGATTTACTGGGCCAGGAGTTTGGCCTAGTGGTAGAGTGCTTGCCTAGCATGCACAAAGACCCAGGTCAATTCCTCAGCACCACGTACATAGAAAAAAGCCAGGAATGCTGCTGTGGCTCAAGTAGAAGAGCTCTAGCTTTAAGAAAACCCAAGGACAGTGCTCAGTCCCTGATCCCAAGCCCAGGACTGGCAGGAAAAAGAAAAAGAAAAAGAAATAGAAAGAAAGAAAGGAAAGAAGGAAGGAAGGAAGGAAGGAAGGAAGGAAGGAAGGAAGGAAGGAAGGAAGAAAGAAAGAAAGGAGAAAAAGAACATGTGATTTTTGTAGAATTTATAATCATCACTTACAACTAGAAGCATTGTATCACAATGGAAGTGTGTGTGTACACATACATTCATAAACATACATACTTAAGGGATTCATACTTAAAATGGAAAAGGAACGTAAGCAAATCATCCATGAAAGACAATTATGCACTACTAGGTGACAATACCTCTTCAATCAGCTTCGTGTTTGACTTTTCCAGTGAATCAACTCTGGAATGGAGGCTGCTGACTGTGCTGCTGAAATTAGCAAAGGAAAAACGTCCATTCAAGATCATACAAACTCGCAAAGGCAGCAAAGAGTACCTTATCCTGAACTCATCTTGTTATGCAACAACTGTGTTGAAGGAATTTCTGGATGAGAGATTTTATTAACTTGATTTGACTAGGATCACAATGAAGAATGCAGCAAAAGAACACATTTTCTTCTGTAATACTCCTCCTCTTGATACTGCTTATTCTTTAAACTGGGGATCAGACTCTACACATGCTATCTAAGCTCCCTGTCCCCAAGCTATATTTTCAGCCCTTGGTTTTCTGAGACACAGTGTCACTATGTAAATCAGGCTGACTGGAAGTCATGAGCCTCCCCGCCCTGTCCTTCTTAAGTGCTGGGATTCCAGACATTCACCACCAAGTCTGGCTCTCATTGCTTTTTTCATTACCTAAGGGTCTTTGACATTTTTTTCTTTTTCCTTTGTGAGCTAGTTGGGACTGAATTCCGGGTCCTGCACATACTAGAAAAGAATGCTGCTACTTCATTTGTACTCCTTATCCTTAGGATCCATGCTTCTTACAATAACTGATAATATCTGGAAATGGAAATTACAAAGTGCTAAAGTTACATATAAAAACCTTTATCTGCCTGGTGCTGATGGCTCACATCTGTAATCCTATCTACTAAGAAGGCTGAGAAATGAGGATCAAGGTTCAAAGCTAGTCCATGAGACTCCTACCTCCAATTAACCACCAGAAAACTGGAAGCTGTGCTGTGGCTCCAAGTGGTAGAGTCCTAGGCTAGAGCTGAAGAACTCAGGGGCAATGCCCAGGCCCAAAACCCAAGCCCCACAACAATAATTAAATTCAAATAAATAAGATTACTTTGTTTTATTTAGGAGAAAACAGATCTCACTATGTTGTTCAGACTGACCTGAAAACTATGTAGCCAGGACAGATTTCAACTCATGATCAGCTTCTTAAATACTGGGACGAAAGACTTGTACCACATGGGCTTAAATTTGCATTTTTAAAATTTGGGTTGTTTTGTGGAAGGTTGTTAGTTGTTTTTTGTTTTTTTTTGATATTGGGATTTTTGAACTCATCCACATGCTTGCTTGAGCCATGTTTCTGGCCCTTTTTGCTTTAATAATTTTTTTAACTCAGGTCTTGAATTTAGGCCACAATCCTATTTATACTTATTCATAGCTAGACTGACAGATACCTAATATTTTTATTGGTTGAGATGGGAGTCTCACGGATATGTTTTTTTGATGGTCTTGAAACTTGACCCTCCCACTTTCTGCATCCTATATAGACAGACCACAGGTATGAGGTGATGGTGTTTACTGAGATAGGGATCACAATATTTTTCTTGTGATTAGATGAAAATGGAAATTTCCAGAATCATTACTACATGTGAAGTGCTCAAAAAATATTCTGAGAGCTAGGAGCATGGCCTAGTGGTAGAGTGCTTGCCTAGCATACATGAAGCCCTGGGTTTCTCAGTACCACATACACAGAAAAAGCCTTTGTAACTGTGTCACCTTGGAAATTATAAACCTTTAGTTTCCTAAAGTAATTTTAGATTCCTTTCTATAAAATCAGAAATTGCCAGGCACTGGTGGCTCATGCCTATAATCCTAGCTACTCAGCTGAGATCTGAGGACTAAGGTTCAAAGACAGCCTTGACAGGAAAGTCCCCATGAAACTCTTTATCTCCAATAAACTACCCAGAAAAAGCTGGAAGTGGTGCTGTGGCTCAAGGGGTAGAATGCTAGCGTTGAACACAAAAAGGCTCAAGGACTGTGCCTAGGCCCTCAGTTCAAGCCCCAACACGTGCAAAAAAAAAGTCAGGCTGGGATGTAGCTCAATGGCAAAGCGCTTGACTAGCAAGTGCAAAGTCCTGGGTTCAATGCCCAGGACCAAAAAAGAAAAAATAATGTCTCACAGGCTCTCAAAGCTATGGTGACAAGTTTAAAGTTCTACATAAATTCTATGAAGATTCAAAACTAAACTCCCTAATTTTCTGCTGAAATAAATAATTCTCTGGGGGTGTTTGTTTGTGACAGTGTAGAGATCAAACCCAAGGCCACTTAGGCATTCTAACACTGCTGCACTGTGCCCAGCCTCTCGGGAGCTTCCATTTCGGGTCTCAGTTATCCCCTCCATCCCTTAGAAGAGAATAGGCCCAAGCTGAAAACAAACCAAAACATCAAAGCAGTATTTATCCATAATACTTACTTGAGCTGTCTGTTTAATTCTTCAACATAATTCTTTTGGTCTAAGATGGCAGCAATTTGAACATTCCTAGAGGGGAAAGAATATCATTGTGCTAGCACGTTGAAAAGGTGGAAAAAATCTGAATCACCTAAAAAGTGTTGTAAAACTGTAATAGTAAAACATTGTCTTGCCTTGAAAACAAAAGTGAAAAATGTTTGGGATCATCCAGCAGTGGGCTGTGCAGTAAGTAAATACAACCTTGTTGAGTGAATTACTTGCTAAAAAATCAGTGGGCTGTGCAGTAAGTAAATATAACCTTGTTGAGTGAATTACTTGCTAATACTTGACTTAACCATGTCATTAATATAATTTTAACTTAAATTGACATACACTGTCACTATTAAAAAAAATTATAGGCATCAGTAACGACAGGTTTGACCAAAAGTATAATTTCATATAAAAATCACATTCTTGGCCGGGAGTTTGGCCTAGTGGTAGAATGCTTGCCTAGCATGCACAAAGACCTGGGTAAGATTCCTTGGTACCATACAGTCAGAAAAAGCCCAGAGTGGTGCTCTGACTCAAGTGGTAAAGCTCTAGCCTTGAGAAAGCCCAAGGACAGTGCTCAGGCCCAGGACTGGCAAAAAAACAAAAAACAAACACATTTCTTCTATATGATATTTGTCTCACAAAGCTTTTAAGAGTAGTAAATATAAAATAAAGCAGAAACCATAGTAGGAAGGAGTATAAACCACACTGTAAATCTCAAATTCATTTGTAAAACTATTTTAAAAAATTCATATGAAGTAACTTATAAAAATCATACCTTTCTTTATTTCCAATATCTTCTTCATTCTTTAAATACATGGAAAAATCAATCACTCCAACCTAAAGTTAATAAAATTATTTTATGTGGTAAGAACAGATGATGTAGCACCATCAATGTATGATGGTTAATTCTGACACCAACATGGCTGGACTGATAGGACACCTAGGAGATTAGTGCACCGCACATGGTTGTATCTGTGAGGGTGTTTCCAGATCATCTGGGCTCTGCCTCCAATCATGATCATGGTGATGGGAAGATGGAAGGTGAGGCCCAGTGGGGGAAGTAGTGGCTAGGGACATGACCTTGAAGAGTGGCCTCTTGGACTTGTCCCCTTCCTGTTATCCTCTCTGGTTTATAGCAAGCAGCTTTTCTCTGCCACCTGCTCTTGCCACCTTGAAGTCCCGCCACCCCACAAGCCCCACAGTAATGGAGCAAGTAGACCATGGTTTGAAAACTCTTGAAACTGACTCAGAATAAATCCTTCTGCCCTTAAATTGCTTGAGTCAGGTATAGCAATGACAAGTCCGATTTAACCTACAACTCAGAGGAGTCCTGTATGAAGTGTGCAAATGAGAACACTCTGCATGAGTACCACCACGTTCACTTACTTGTGAGTCTAAATCCTCGCCCTTCACACACAGATTAGCATCTATCACATTCAGGCCAACCAGCAGCCCAACAATTACTGTTCCTTCTTCTTCCATCATTAGTGCATGATACTCGTAGAACTCACTGTGCAAATTAGAACAAAAGCAAAAATCCTCAATCACAAATTGATCTCTAAAACGAAATTCTGAAACCTTAGCATCTTACCTTGATCAATTTGTTGTTGTTGTTGTTGTTGTTGTTGTTGTTTGGGTCAGAGCTTGAATTCTAGGGCTGGACTCTGTTCCTGAGCTCTTCAGCTCAAGGCTACTGTGCTACATGTGGGCCTGGGCGTTGTCCCTGGGATCCTCAGCTCAAGGCTTTTGCCCCCCTTAAGCCACAGCCCTACTTCCTTTTTTTCCTAGTGGTTAATTGGAGATAAGAGTCTCACAGTAGTGCCTGGGCTGGCTTTGAACTGCAATCCTCTGATCTCAGCCTCCTGAGTAGCTAGGATTATAGGTGTGAGCCACCGCACCACCACCCCACCCGCATTACCTTGATAATTTTCTATCCTACAAACCGGGCTGGGAGCATGGCCTAGGGGTACAGTGCTTGGCCTAGCATGCACAAAGCCCCGGTTCGATTCCTCAGTACCACATATACAGAAAAAGCCAGAAGTGGAGTGGTGGCTCAAGTGGCAGAGTGCTAGCCTTGAGCAAGAAGTGTCCAAGGACAGTGCCCAGGCTCTGAGTTCAAGCCCCAGGACTGGCAATGTTCATTGCTGCACTGTTCACAATAGCCAAGCGATGGAAACAACCCAGATGCCCTATTGCAGATGAATGGATAAAAAAAACTGTGGTAAATATATATATATATACAATGGAGTTCTACATAGCCAACAGACAAGATAAAATAATGGCATTCAATGCAAAGTGGATGAAACCAGAGTGAATCATGTTGAGTGAGATAAGTCAAGACCAAAGGAACAAAAGGTGCATGGTGTCTCCTAGATACGTGGATACTAGATCTAAACAATACAAGAATGATGACTCCAAACTTGGGTACTCAAGGTCATTGACATGATCTTTGTAGTTACAAATATAACTACAGGGCTGGAAGTTTGGCCTAGAGGTAGAGTGCTTGCCTATCATGCACGAAGACACCGGCTCAATTCCTCGGTATCACATTCATAGGAAAAAATGCCAGAAGTGGTGCTATGGCTCAAGTGATAGAGCTATAGCCTTGAGAAAACCCAAGGACAAAGCTCAGGCCCTCAGCTCAAGCCCAGGACTGGCAAAATCAATCAATCAATCAATCAATCAATCTACATAGACATAAAAATCTATGATGGGATGTATACCCTATAGACATAATGATATAGATGGATATGTACCTATGACATATAAACTCTCAGCCTAATTTTAATTTTATTCTTAAATTTATGTGCCAGTGATTGCATATACGGATTCCATTCCTGAATATTTGTTAAACTTGACATTTGAAATATGATGTAAAAAAATCAGGGTTAATAAAATCTTTTAATTAAAAAAATATATATGAAAACAGCTTAAGTGCCTTCAAATTAGCCTTTGTACATGTTAACTTTCCAAATATTAAAAGAAAAGGACTGGGAAGTGGTGTTGTGGCTCAAAATGGTAAAGTGCTAGCCTTAAGTGAAAAAACTCATGGATAACACCCAAGTACTAAGTTTAAGTTCCACAACCTACCAAAACAGGGGCGGAGGGGGTGGGGGGAAGAGACAGACAGAGAAAGACTAAGGAGACAAAAGAGGAAAACAAATTTTGATTGGAGGGTAAAAAGGAAGGGAGGAGGATGGGGAATAAAAAGAAATGCCACTAAAAAAAAAAAAAAAAAAAGATGCCACTGAGACCTAGTATATTTGACTCTCAGAAGGGCAGAGTGATTCTTGCTTATATCATTAGGATACTTTTTATTAGAGCTAACTTTTTGGCCCCAGGATTCATTATGACTCCTGGGGTAAAGACTAAGGTAGGAAAGGACTATGAAACATTTCAGAGCTCATGTTGAACTGATGATCTTTGAATATAGACAAGAATATTGATTTTTTTAATATTCAATTGAGACTTGTCAAATAGGATAGTCTTTTTTTTTTTTTTTTTTTTTTTTTTTGCCAGTCCTGGGCTTGAGCTCAGGGCCTGAGCACTGTCCTTGGACTTTCTCAAGGCTAGAGCTCTACCACTTGAGCCTCAGCACCACTTCCGGCTTTTTTCTATGTATGTGGTACCGAGGAATCGAACCCGGGTCTTCGTGCATGCTAGGCAAGCACTTTAACCACTAGGCCAAACTCCCGGCCCAAATAGGATAGTCTTGAAGCTCAGACTTGTCAACAGACATTGAGAGAATCCTTAGGGATGTATTATGCCTTCATTAATTAGCTCCATATGTGTCCCTTAATCACTTCAATTAATTTCCACAACACTACTGAAAACAGTAATACTTAAAGTAGGCTCATTCTTGGTTAACCAATGGAAAAATCAAGATGCAAAACCTGAGTGACAAACAAAAGCAAGGACAAGGCCATGGTCCCATGTTTCCTAGAGCATCAGAGAGGCACCCCAGGAGGACAGGAAGGCTGCACTGCACCCACACCTTCAACTGTGGCCACTCCTCCCAGATCCATCATAAACATTCCCTCCAGCGTAAGCTATGCTCATTAAGATGGATTCATTCAGATATTCAACAGTTAAGAGAAATGAAGAATTAAACGCCCCAAATTTCAATGCAAATATTTAGCCACAGAATTAACTGTAATACAGAATAACAAAACTAGCAGGGCGTGGTGGCTCACGCCTGTAATCCTAGCTACTCAGGAGGCTGAGATCTGAGGATCAAGGTTCAAATCCAGGACACAAAAGGGTCTGAGACTCATCTCCAGTTAACCTCTAGAAAATGGGAAGTGGGGCTTGGCTCAAGGGTAGGGCGATACCCTTGAGCTAAAGAGCTCAGAGACAGTGTCCAGGACCAGAGTTCAAGTCCCATGACCCCCCCACACACACAAAAAAGAATAACAAGAACTTGACACATTATCAATTTTCCCATATTGAATGACTTTTTTTTTTTTTTTAGAAACTCAGAAAAGTAAAATTCTGGTTTATTGTTGGACAATATTGTTTCATAGGCCAAAAATAAATAAATAAATAAACAGCAACTTCATAGACAAAAAAAAAAACCCTTTTTATCTTTGGCCTTTTTAACCATCTCATACAAACCAACTACTTTATAGCACAGCTAAGTACATCCACAAAAAAGGTTACTGGAATGCTCGGAATAAAATGGCCTTTGTTGTTGTTGTTTTCGTTTTTTTTCCACAAGGTTATTTTTTTCTCCTTTGAGATTATAATGAAAATGGTCACACCACAAGTAGTAGGAAGTAGGACAGAATGCTCTGAAGTCTGATTTGGTCACTCAAGATCATTAAAAGTGGCTGACCCCTAACAATATATTCAAAAATATAAAATATAAGTAAAAATACAAACAAAATTTCCTTTTTAAAGTACTTTTAAGAAAAAAACCAGGGCCTTGGAAGTTTTGTTATTTTCCTCCCCCGTTGCAGATTCTCATGGTGGTTGTGGTGGGCTGGTGGAGAGCGAGGTGACGCTGCCTCTACTTGAAGGTGACCACGTTTAGATTCTGAGGCGGGAAGTGGACGGTGGCCTTTCTAGTTACCTTTTCCTTCTTTGCTTCTAGTCATCCGCATCAGTCTTCTGCTTCTTGGTATTGATATCATCATCCTCATCATCTTCAGCTGCCCATTTGCCTGGAGCTGCCTCTGCCTCCCCATCTTCATCTCCATCCTCCTCCTCTTCCTTCCCACCTTCTTCTTCATCCACCTCATTATCAGCTTCCTTCTCCCCATTTTCCTGGTTGCCATTCCCACTGGCAGGGGCATCTCTTCCATCCTCTCCTCTTCCACAACTTCCTTCTTCTCCTTCAAGTCCTTGCTGGTGATCTTGGAGCTGGTGTCCACAGCTGTGGCTGACATGGTGAGGATACACTGGAGATCCGGTGCAGCGAGGGAAAAGAAAGCTAGAGTTCGAGGACTCGGGGGAGAAGGCTGCTGGAGTCTGTGGTGGAGGAGGAGGAGGAGGAGGTTACAGGAACAATGCAAGGATGGCTTTTCAGAGCAGCCAGTGGCGCATGACTTTTTAAAAATGTGGTATTTTCAGGTTCGGGGCAAGTTTCTGATCCATACTGTACCTCAACATATTTTGTTCTCATCTATTTCGTTTCTTTTATTATATGCCATCTTACTGTATCACATATATCTTTTGGAATAGCTGCAGTGCTTTTTGGAAGATAGGACAAAGTAAAAACAGAAAATAAACACAATTTCATGACACTAACCTCAAGAGGTCCCTCTGAATAATTAAGCAACGCAGGTAATCAGCCATTTTTTTTTGCATGAGAGCTAATCGAAGCCAGGCTCTTGCTCGGCCCAGGGGGGTCCTAAAAAAAAAAAAAATGAATTATTTCAGAAAAACAGCTTCGCTAAGATCATGAACTATACATGCTTTATCTATACTAATATGCATGCTAACAAAAAGGCATTCTATCTTTTTTTTTTTTTTTTAATGTGGCTTGAACTCTGGGCCTGGGCACTGTCCCTGCAATCCTGAACTGCGATCCTCAGATCTCAGCCTCCTGAGTAGCTAAGATTACAAGGAGTGAGCCACTGCGCCATGCTCTTTTTTTTAAATCTTATTAAAGAATTTATTAACATTGATTTTTACATCATATTTCAAATATCATGTTTAACAAACAAGTACTCAAGAAGGGACTCTATATATAATCACTGGCACTTAGGTTTTAGAACATACTTAAAATTAAGCTGAGGGTTTACATGTCATATATATATATATATATTAATCTACATAATAAAACATTATGTCCAGAGTATATACCTCATTAATTTTTTTTTTTTTTCCCCAATCCTGGGCTTGAGCTCAGGGCTTGAGCACTGTCCTTGGACTTTCTCAAGTAGCGTTCTACCACTTGAGCCTCAGCACCACTTCTGGCTTTTTTTCTATGTATGTGGTACCGAGGAATCGAACCCGGGTCTTCATGCATGCTAGGCAAGCACTCTACCACTAAGCCAAACTCCCCGCCCCTAATTTTTTAATTTTTAAGCTAGTTTTTTGTTCTTTTTTTTTTTTTTTAAGGAAGCAGACTAATCTTTAGTAAAAGCTCAGACTGTTCTTGCAGAACACTTTTTTTGGTTTATATACTTGCTTGACTCGCAACTCCTATACCTTGAGCCATATCTCCCCTTTTCACCTTTTTTGGTTAGTTGCTGAATGGGGTATCAAGTTACAACCAGAATGAACTGGCTGTAATCACAAAGCTTTGCCATGTTGCTAGACTGACAGGACTGCATCACCAATGCCCCAGCTATTCTATTGAGATGAGTCTCCAATTAGCCAGCAATAAGCCAGAAAAAAAAGCTGTGACTTAAGAGGTAGAGCACTATCCTTGAGCAAAAAAAACTTAGGAATGGCAACCAAGCCTGAGTTCAAGGACCAGGAATGGTGCACGCCACATGCAGGCATGCACATGCACATGCACATGCACATGCACATGCACATTCATGCACATACATGCACACATGCGCCACATATACACACACACACACACACACACAAAAGACCAGACCTTTATTCGGAGAAAATGTATGAAGAGTACTTAAAGTGGAAAGAGCGTAATAAACTGGATCCTAGAACCTGGGATCTTTTTTTCTTTTTGCCTGTCCTAGGCCTTGAACTCAGGGCCTCGAGTGCTATCTCTGAGCTTATTTTTGTTCAAGGCAAGGGCTCTATCACTCGAGTCACAGCACCACTTCCACTTCTACCTTTTTGAGTAGTTTACTGGAGATCCTCCTGAACAGCTAGGCTGACTGGTGTGAGCCACCCGCAGGGGCACCAGCTGCGAGGGGAGTAAATGCACCTCTGTGGTTAAGGATGAACAATAAGAAGCTTACTTACTTAAGACCAGGTAAATCCCGAACACTGGCTCCTATTTCCTCTGCCTCTGGATAGAGCTTTTCCACCAGTTCCAAAGGGCCCCAGATAGTTTTGTTATAGCTCAAAAATGATTTTCTTACTGAAAAAAAGAAAATACAATGCTCACAATTTCAACATATAGAACTTTAGCAATTTAGCCTAGCTACTTTAGTGGCTACTTAGGAGGCTGAGATCCAAGAATCGCAGTTCAAAGCCAGCCTGGACACTAAAGTCCATAAGACTCTTATCTCCAATTAACTAAGACAAAACGAGAAGTGGTGCTGTGGCTCAAGGGGTAGGGTGGTAGCCTTGAGCTGAAGAGCTCAGGGACAACGTCCAGGCCCAGAGTTCAAGTACCACAATTGACAAAAAAAAAAAAAAAGGAAATGTAACAATGTTATTTCCGAATTTCTAACTTACTGTACCATACATATAGTGTGTGTGTATCTGAATATATATTTTTTCTTTTTTTTTTTTTGGCTCAGGGTCTAAGCACTGTGTACTATCTTTGGGTTTTTTTCCCTCAAGGCTAGAACCCTACCACTTGAGCCACAGCACCACTTCTGGCTTTTTTTTTTTCCATATATTTTTTTATTGTAATTAATAGAAGTGTTACATTATATTAACTAGATAGAAGGTGCATTACTTCACAAACATTGATACCCTTTCTCATGTCATGGTCCCCATTTCCCTTCCCCTCCTCTCCCCGGCTCATCTTGATTTCTCCCCGGCTCATCTTGATTTCTCCCCTCCCTATCCAATTTCATATAACCAATTAAGCATATATAAAATGTATCAGAATAACTTCTGGCTTTTACTGTGTATGTGGTACTGAGGAATCGAACCCGGGTCTTTGTACATGCTAGGCAAGCACTCTAGCACTAGGCCACCTTACCACTAGTGTACCATTTTTCAGAGAACTTTTCACTCTAACCACTGTAAGCATTGTTGGTGAGTAAAATGTTCAATCGGGATCCTGCTACCCCTCCTGGTGTCTTTGGTCATGTCACAAAAGTACAAGTTGGTATTCTTTCGTGCCAAAAATATGTAGAACATTAGCTGGGGTCTACCACCTGTAATCCCAACAACTCAGGAGACTGAGATCTAACGGTTCAAAATCTAGACCAGCCTTGGCAGAAAAACCCTAGAAATTCTAACTCAAATTAACCAATAAAGTCACTGTATTATACTTATAATCCTAGCGGTTCAGAAGGCTGAGATAAGAGAATCTCTATTCAAAACCAGTCTTGGCAGAAGAGTTTGTGAAACTTTTATCCCCAATTACCTACCAAAACAGTGGAAGTAGAACTATAGCTCAAGAAACTGGTAAAGTGCTAAAAGAAGCTCAAGGACAACACCCATGCCTGAAATTTAAGTCCCAGTACTGGAATAACAACAAAAATTAAAATTAAAAATTCACAGGCAAAATGCCAGGCTGGAGGCCTGGCTCAAGTGGCAACATGTCAACCATAAGCAAGAAAGCTAAATGAGGGGCCGGGAGTTTGGCCTAGTGGTTAAAGTGCTTGCCTAGCATGCATGAAGACCCGGGTTCGATTCCTCGGTACCACATATAGAAAAAAAGCCAGAAGTGGTGCTGAGGCTCAAGTGGTAGAGCTCTAGCCTTGAGAAAGTCCAAGGACAGTGCTCAGGCCCTAAGCTCAAGCACAGGACTGGCAAAAAAAAAAAAAAAAAGAAAGAAAGCTAAATGAACTCAGCATGAGGCCCTGAGTTTAAGATCCAGTACCAGAACAAGCAAACAATGACTAGATCAAATGGAAAAGATGCGTGACCCTAGCAGACTGAGCTTTGTAAGGTTATTAAACAAAGCAAGGGGCCGGGAGTTTGGCCTAGTGGTTAAAGTGCTTGCCTAGCATGCATGAAGACCCGGGTTCGATTCCTCGGTACCACATACATAGAAAAAAGCCGGAAGTGGTGCTGAGGCTCAAGTGGTAGAGCTCTAGCCTTGAGAAAGTCCAAGGACAGTGCTCAGGCCCTGAGCTCAAGCCCAGGACTGGCAAAAAAAAAAAACAACAAAGCAAGCACACATCCAGATTGGAGGGCACGCATCTTTAATCCTAGTACTTGTAAGGCTGAAGTAGGAAGATCTCAAGTTTAAGGCTGGCCTCGGATACATAGTGAGTACCAGGTCAGCCTGAGATACATGTCAACATGCTGCCTCAAAATAGGTAAATAAACGGGGCCTGGAATGTGGCCTAGCAATAGAGTGCTCGCTTAGCATGCACAAAGCCCTGGGTTTGAGTTCAAGCTCCAGGACTGGCAAAAAAAAAAAAAAAGTACATAAATAAAGCAAAAAAAAGCTAATGACATGACTCAAGTAGTAGAGCACCTGCCAGACAACAAGTACAAAGCCCTAAGTTCAAACCTCAGTACCACCAAAAAAAAAAAGATATATACATATATAGTGAGAAAGAGACATACACACACATAGATACACATATATATACTCTATATGTATATCTACATATATATCTATATACATAGAGTATATATGTCTATCTATATCGTATATGTATACATAGACATTATACATGTATGCGTGTATATGTATATGTACATTTACATGCAAATACATATAAAATATGTATATACATGCATGTGTTCATATACATATATACACACATGTATGTGTATTCACGTGTGTGTGTGGAGAACATCACAAGCACAAAGTAGAAAATAACTTTATAATTATCCTAGAAAACAGAAAACAGTTAGGATACATGTTGAAAAAAATACGTAAACCAAATGCAGCTTGTTGGTTTTGTGGTGTTGGATTGGAATTCACATAAAGCAACTAGTCTACCATGGAGCTGCATCTCTCACCTCAAATCTTTACACAATAACAGCTAAACACTTTCTAAAGACCAAAATCAATCTGCTCATACACGTAATGTAACAGGAATTACGGCCCCAAAATATCTATTTTCAAGGACCTTTAAGATGAAAAGCAGGGATTCTAAAGTGTATTCATTTTTTTTCGACACTTTCCAGTACCTTTAAGACCATGTTTCAGACAGTGTTCCATTACAACGAAGAACTGCTGCAGAGGGGGATAGTCTGAGTCCAGAGTGCGGCCAAAGCTGAGTGCAGATTCAATGAGTCCTTTGATACTCAGCTTTGCCATGTTCAACAAGTTGGCTCTCTCCACCGCAATGGGGTCTTTTGTAGCTGAAAGTATGAGTCTAGCATTATTTCCCAGAGGGGACAAAGAGAGATACTCGTAACTTACCCTTTTCCAGCAAAACCAACAGTGGCTTGCCTTTCCTGGGTGGAAAACTGATTGCAGTTCCTCAGGTCAAGTTTAACCTTCACCTTTTCAACTTCCCTCTATTTCTCTCACACACACTACCATAACTATCAAGGCCTACCCCATTCAAAGTACATGAACATTTTTCTTTTTCCTGAACTTAGGATCTGACACTTCTAACTGGCCGGTGCTCTACCAGCTAAGCCACATCTCCAACCTCTGAATTGTTCTCAAGATCTAAAAATTTGTCATTCTTCTGTATTTGGTGGTGGTTTTGGTTTTGTGTTTTGCCAGCTGCAGGGCTTGAACGCAATGCCTGGGCACTGTCCCTGGGCTTCTTTTACTCAAGGCTAGGCCTCTATCACCTGAGCAACATTGTCACGTCCAGCCTTTTCTCTGTAGGTGGTACGGAGGCATTGAACCCTGGGATTCATGCATGCTAGGCAAGCACTCTACCATTAAGCCATATTCCCAACCATAGTTTTATTTTTGTGGGCCCTCGTCAGAGAATAGCTTTTGAAATGATTTTCTAAGGAGACAGAAATGTTTAAGGGTCTCATGCAAATGGACAGTAGATACAGCACAAGGGTGAACTGCCAGTACAAATATTTAGAATAAACTGGTAAATCAAAGTTCTAAGATCCCAGTATCTCCTACATGACAGATAAGACATATAACTAGCCACACTGGTGGCTCAGGTCTGTAATCCTAGCTACTCAGGAGGCTGAGATCTGAGGATGGTGGTTCAAAGCCAGCCTGGGCACTAAAGAATGGGAGACTCTTATCTCCAATTAATGGCTACAAAACAGGAAGTGGTGCTGTGGCTTCAGGGGTAGGGCGGTAGCTGTGAGCTGAAGAGCTCAGGGACAGCACCCAGGCCCAGAGTTGAAGCCCCATAACCCACCAAAAAAAAAAAAAGAGAGAAATTGAGACATACATTGTTGTAGCTTGAAACAATATTTCCAGCAAACAAAACTGGCATTTCATAATCACTGACAAGCAAGTGTCCACTTCAGTTTACTGCCCTTCTGGAGATCCTGGGACCTTCCAAGTGCCAGGCAAGCCCATACCACTGACCTATATCCCCAGCCTAAAGTGTCTTTCATTTTTACTCCTTTTTCCAGTCCCAAGGGTTGACTCAGGGCCTGAACACTACACTACCCTTGCACTTTCTCAAGGTTGAGTCTCAGCACCACAGCTTTTTTCTATGTACGTGGTACCGAGGAATCGAACCCAGGTCTTCGTGCATGCTAGGCCAAACTCCGGGCCCTAAAGTGTCCTTTTAAATAGCACAAATCTAGATCGAGAATGGAGTCCAGCCTCGGTTGCACCCTGAAAAACCCCAGCGTTCCCAAGGATCTAGTGTTCTCCTGGGGTCTACAGGAGGCAGGAAGCCTCACTCTGGCGGCTCAACGACAGACCCCCATCGAGGAAACCATCTGAAGTTCCCCGCCCGCCCCCCTCCCCGTGCGCTAATTCTCATTCTACAGTGCTCATCAGTGCCTAGGGGCGCTGGAGGCGGCGGGGCGGGGACTCCGGGCCACACCCCGGCTAGGCGTGAGGCTCCACAGGTGACAGCTTCCCTCCAGCCCGGCCGGCTGCCTCCCCCGCGCCCCCCTTCCTCCGCAGCCTGCAGGCCTCGGGCGCCCACTCCCCACCGCACTCTCACCCCGGGCCTGGCGGGGCGTCGCTTCCCTGCCCAAACCCCCGGCGTCGGGCACCCACGCCAAAACCTGAGGCGCGTTTTCCTTCCTCCACCCCCAAACCTGAAAGGTCATCGCTCCGCCTCGAGGGCCCCCCAAATCCCCAAACGACACCCGCAACCGGCCTCGCCCTCGCCCTCCCCGCGAGCGGCCGGACCCTCCAAGCTGCCGGAGTGCTCCGCCGCCAGATCCCCGAGCCGGGGTGGGGACTGGAAGGAGCGAGGTGGGGCCGCGCGTTGCCATGACGACACGGGAGACCCCGGGATGCACCCGCCCACCCCGGTTCCGGCCCCCGCGGCGCCCCGGCGCTCCCCACGCCTCCCCCAGCCCTATCCGCGGGTGCCCACGGCCTGTCGGGGATGGAGCGCCACTCGCGCAGCGCCGTCTCCCTTACCCATGGCGGCAGCGCCGTCTCGGCGGGGGGCCCTACCCTGGCCACCAGCTCTCCGCAGGCGCGGCAGCCGCCACCGCAGCTGCTCCAGCCTGCGGAGGCCACAGCGCCCCCACGCGGCCGGAGGACCCCGCGCAGCCCTCCCGGGAGAACCCGCCGCACCCCGCCCCAGGCGAAGCCGCACTGCGCGTGCCCACCCCGGGACAGGGACGAGGTCGGTGCAGACTTGATGGAAAGATTGGAGTCACCTCTGTGGAGGGGCTGACTCCATGTGCATCGAAATGCTCGGCTTTGATCGTCACAGATCGAGAGATTTTAGAAAACCTTGACACAACTAACAATGCGTAGAAATCGACTCTGAAATTAGATCCAAATCACATTTAAATCATAAGCAACGCGGAACGTTCTCATTCATCAAGACAAGGGGTGAAACACAATAGTCAGCTGACACTAGGTTTGAGGTGGAGTCATTTGGGAAATCAATTTTAGTTATTTACTTTTTCAAAAAAGATCTTCAGCTGCTTAGACTGTAACTAGAAATATACCAGTACTTGGGCTAGGCCTTGAGTTCTAACTAGGGAAGGGGTTGGACAGTACTTCACAAAAAAAATCAGCAATGTTTTTTTTCGTTATCAGTTCGGCCAGTATAAAGGTTATTATGCTTCTTGCTTTAAAGTTTTCCTAATTGTGACTTAATCATATGTGAATAAAAATGCTGTTTTGAAATTATGCTCAGGAGCTAGTGGAACATGCCTGTGAGTCTAGCTATTCACGTGGTTGAGCTCTGAAGATTGTGTGAGCTGTGAAGATTGTAGTTTAAAGACAACCTAGGCAGAAATGTCCATGGGAGTCTTATTGCAAATTAACCACCAAAAAGCCAGAATAGAGCTGTGGCTCCAGCTATGGCTCAGATGGTAGAGTACTAACCTGGAGCAGAAGAGAAAGGAAAAACAACAGCAAAAACCCTAGGGGATAGTACCAAACCCTAGTATGGGCAACTATAAAAGGACATCGGTGTAGATCAAGTAGGAAACACAGACACCTTCTCAGGAAAAGACCTGAACCCCAATCACAGTTCTTCCCCAGAGGTAAACCATATTCTGACTTTTTTTGAAATTAAATTCTTGTACTATCCCAACCATCAGTAGAGTCACAGCATTCAGTGAACCAAACTAGGAGTCATTTTTTGTTTTGGTCTCGGGGCTGGGACTCTGGATGTGGGCACTGTTCCTGAGCTCTTCAGCTCAAGGCTAACACCCTACAGCTTGAGCCAAGGCGCCACTTCTAGTTTTCTAGTGGTTAATTGGAGATGAGTAGCATGACCTTTAGTGCACGGGCTGGCTTTGAACCGGGATACACAGATCTCAGCCTCCCAAGCAGCTAGGATTACAGGAGTGAGCCACAGCACCTGGCTTAGGAGAAAATTTTAATAGCACAGCAGCTACTCTCCACCTTCGGGCTGATAGAGAGCAGCACCAAGCTTCAGTGGGTATGAGCTTTTAAAGGTAAACACCACACACAGGTGATCATAACTACACACAGGTGGTCATCATTGTATGCTGTCACCTTATGATGTCCAGTCAGTAACCACAGGGACGGGACCACAGGCAGGTGATTTGAGTAGGTTAAGTATTTTTTTTTTTTTTACAAAAATAAAAAACAAATCGGCAGCTAAGCCTGCCAGGTTATTACACTTGGTTTTTTTTTGGGGGGGGTGCTCTATCACCACCAACCTCGATATGTGCCCCCAGACAATGAGTAGAAAGTTCTTTTTGTCGGTTTATAAACTTCCCACAAATGGAATACTGCATGATTCGTTACTTGTTGCTTTTGCTCACTGTCACATGTCTGAGAGTCATGGAGAGTTTCCAGGTCTGGAGTGTTGCCAAGTGGCACATCCATCTGCACATGAGTGACTCTCTAGGGCATATAATTAAATCTATAAGTACTGGAAAATCAGGTAGACCTTCCTTTTAGCTGACTAGGTAAAGCCAAACTTTTCTCAATAGCTGGTGCCAGTGGCTCAGACGTATAA
The DNA here is from genome assembly GCF_031878675.1 of Megascapheus bottae. Lineage (NCBI taxonomy): Eukaryota > Metazoa > Chordata > Mammalia > Rodentia > Geomyidae > Megascapheus > Megascapheus bottae. The sequence goes on from NC_143523.1 coordinate 42,318,284, forward strand.
TCCTAGCTGAGATTTGGAAGATTGCGGTTCCAAGCCAGCCAGAGCAAAAAAGTTTGCTTAACTCCATGTTCAAAACAGGGCATGAGGCATCACTCAAGTGGTAAAGTGCCAGCTCAGCAAGCAAGTGAAGCTAATGGAGAGTTCAAGGTCTTGAACTGGCAAAAACAAAACATAGCAGTCTAGATCATCATATGCCAAATCACCTACAGTTAATTCTTTTATATATATATACATATTTTTTTTAATTTTATTTGCAGTAAGTCATGCTTCAGACTTTCTGGAATATGTTTCATGTGTACAGAGCTACCTTTTCTCAAGATCTTGTTTATTTTTTTTTTGCCAGTCCTGGGCTTGAGCTCAGGACCTGAGCACTGTCCTTGGAGACTTACTCAAGGCTAGAGCTCTACCACTTGAGCCTCAGCACCACTTCCAGCTTTTTTCTATGTATGTGGCACCGAGGAATCAAACCCTGGTCTTCATGCATGCTGGCCACGCACTCTACCACTAGGCCGAACTCCCGGCCCCCTACAGTTACTTCTTAAAGAATGAGATGACATATTTTAGGAGGGTTTTTGTTTTGGGTGCCAATCCTGGGACTTGAACTTGGGGCCTGAGTGCTGTCCCCTGAAGTATTGTCCTCAAGACTACCACTCTACCACTTTGAGCCATGGCTCTATTTTGGGCTTTTTGGTAGTCAACTGGAGAGAGTCCTAGAGAGAGGACTTTCTACCTTGATCCTCAGATCTCAGTCTCCTGAACAGCTAGGATTACACCAGCGCTCAGCTGACATAGTAATTTCAAGATAGTTAAAATAGCAACAAAGATACAGAAAGTGGAACAAAGACAAAGGTTTACTGGACAAATCAGAGAGTAAGGTAAAAAAGAAGAGATTCAAGGACAACATTCAGGACAAGCTGAACTACCTGTGGCAAAATTCCCAGCTATAAGTTATAACCCAGCTGTGGCCTCTGAGACCGAACATTTCAGTTCCCTGTCAAAGTCATACCTCCGAAGCAACAAAGGACTTGCAAAGCGAGTTTCAATGCACATAGCTCAAAGAATCTACCCAGAAATACCCAGGAGGGAGGTGGAATAGCTGTGGCTGCTGCTTGCGCATAAACAGATCCAATCAACTACAGAGGAAAAATATAAATTAACATTACATTTTATTTTTTGTGTACTGGTACTGGGGCTTGAATTTGAGGACAGGTACAGTCCGCTAGATTTTTTACTCAGATGGTTCCCTACTCTTTGCGCCATACTTCTACCTCTGGCTTTTTGCTGTTTGATTGGAGATAAGTCTCATAAGACTTCTCTGCTGGGGCTGGCTTTGAACTTCACTCCTCAGCTCTCAGCCTCCTTAGTAGCTAGGATTTCAGGCATGAGCCACTGGGTCCAAAATTCTTTTTCTTTTCTTTTTTTTGCCAGTCGTGGGGTTTGAGCTCAGGGCCTGAGCACTGTCCTTGGACTTTCTCAAGGCTAGTGCTCTACCCCTTGAGCCACAGCACCACTTCCAGCTTTTTTTTTTTCCTTTCCTATGTATTTGGTACTGAGGAATCAAACCTGGGCCTTTGTGCATGCTAGGCAAGCACTCTACCACTAGGCCAAACTCCCGGCCCCCAAAATCCAAGCCAGGTGCAGTGACTCACACATGTATTACCTAATGCTCAGAAGGCAGTAATCAGAAAGATGTGATTTGAATCCAGCCTGAGGAAATGGTTCACAGGAACCCCATTCCAACTAATAAAAAAGTACCTATCATCTATGCCATATTGGAGCCAGAAGTAGGCAGACTGCTATCAAAGGCCTACCCAGGGAAGAACTTGAACTCTAACTGAAAAATAACTAATGCATAAACAACTGGGGTCATGGCTTTAATAGAAAACCTGCAGCTAAGTGCAAACCCTTGAGTTCAAACCCCAGTACGGCCAACTGAAAAAAAAATTCATTTTCTAAATTCAGTAGTGTTTAAAACCTTCACTAAAGTCACATACTCTTCTATAATTAGAAGCAAGAATGTTCTAAAGAAAGGAAAATTTTTCCAAGACTTTTAATATACAAAACTGTGAGGAGATGGTGTTTACTGAGATAGGGATCACAAGACATGTAAGACATGTAAGACATGAGCTAAATAAAGGTGTTTTATAACTAGAATCTGGCAGGCATCAAGGTTGGGATATGTTTGGCAAATAGCCACAAAGATAATGCTGAAAAAGAAGGTAAGCCTGAAAAAGAGCTAGACTAGGGGTGTGGTTCCAAGCTGCAATCCTCAAATCTCAGCTGCACAAGTAGCTAGGATTACAGGCATAAGCCACTGGCACCTGGCTGATTGTTCATTTATATGGTCTTGTTGTATAGCTTAGGGGAACCTCAAATTCCCAAGTGCTAAAATTAAAATTGTTGGTTTTCAAAGTTAATGAAAAGCAATCTACTATGAACAGGTGATGTGAGCTGTGGGAGAAACATAGCCAGAGGGCTTGTGCAGGAACTAAGAACAGTTAAACCTGGAGGGATAACTCAGATTTGCCTCCATTTCAAAGGGCATGTTGGCTTCCAGTATTGCATTTCCAGTTTCACAAGGAAAGGCTCAGATAGGTTAGCAGTCCTTTGAATTGGATCTGCCCAGTGACATCACACATCTGCCCACTGACATCAGAACAGCTGTTCATGCCAGGCACCAGTGGTTTATGGAACACAGGAGGCTGAGATCTGAGGATTGTGGTTCAAAGCTAGCCCAGGTACTAAAGTCTGTGAGACTCTTATGTCCAATTAACCACCAGAAAACTGGAAGTGGCGCTGTGGCTCAAAGGATAGGGCAGTAGCCTTGAACTGAAGAGCCCAAGGACAGTGCCCAGGCCCAAAGTTCAAGTCCCACAATTGAGAATACAAAAACAAGCCAAGACAATGGCTCATGCCTGTAATCCTTAGCTACTCAGGAGGCTGAGATCTGAGGATCGCGGTTCAAAGCCAGCCCAGGTACAAAAGGACCTGAGACTCTTATCTCCAATTAACCTCCAGAAAATGGGAATTGGGGCTTGGCTAAAGGGGAGGGCGGTAGCCTTGAGCAGAAGAGCTCAAGGACAGCACCTAGGCCAAGTTCAAGCCCCATGACCCACAAAAACAAAAAGGAAAACAAACAAAACAAAACAAAAAAAAAAACAGCTACTCTGCTCAGAGGCCCAGTGTGGGTTTAATATCTAACTCACCCCAAGCCATTAACTCTTAAGACTCTATGTAAGGAAACATGCCCTAATAGATAGTTAAATGGAGAAGTGGTGCTATGGCTCAATTGGTAGTAGAGGGATAGCCTTGAGCTGAAGAGCTTGGGGACAGAATTCAAGCCCCCACAACCAGAACAAAACAACAGTAACAACAAAAACAAAACCAGATAGTTAAATGGCTGGGAGCTAACATCTAACACCTAACATTAGTCTGACAATGAGTAACACAGCAAGATCTAGAAGTACAAAATAATTTATTAAATAAAACCTTCAGGTAATCATTAAAACACAACAGGTAAAAGTAACAAATAACATCCACTAAAAGCACAATGTAAACAAGACTTCTGCTCAGGAAGATGGATGCCCTGAGGTCTGATCTATCCTCATAAGTAAGACAATCACAGTGAGGTACTGTGGTGAGGTACTGTGGTGAGGTACTGTTAAGTCGAGAACATCTTTACAAAAAGGGGGAAACGGAAGGATGTCACCAAAGAGACAAATATGAGTAAAATATAGATATGCCTTCTCTGTCATTAATTCAGGAAAAAAAATCTCCAAAGAGGAAGAATTATTTTCTTTTATATCAAAATTGACTCTAGAATTCTGAAACACTGAACAGTGAAACCTAGAAAAGGGTAGTAGTGGAGAATAAGTAATTCATTGCAAGTGCACAGTTCATAAGTTACTACTTCAAATGAGGTTTAAGGTAAAGCACATCAAATAGGAATAAGTCAAGGAGGAGAGAGTCGGTGAGTGACCTTTGGATTACGGACCTCCTGACTCAGAGAGGAATGCCATCTGTGCTCCAGCAGCAGAGACTGACGTCAGACAATGGGAACAAACCAACTTCTGCACTCCCACTTGGCTCCTGGGTTTATGGCTACTGCTCTTTCACTTGAGCCATGCCTCCACTTCTGGCTTTTCCTTGGTTAAGAATCTCAAGTATTTGTTGCCTGGGCTGGCTTTGAATCTGATTCCTCCCATCTCAGCCTCCTGAGTAGTTGGGATTTATAGGCATGAGCCACCGGTGCCCAAAGTACAACTGACTTTCTTTTCTAGCTGTGAAAATATCATTCCTATGAATCTGATGCAAAAATCAAATTAATACTTTTTTAGAAAGATCAACAATGATGGAAAAACAAAAGTTGATCTAGCTTTAAAGCTGGCAATAATGTTATCCACCTTTTTCTAGGTCATATGAAAATATAGTTGAAATAACTATATACTTCCCATAGTTTAGGGAATAGCTTTCTTTTTTTCTTTGAACTCAGAACCTGGTTGCTGTCCTTAAGTCTCTTTGCGCTCAAGGCTGGTGCTCTACCACTTGAGACACAGTGCTACTTCCAGTCTTTTCTGAATGATTTATTGGAAATTCCAGTGTCACAGACTTTTCTACCCAGACTAGCTTCAAACTGCAGTCCTGAGATCTCAGCCTCCTGAGTAGTTAGGATTACAGGCATGAACCACCAGCATGTAACAGTATACTTGTTCTTAAATATGGTTAAATGCCCTATATGATGACAGGTTTTTGTGTTTAATATGATCATGTCAAAAAGTAAAAGATAAAAAGCTGGAAATGGGCACAGCACGTATGCTTCATCTTGAACGTTTGAGTAAGTTACCTTTAGAGTTTAACTAAGCGCTATTATAGTAAACAGAAGTTACAATATTAGACCTTAACTAGGTGGTCTCCCTGCTAGTGCAAAAAGGCCAGGAAAACAACGGTGCCTTATTCTTTTTGAAAATCCCCCAGTACGTAACTGAGACTTTCATGTTCTCTTGATGGAAGATCAATGATGTAAAAATGAATTAAGGAATCTATCTATATATTTTTTTACACAGAATAAACACATAAAAACACATGACATCATTTCATAGTTTGCACTTTGACTTACAGGACTACAAAAATATGAAGATTTATAGTATTCTATAGATAATTATGTGCTTTAGCAATAGGATTCGTTTTGGGTTTTGGTGGTTCTGGGGTTTAAACTCAGGCCTTGTGCTTGTGAAAGAATGACAAGAAATGGGCAGCTTTGGTGCACAGGCTGGTTCTGGGAGGACAAGTTACACCATGCCCCCATGTCCCTCTGTCCCTCTTTTCATTTCCCAAGTCTCCTCCCTTCGTCCGCATCATTACTCACTGCTGCCTTAATATGATGCCCTGTTCTTTCCCATTCTCAGCTAGATCTGTGAATGATGCCCAGGGAAAAGACAAGACACCAGGTGTCAACTCACACACACGTTTAAATGCAGCAGCCTCCCGTGACCCCACACAGGACAAGGATATGGACTTTTCCGAGGACAGGTAGGACAGCAGCTTGTCCATTGGAGGGTACCGCTTCAGTGAGGGCTCACACCCCACCAGAACCAGTTTGTGTTTGGCTCTGGTTATAGCGACATTAAGACGTCGCCAATCTTTCAGGAGTTCACCAAGCTGAAAAAATACAATTTTCAATTATTTGGGTGGGTTTTTTTTTCTACCTTTAACTTGTTCTGATGAAGAACAGTTTTGCCTTGAAATGCTCCCTCCCTTTTTTTTGTTAAGATTGTAGACATGGAGCTGTGCATGGTGGCGCATGCCTTTAATCCTAGCTACTCAGGAGGCTGAGATCTGAGGATCATGGTTCAAAGCCAGCCTGTGCACTCAAGTCTATAAGAACCTTATCTCCAATTAACCACTAGAACACCAGAAGTGCTGCTGTAGCTGCAGGGGTAGGGTGGTATCCTTGAGCTGAAGAGCTCAGGCCAAGTGCAAGCCTCATGACCAACACACACACACACACACACACACACACACACACACACACACACACGCACACACACGCGCACACACGCACACACGCGCACACAAATAATTGTAGGCATAGGTTACCATATCTGGCTGCTTCCCTAGTTTTTTTTTTTTTTTTTTTAATGTGTAGGTCATGGGGCTTGAACATGGCATAGGCCCTCTCTCAGAACTCTTCAGCTCAAGGCTACTGCCTACCTTGGGCCTGGGCGTCATCCCTGAGCTCTTCAGCTCTAGGCTACCACCCTACCTTTGAGCCAAGCCCCACTTCCCCTTTTCTGGAGGTTAATTAGAGATAAGAGTCTCAGGTCTTTTTGTGCCCAGGCTGGCTTTGAACTTTGATCTTCAGATCTCCGCCTCCTGAGTAGCTAGGATTATAGGCATGAGTCACCATGCCCCCTTTCCTAATTTTAAAATAGATTACAGGAGAGATTCAAGAACATATTTAAAATTCTAGGCAGACTGAGCAGGTAAACATCCATATAAATGTATTAACACACTCAAAAAAGATGAGTTAACATGAATAAAAATGCAACAAAACAAAACAAAATCTGGAATTATTCAGATTTGGAAGTATAAAAGCCTTTGTGTTCAAAATGCCTCAAACAAGTTCTGAGAATGTGGCTTAGTGTCAGAGTGCTTGCCTAGCATGTATGAACCTCTGAGTTCGATTCTTCAGAACCATTTACACAGAAAAAACCATAAGTGGCACTGTGGCCCAAATGGTAGAGTGTGAACTTTGAGAAAGCTCAAGCCCCAGGACACACAGACAGACAAAATTAAATTGAAAGAAAAAAACATTAAAAATATATATATATATATGTATTATCCTGGGCACTGGATTACTGGCTCAAATCTGTAATCCTAGCTACTTGGGAGGCTGATATCTGAGGATTGCAGTTCAAAGAGAGCCTGGGCACAAAAATCCCCGAGAGACTTATCCAATTAAACACCAGAAAACCAGATGTGGCACTGTGGCTTAAGTGGTAGAGCACTAGCCTTTAGCTGAAGAGCTCAGGGACAGTGCCCAGGCCCAGAGTTCAAGCCCCACAATCACCACCACCAACAAATCCATCAAAAAGTGAGAGAAGAGATAGAAATACAGATCAGGTGTGGGGGGGGGGAAATGGGGACCAAGACATGAGAAAGGGTACCAATGTGAAGAAATGCACCTTCTATTCGGTGAATATAATGCAACCCTTCTAATAATTACAATAAAAAAATATATAGAAAAAAAGAAACACAGATCTGACACAAAGGAATCAGTAGCAAATGCAAAAATGCAATGAACTTACAGTTCCATCCTTGTTACTTCTGACAAAAGATACTAGTATGATTCTTTTGTCTCTTCCTTGGTATTTGTCCACTGTATTCACTTCTACCATCCCAACAGAAGAACATGCCAATAAATCATTGATGATCTTTAACTGCTGACGGTATGGTGCAATTATACCAATATCAGAGGGATTACATCCAGCCTAAATGGAAGAGGGCACATTTAAAATAAAAAATCCTTGGGGCCAGGAGTTTGGCCTAGTGGTAGAGTGCTTGCCTAGCATGCATGAAGACCCAGGTTTGATTACTCAGTACCTCATATATAGAAAAGCCAGAACTGGTGCTGTGGCTCAAGTGGTAAAGCACTAACCTTGAGGAAAGCCCAAGGACAGTGCTCAGGCCCTGAGTTCAAGCCCCAGGACAGGCAAAAGATAAATAAATAAAAATAAATAAACATGGGGCTCCAGGCCCATTTTCATCATAAAGAGTTAATCCTAGATTCCAAGATCACTTAAGAGTTCTCTACCTGCACACCGATTAGCCTTGAACATTCTAAATTACCTTAATAAAAACTGATGTCAGGAAAACAATGATTTGGGCCTCTGTTATATTGCTCACACCACTTTTTTCCACTTGCTCGGGTGCCGGAACCTAAGTAGAAAAATATGTAGCTTGTTTATAACATCTCCAAAGTTGAAGAGCTCTGGGAATGCTCAGGTTCCCAGTAAGAGTTTACTCCTAGATTTGCAGATTCAGGATACTGTCTTCACAGCAGGTGAAAGAAGCAACAAAAAATTTATAAGTCTGAGTCAGGAGCTGGTGACTCATAACTATAATCCTAGCTACTCAGGAGGCTGAAATCTGAGGATCCCAGTTGAAAGACAGTTTGGATAGACCTGTGAGACCTCTCTACTTCACCAGTAAAAAGCTAGAAGTGCTGGAGTGCCAGTTTCCTATAGAAAAAGTTAAAGATAGCATAAGACATGAATCCAAAGGCCAGTACTGGCACACATTTACACACATGTGCATTTACATAAGGGCTGGGGAAGCAACACAGAGGGAAAGTGTGACCCAGGCATCACCTCTAGCAAGGCCCACTCTACACCTCACATCCCATGCTTTACTTTGAAACCTCCCACTGTACAGGAATCCCACAGAAAAGGCAATGACTTGCCCATGGCCTCTCAATAAATCCACTTACCACAATTCAAACCAAGGTCTGACTCTAGCACCAAAGCTCCTATATTTTCTTTCTTTTTCTTTTCTTTCTTTTTTTTTTAATTGTGGGTCATGAGGCTTGAATTTGGCCTGGGCACTGTCCCTGAGCTCTTCAGCTCAAGGCTACCCCTCTACCCTGGAGCCAAGCCCCACTTCCCATTTTCTAGAGGTTAACTGGAGATAATGGTCTCAGGTCATTTTGTACCCAGGCTAACTTTGAACCGTGATCCTCAGATCTCAGCCTCCTGAGTAGCTAGGATTACAGGCCACCACACCTGGCTACGCTCCTATGTTTTCTTATGACTTTTATATGAGTAACACAACAGAAAACGGTCCCCAACCTCTACTAGACTCTCCAAGGACTACTCTATAATTAAACCACCTTTATCACCTTTAATATATCTTATTTGGAATCCTGAGTGTAAGAAAGAGGCAACCTGGGCAACAAAAATAGAGAAACCAGGAACACCCAGTGGTAGAGTGCTTGCCTAGCATGCATGAAGCCCTGTGTTCAGTTCCTTAGTACCACATATAGATACAGAAAAAGCAAAAAGTGGTGGTGTAGCTCAAGTAGTAGAGGGCTAGCCTTGAGAAGGACCAAGGATAGTGCCCAGGCTCTGAGTTCAAGCCCCAGGACTGGCCTTTTTATTTTCGTAGTTTGAATTCAGGGCCTTGCATTCACTAGGCATGTGCTTTCCCACTTGAGCCATGCTTCCAGTACTTTTGTGCTTTTAGTCATTTTCTAATCTCTAGATGGGATTTTTGTCTAGGCCCAGCTTTAGACCTTGGTCATCCTATGTACTCCTGCCTTATATCTGGAATAACAGGTAAGGAACACCTATGTGGACTGTTTATTGGCACGAGGGTCATTTACTTAGGAGGTAAAAATCCAATGATAAAAAAGACATGCTGGCTCACTCCTGAAATCCTAGCTACTCAGGAGGCTGAGATCTGAGGATCAAGGTTTAAAGCCAGCCTGGGCACTATAGACCGTGAGTCTTATATCCAATTAACCATTAAAAAAACAGAACTGGGGTTGTAGCACAAAGGGTAGGGCAGTAGCGTCATGATGGACAGGAGGAAAAAAAAAAAATCAAAGGATTGAGGCTTAAGGCCAATCCCACAAGAGTTAGAAAAGCTGGATTTCTCTAAGTAAGCCATTTGGGGTGGTATGCTCCTGTCTTCCCAGGTACTCTAGAAGGAAAGAATGTAGGAGGTTCAGATCCCATGTCTGTTCTAAGCAAAAAATTCAAAAACCTATCTAAAAAATAACTATGAGCAAACAGAACTAGAGACATGGCTCAAGTAGTAGAAAACAAAGTTCTGAGTTCAAGCCCCAGTATTATTTAGAAAAAGTCAATTTGGGGAATGAGGATATAGCTCACTGGTAGGATGCTTGCTTAGAATGCTCAAGGTCCTAGCTCACTGTCCCTGAGTTTTTTTTTTTTTGCTCAATGCTAGTGCTATACCACTTAAACCACAGTTCTACTTCTGGCTTTTTGAGGTTTAATTGGAGAAAAAAAGTCTCACAGATTTTCTTGCCTGAGCTGACTTTGAACTTTGATCCTCAGATCTCAGCCTCCTGAGTAGCTAGGAATAGAAGTGAGCCATCAGTACCCAGTCTGAGTCACTTCTGACATCTCAATTGCTGGACTAAATCTCCCCAAAGAAAAGGAACCAAGTGAAATAAAAGATCTTTGTGTAAAGGAAGCAGAAGTAGAGCTAGCTTTGCCGTTGATTGATAAACTCTAACAAAGAATATCAATGCTAGCTCAGACATTTAAATATTGGCATAAGAGGGGAAAAACTGAAAGTATCTTTTTACCTTGTCTGTATTAAGAAAACAAACAGGATTGTTTGGCTCAAATACTCCAACCAGCCAAGGACTATCAGAATAAGCAGCATAAAATTCCAGTTCCAGCTTCACATCTTTGAAGTTGGGAAGGCTAATCACAGCGTTGGCCACTTTATCTGATCCACACTCCAGCTTCCCTTCATAAGTCAGCTTATTACTTAAGGACATAATTTTGCTAAGAGAATTGCAGAAAATAACCTTAGCTTTGGTAGACAAAAGCGAACATGAGAACGGTTCACAGGGAACACTTACGAATACCTGTTCATTCTGTACTGCACAGTTAACTGTACGACAGCATTTTTATTCTTCTCCAGCCTCTTGAATAAGCTTTCACTCATGCCAAGAGCTCTGCCAAAAAATCAAATTCAAGATTGTCAGTACACACACAATGCTCCTTAAAAAGAAGGCAGTTTTAAATTGAAATCTAAAACCAGGTAGGTTGGCAGAACTTAAGAGTGAGAGGCAGGAGGAATTTGAGATGACCCCACTCCAAGCACGACGCAAAACGTAAACATCTGTCTACCTTGCTTCTCGGTTGAGCACCAGGGGAGGCAACTGCTGATGATCCCCTACCAATACAAATCTCCGTGAAAGGAAGAGTGGGCCCAGGCAGACTGGCTGGCTAATTTGAGAGGCTTCATCCACAATACAAAAATCAAAAGTTCTGCGGGAAAATATGGGATGGTTTACTCCCATACATGTTGTTGCCACAATAAGCTAAAAAGAAAAAACACAAAGAAAAGAGATCTGTCAGCAAATGTAAAAGACATATAGCTCGTTAAAATTATTTTTAAGATTAAAACAAATGTTTGGGACCGGGAGTTTGGCCTAGTGGTACAGTGCTTGCCTAGCATGCACAAAGACCCAGGTTTGATTCCTCAGCACCACATACATAGAAAAAAAGCCTCAAGTGGTACTGTGGCTCAAGTGGTAGAGCTCTATCTAGCCTTGAGAAATCCAGGACTGGTGACAAATAAATAAATGTTTTTCTATAAGCAATAATATTCCTCCAGTATTATTTCATTCTGAAACTCTTATTCTTCCTTTTTTTTTTTTTAATGTCAGTACCAGGGCTTGAACTTAGGACCTGGGAGCTTTTTTTTTCTCTCAAAACTGGTATTCCACCATTATGCCAAGCTTCTGACTTAAGTTGTTAGTGAACTGGGGTCTCATGGACTTCAGTGCCCAGGCTGGCTTTGAACTATAATCCTCAGATCTCAGTCTCTTGAGCAGCTAGGAAGGACTACAAGTAGGAACTACCAATGCTCAGTTTAGCTAGGATTATAGGTATAAGCCAATTACACTCATGCACCAGAGTCTTAGTCTGTAATCCTAGCTACTCAGGAAGCTGAGATCTAAAAATCATAGTGCGAAGCCAATGGGGGCAGAATAGTCATCTCCCATTAGCCAGCAAAAAGTTAGAAGGAGAACTAACTCAAGCGAAAAGAGAAAACTAGAAGGAGAACTGACTCGAGCGAAAAGAGAAAACTTTAATCAATTGTTCCTAGAGCGTGTGTAAAATTTTATTTTTGACAGTGCTATTGAAAATCAGAAAGCAATTTTGTGGATAAGAATTTCTAGGCTTTGGAAGTGGCGCTGTGGTTCAAGTAGTAGAGTACTAGTTTGAGCTGAATAGCTCAGGGAAGGGGCAGAGGCCCAGATTCAAGCCCCATGGCAAACACACACACACACACAAAGAATTTCTAGGCTTTATGTATAAAGTGTGTGCTTTGGTGTGTGTGTGTGTGTGTGTGTGCGTATCTGTGTATGTATTTGTATTTACTTTATTTTTGACAGTTGTGGGGATTAAACTCTGGGCCTGGGCACGGTCCCTGAGCTCTTTAGACAAAGTCTAGCACTCTACCACTTCAGCCACAGTGCCACTTCCATTTTTCTTTTCTTTTTTTTTTTTTCCCCCCTGGGTTATGGGGCTTGAACTCTGGGCCTGGGTGCTGTCCCTGAGCTCTTCAGGTCAAGGCTACTGTCCTGCCCCTAGGCCTAGGAGATGTCCTACCCTAGAAGAACCTCAATCTCCCCATCCTGTTTTCTACTCATTAAATGGAAATAAGAGTCTCCTTTGTGCCCAAGCTGGCTTTGAACTGTGATTCTCAGATCTTAGCCTCTTCAGTAACTGGGATTACAGGCATAAGCCACTGGCGCCAGCCGTGTTTACTTATTTAAAATTCCTGTTTTTTTTTTGTTTTTTTGGGTTTTTTTTTTGCCAGTCCTGGGGCTTGAACTCAGGGCCTGGGCACTATCCCTGAGCTTCTTTCTGCTCAAGATTAGTACTCTACTGCTTTAGTCCCATCGCTACTCCCAGCCATTTCTGTTTATGTGGTATGGAGGAATTGAACCCAGGGCTTTATGCATGCTAGGCCAGCACTCTAGTACTATGCCACACTTTAAGCCCACTGTGAGACTCTTATCTACAATCAACCAGAAGAAAACCAAAAGTGAAGTGTGGCTCAAAGTGGTAGAGGGCTACTCTTGAGCAAAAGAGCTTAGGGACAGTCCCCAGGCCCTGAGTTCAAGCCACACAGCCAACAACATCAACAACAAATCAAATAAAATTGAACTCAAGGCCTTGCATATGCTAAGTACACACTGTGCCAACTAAACCAGTCAGTGTATATTATATATATATATATATATATATATATATATATATTAATGTACATGTAAGCAATGTGACTGAATTTCCTACTACTATTTCTTGCTCTCCTTCTGGACCCAGAAATTAAGTATTATCATACAATAACTGAACACTTACTTGACTATTATAGAGTTCTTCTAGGAGAGCTAAGGATTTAATGGACTTTGATCTGCAAATTTCCTCCTCTGTAAATTTCTGTATATCTGGATGAACCTTCTGGGTCTGACCCAAACGCAAAAATCCTATTTTGAACTTGGCCAACTTCAGTAGAATATTGTCAACAGCCGAGTGTGTATAGCTGGTCAGCAAAACACTAAAGCCACAGGCATAGAGAATTCTTACCTAGTTGTGGGAGAGAAAGAAAACAGCATTAGTTTTAATACCAGATAACTTTAATTATATTTATATTTTCCAAACATAGCTACAAAGCTCAACAGGAACTATTAAGGGCTGAACCAAGTAACATTAAAAAATAAAAACTATACAGGGCCAGGAGTGTGGCCTAGTGATAGAATGCTTGCCTAGCATGCAGGAAGCCCTGGTTTGATTCCTTGATACCAAACAGAAAAGGGACGGTGGCTCATACTTGTAATCCTAGCTACTCAGGAAGCAGAGATTTGAGGATCAAAGTTCAAAACCAGCCCAGGCACAAAAGGACCTGAGACTCATCTCCAATTAACCTCTAGAAAATGGGAAGTGGGCTTGGCTCAAGGATAGGATGGTAGTCTTGAGCTGAAGAGCTCAGAGACAGCGCCCAGGCCGAGTTCAAGCCCCATGACCCACCAAAACAAACAAACAACAGAAAAAGTGAGTAGTGGTACTGTGGCTCAAGTGGTAGGCTACTAACCTTGATCAAAAGAATTTCACAGGGTCCGGGAGTTTGGCCTAGTGGTAGAGTGCTTGCCTAGCATGCACGAAGGCCTGGGATCAATTCCTCAGTACCACATACATAGAAAAAAAAAAAAAAGCTGGAAGTGGTGCTGTGGCTCAAGTAGTAGAGCTTTAGCCTTGAGAAAAAGTCCAAAAACAGTGCTCAGGCCCTGAGTTCAAGCTCCATGACTGGCAAAAAAAAAAAAAAAAAAGAATTTCACAGCTAGGTGTCATGGCTCATGCCTGTAATCCTAGCTACTCAGGACGCTGAGATCTGAGGATAGTGGTTCAAAGCCAGCCTGGGCACTAAAAGAAGTCCATGAGACTCTTATCTCCAATTAATTACTAGAAAAAGAGAAGTGGAGATATGGCTCAAGTGGTATGGCGGTAGCCTTGAGCTGAAGAGCTCAGGTACAGTCCCTAGGGCAAGAGTTCAAGTCTCAAGACTGTCAAAAAAAAAAAAAAAAAAAGGACTTTCAGGCTGGGAGACTGGCTTAGTAAGAGTGTATGCCTAGCATGCAGAAAGAACCTGGTTTGATTCCTCAGTACCACATACATAGAAAAGCCAGATGTGGTACTGTGCTAAACCTTGAGGAAAGCCCAAAGACAGTGCTCATGCCCTGAATTCAAGCCCCAGGACTGGCAAAAAAAAAATCTCAGGGACAGTGCAGAGGCCAGAGTTCAAAACCCAGGACTGGCAAAAAAGAAAATTTAATTGAAGAAAATCTATTTCAATGCTTAACCTCATTTTGGAAGGGAAAAGAAATGTACAATGACACATATCATACATCACCAACAGTAAGATCTTTAGGAAATCCTAAATGCAAAACATCTAAAATGTATTACTCATAGTTCAGCTTTATTATTTCTCACATCATTTAATGTTATGAAATGATTTTTTGTTGTTGTTGTTGGCTGTGGGCCTCGAACTCAGGGTCTGGGTGCTAAGAATCTCACCGGGACTTTTCTGCACAAGCTAGCTTTGAACTGTGATGCTTAGATCTCTTCCTCCTTCGCAGCTAAGATTAAATGTGTGAGCCACAGGCAACAGACTGAAATGATTTTTTTTTGTCTTCAGGCTTTCTCAAGGATAGAGCTCTACCACTTGAGTCATAGTACAACTTCTGGCTGTTTCTATGTATGTGGTACCAATGAATTGAACATGGATCTTCACGCATGCTAGGCAAGCACCCTGCTACTAGGCCAAACTCCTGGCCCTGAAATAATAATGATTTTTTTTAAATTAAAATCTAGTCCTTCTGAATCAGAAATGAGAACCTCTGAACTGATAAGAAGTTGATCTATCATATGTAATTTCTCAGAATAATAACTACAAGTTATAGAATATAATATAGAATAATAACTAGAACCTTACAAGAGTACATATTGTGGTTGTCTTTCCGGTCCCTGGCATACCCACGATGAGCGTATAGTCTCTGGAAAGAAGAACCTTCTTCATTGCCTGCCTCTGAGGCTTATTCAAGCCTACATTTAAATTAAAGATAACAAGGAAAACAGAAATAAACTGAATTTCAGCCAGGCATCGGTAACTCATACTTAAAAGCTTAACTACTCAGGAGGCTGAGATCTGAGGATCAAGGTTTAAAGTCAACCAGAGCAGGAAAGTCTGAGACTCTTATCTCCAATTAACTACCAAAAAGCCTGAAATGGCACTGTTAACTCATAATGGTAGAACACTAACTAGCCTGGAACACAAATGCTGAGGGACATTACTCAGGGCCAGCAAAAAGAAAAATCAGTAAACAAATTGTTTCTCCTTCTTCTTCTTCGTCTTCGTCTTCTTTTTCGGTATCATAGTGATATATAGAAGGGTTACATTTTCATTCATAAGGTAGTGGGTATATTACTTCTTGAACAGTTACTCCTTCCCATGTTTTACTCCTACTTTCCCTCCTGCCACCCTGTTTCCTTTTCGCCTGAGACAGGTTCTTACTATGTAGCCAGGTTAGACTTTGAACTTGTGGTAGTCTTGCTTCAGTTCCCCAAGTTCTAAGATTCCAGTCTGCTCTACAATATGACTTTTCAAAGTAAAACAATCTTATGATGATCTTTAAGGACATATACAAAACATTTCTAAAGAGTTTCTAACCAGTATAAGTTCAAATCTCATTAATTATTAAGAACATAGACTATGGAGTAATTTCCTTTATAAACCAAAGCAAGAAAAATTAAAATGCAGGTGCACATACCCTTGAGAATGCTGGCAACTGTGTCCTTTGCATCATGAGGGAGAACAGAACTGAGGTATGGTATGAACTGAGGTTCCTGGAAGTCAATGATTAAATCTCGAAGCTTTTTGCTAAAAAGAAAATAAGTACTTTTAGTAGTGTTCCTTATAAAACTGGGGAGGAATTTAAATTTTTTTATCATTACAAACCTGGCATCAGTGTTTTCCATCAATTTAGAGAGATTTCCTAATGGGGTATCTACATTACCATTTATTTCTTCCTGATCTAATCTGAATAAAGTTGATTCTGGGAGTACTGACAAGTTCCTAAAACAGCAAAACAAATAGATATGAGCCAAAACAGCCTGGTACTGTCACAAAAATAGCCCCAAATATTAATAAACAGTACAGAAAATTCAGGAATAGAATCACAAACCTACAACCAACTAATTTGTAACCAAGGAACCAAAGATAAACAATGGAGAAAAGACAGCCTCTGCAACAAATGGTGCTAGGAAAACTGGGTATTGCACCCGCAAGAGACGGAAACTGAGCCGCGATCTCTCACCCAGTGCAAACATCAAAAAGCTTAAAGTAAGATCTGAACTGTAAATCTACTGCAGAAAAACATATGAAAAAACGCTGGCAATTTTCTTTCCCTGACTAGGACTACAGATGCCCAGAGAGGATGGGACATGAATTGACAAATGGGAGTGTCTTAAAGATTATCTACACAAGACCAGGAGCATGGCCTAGAAGTGGCATGCTTATCTTGCAAGCACAAAGCCCTGAGTTTGATACCTCAGGTACCCACATACACAGAAAAAGGGAAAAAGGTAGAAGTGGTGCTGTGGCTCAAGTAGTAGAGCAATAGCCTTGAGAAAGTCCAAGGACAGTGCCCAGGCTCTGAGTTCAAACCTCAGGACTGGCCAAAAAAAAAAGATTTTCTGCATAGCAAAAGAAGCAATCAGCAGAACCAAGAGACAACCCAGAGAAGAGGAAAAAACAAAACAATCATTACCAGTTATTCAAAGACAAAGGATTAGTACCCAGAATATACAGAGAAAAAAAAAAAAAAACCAAACCAAGAAAACAAATTAATCCAAGTCATAAATGAGCAAATAAATTAAATAGACAGGTCTCACAAGAAGAAATACAAATAGCTATCAATACATGAAGTAATGTTCAACATCCTTAACCATAGAGCTAGGAGTGTGCCCTAGTGGTAGAATGCTTGCCTAGCATACATGAAGCCTTGAGTTTGATTCCTCAGTACCACATACACAGAAAATGCCCAAAATGGTACTATGGATTAAGTGGTAGGGCACTAACCTTGAGAAAGCTCAAGGACAGTGCCCAGGCCCTGAGTTTAAGCCCCAGCACTAGAAAAAAAAAAAAAATAACTACATACAGCCAGGTGCCAGTGGCTCACTTCTGTAATCCTAGCTACTCAAGTGGTTGAGATTTAAGAATCACGGTTCAAAGCCAGCACAAAAGTCTGTGAAGCTCTTATCTCCAATTAACCTCCCAGAAAACTGAAAATGACACTGTGACTCAGGTGGTAGAGCACTAGCCTTGAGCTGAAAAATTCAGGGGTAGCTACCAGACCCAGAGATCAAGTCCCACAACTGACAAAAATAAAAAATAAAATACAAGCCAATTAACCTCTAGAAAACGGGAAGTGGGGCTTCGCTCAAGTGTAGGGTGGTAGCCTTGAACTACAGAGCTAAGGGACAATGCCCAGGCCCAGGGGTGACAGCCCTGAGCTAAAGAGATCAAGGACAGTGCCCAGGCCAAGTTCAAGCCCCAAGACACACAATAAATAAATAAATAAAAATAAAATAAAAATACAAGGGCCTGGAGTTTGGCCAAGTGGTAGACGGCTTGCCTAGCACACACGAAGTCCAGGTTGGATACCTTGGTAATATATATATATATATATATATATATATATATATATATATATATAAAAATTATATACATACATAAAAAGTTCCATTTCATCTCAGAGTGGCAGCCATCAAGAAAACAGATAACAAATGTTGGCAAGAATACTGGAGGGAGCGAGGAGGTCTTTTTGATGATATAAAAATTTAAAATTGAGGGGCCGGGAGTTTGGCCTAGTGGTAGAGTGCTTGCCCAGCATGCACCAAGACCTGGGTTCGATTCCTTGGTACCACATATACATAGCAAAAAGGCAGAAGTGGTGCTGAGGCTCAAATGTCAGAGTGCTAGCCTTGAGAAAGTCCAAGGACAGTGCTCAATCCCTGAGCTCAAGCCCAGGATGGCAAAAAAAAAAATCTAAAAATTGATTGTGGTAATGACTGTACAACGTGTGTGTGCACATGCATGCTAGGCAAGTGCTCCAATCCTCAGCTACTTCTGCAGTCCTTGGTAACTCTTAGACTATATTTAAATGTATGCCACATGAATTATGTATTGGCTGTTATCAAAAGACATAACATTTCATTACCTGTCTAATAAGCAAGTTACTGTTGTCTTGCTAATCTTCTTCACATATCCCTTAGACAAAGCAAACAGTGTTCTCTCTTCCCCACTCAAAATTACCCTGTCACCTGCCATTAGGTTGGTGACAGGTATGGCACCACCATTACGCTGGAAATTATGTAAATACTGCCCATCACAAACTCTCTGTACATGTCCTGTTCTGAGCAGGTTTCCAATGCAGTTGCCTTTCTCCTCCCTGTGGAAGAGAAAGAGAGACATGGAAAACTTCTATTCATATCATATTTTAAAATATTGTATTTTCCCACAATTCACTTGTTTAACTTGTTTCTGAGCTCGGCTTGGGAAAAGTTACCAAGACTCCACACCACCTCAACCAATGACATAGGTATGGTGGCACAGGCCTGTGGTCCCAGCTACAAGGTAGGTCCTAGGTAGGAGGGCTGAATGTTGTTGTTGGTCCTGGGCAAAAACATGAGACCTTATCTGAAGCAAAAAGGGCTAAGGGTATGGCTAAATTGTAGAAAACCTGCTTAGTATGAAACCCTAGTACTATTTTTAAAAAATCCAATTTATTTTTAAAGTTACATTTTCATCAATAGTCATTCAAGAATATTGATGGTATTCTATTTCAAGTAACATTACTTTTCAAGTAACTCAGGAAACACTGGATGTTACAGAGAAAAATGAGACAGACATTTAGAAAATGAGATTATGACTGGGCACCTAGGTACTGAGGAGGCTAAGATCTGAAAATCATAGTTAAAGTCAGCCCAGGCAGGAAAGTCCATGAGACTCTTGTTGTTGCCAAGGGCTTGAACTCAGGGCCTGGGCACCACCTCTGAGCTTTTCCGCTCAAGGCTTGAACTCTACCACTTAAGCCACAGCACCACTTTCAGTTTTCTCTAGGTTAACTGGAGATAGTGGTTCACAGACTTTCTTGCCAGGGCTGGCTTCAAACCTCAATCCTCAGACCAGAGCGTCCTAAGTAGCTAGGATTATAGATAGGCACGAGCCACCGTGCCTGTCTCCATGAGACTTTCTTTTTTTGGTTGTGGGACTTGAAATGAGGGCCTGGGTCCTATCCCTGAGTTGTTTTACTCAAGGCTAGTACTCTACCACTTTGAGCCACAGCTCCACTTCCAGTATTCACATTGTTAAATAGAGATAAAATTCTCATGGATTTTCCTTCCCCAGGCTGGCTTAAACCCATGATCCTCAAATTTCAGCCTCATGAGTAGCAAAAATTACAGGTGGGAACCACCAGCACCTGGCTCTTAGCTCCCTGAGATGCTTATCCCCAATTAACCACCAGAAAAGGGTTGTTCAAAGTCGAAGAACACTAGCCTTGAGTGAAGCACAGTGCCCAGGCCCTGAGTTCATGCCCTATAACTAACCAAAAAAAGAAGGAAGGAAAGGAAGGAAGAATATTAGCTTTTTCTATTAATAGTATAAAATTTTACAGAAAATTTATGTACTTTAACATCAACAACAAAAAAAAACCCCATAAACTGGTAGTGGAGCTGGGAATTAGGCCTAACAGTAGAGTGGCTTGCCTAGAATGCATGAAGACCCGGGTTAGATTCCTTGGTACCACAGTCATTGAAAAGGCTGAAGTGGGTGCTATAGCTAAAGTGGTAGAGTGCTAGTCTTAAGGAAAGCCCAAGGACAATGCTCAGGCCTTGAGTTCAAAGTCTGAGGATTAGCAAAAACAAAAACAAAAAAAAAAACCACCCAAAAAACAGGTAGTTAAAAACTTGCGTAAAATAACTGGGTGTGGTAGCTCATGCCGAGGAGGCCAAGATCTGAGGATCACAGTTCAAAGCCAGCACAGACTTTTTGGGCATTAACGTCTGTGGACTCTTATTTCCAATTAACCATCAGAAAACTGGAAGTGGCACTGTGGCTCAAGGCACATTAGCCTTGAGCTAAGAGCTCAGGAACAATGCCTAGGCCATGGGGTAGGGTGGTTGCCTTGAGTTGAAGAGCCCAGAGACAGTGCCAAGGCCCAGAGTTTAAGCCCCATGTCCGACAAAATAAATAAATAAATAAATAAATTAATTAATAAAATTTAAAAAGCTGGAGTAGAGTCTCAATTTGCATTCTACGTGAAGGACTGACCCCTATCCTATTTTCCCAAGGTGCTTAGAGATGTCAGGTAAGACACCAAAGATAGGCACAGATTGTCTGGCACAGGCAGGACAATCAGATCTGAACATAGCTATAAACATTTCATTGTGGGACTAGCCTGTAAGGCTCTGAGGCTAGGAAAGTGTTAAGAGTTTGCAGGACAGAACTGTACCCTGTGGAGGTCAAACTACAGGCAAGACAGATACAGAGCTGTTTGACAATTTAAAAAACTTGAGAACTTGGATAAGTAAATACTTACCCTATTCTCTGTCCTTACCTGCAGTCACTTCCATCCCCACCCCCAATACTAAACTCAAGTAACCTCTGTTGCCTTGCTCAGACCCCATAAAACCCTTGACTCCAACCCCAGCCCTCAGATACATTCCTGCAGGAAGGCTATGCAGCTCAATATTCCTAAATACAGTTGTGTGGAAGATGGAGTCTGTCCTGTTTCCTTCCTTTATCCTCCATTTTCCTAACACTACAAGTACGTAACAATTCGCCTTAAGATACCCCCAGATTTATTCTAATACCATTGATAATAAAGATTTTACTACTCATATTTAGAGGCATATTTAGTTTATGGAAATGTATTACTAATGATTGTGGACATCCATGAGGGTTTTCATGAATAAATGAGGCCACATCCTAGCTTATATCTGTCATGAGTCTCTATTGTCACAACTAACTAGTGAAACGATGAGTATTTCGCAGTATGGCGCAGACTACTTACATTTCAGAAGCAGGCAGTAACCAGATATGTTGATGATTCATTCTGTTATCTTTTGATTGGGACTCCAGAGTTAACATTAGGCACCAAAGGCTGAAATACTCCAAATGTGAAAGCTTCAGATGCTGGGTCTCTTCTTTTATTTTGGACAGCATGGCCACAGGGACTGAACTCTGCTCTACCTG
The DNA here is from genome assembly GCF_031878675.1 of Megascapheus bottae. Classification (NCBI taxonomy): domain Eukaryota; kingdom Metazoa; phylum Chordata; class Mammalia; order Rodentia; family Geomyidae; genus Megascapheus; species Megascapheus bottae. Next base: position 42,339,866 of record NC_143523.1, read on the forward strand.
TTGTTCAATTGCTCTAAACACAAAGTTGCAAGTTAGAGGGGGTGGGGATCGGCAGGAGAGGGTTTCCTACCTTGACAAGGACTTCAGTTTATCCCATTAGCTCCAAGTTGGAGTTGGTACATAAAACATTTTGTTGGAGGGCTATAAAATGACCTTTTCTAAACTAAATACACACATATATGATTACTATCCCAACTCTACCATAGGCTTTTTTCCTTAAAAGTCATTCCAACAATCTAATAAGCCACATGGCTTTTTTTTTGCGGCGGGGGGGGGGGGGGGGGGGGGGGGGGAGGGGGTTGGATTCTGGGCCTGGGTACTGTCCCCTGGGTTCCCTTTAGTCAAGGCTAGCCCTCTACCATTTGAGCCACAGTGCCACTTCCAGCTTTTTCTGTGATTAATTGGAGATAAAAATGTCATGCACTTTCCTGCCCAAGCTGTCTGCAAACCATGACCCTCAGATCTCAGCCTCCTGAATAACTATAGTTACAGGTGTGAGCCTCCAGCAACCAGCTACCCTATGGCCAATGTGTAAGAAAGCCAATACTCTATCACTGTGCTTTCAGTAACTATCACTCAAACAAATGAGCTTCAGTATACACTCTTGAAGGAAGAAGTGACCAAGCACTGAGTTCACATCTCAGCACGGATGCACATGCATGCGGGAGCACGCACGCTCACATGTGCATACACACACACAGAAAACCTAGCGTGGCTGGGAGTTTGGCCTAGTGGTAGAATGCTTGCCTAGCATCCATGGAGCCCTGGGTTCAATTCCCCAGTACCACATACATTAAAAAAAGCTGGAAGTGATATAGCTCAAGTGGTAGAGTGCTAGTCTTGAGAAAGCCCAAGGGCAGTGCCCAGGCCCTGAGCACAAGCCCCAGGGCTGGCAAAAACCTAATAAAGTGACTGCTTTTTACTTTCTAGTCTCTTCATTGTAAACACCCTCTACACAAAAGCACTGTAAAATAAAAGAACCAATAAGAAATCAGCAAGGCCACACCAACCACCAATGTGAGCAGAGTTCACATTCAACTTGAAATATGCTTTGGAAAGATAGTATTTACCTGCTATAAAGAGCACAGTTGCTCCTCTGTGAACAGTATTCACAGGTTTTCTTATCCTCGGTGACTTGTGGCAAAGAAGCAAGCTGTGTCCTGTCCTGTCTAGTACATGTGCTGACACGGTGCAGCAAGGAAAACGCCATCTGGTTCCTTAGCTTTAATAATTCTATCAGGGAAAGTAGATCATTAAAAGACCATAGCAGAAAAGTATCTCATACCTACCAAGGACTATGAACTGCCAATGTTTAATTCGCTGCAGGAGGACCATATAGAGCTATTGAGAATATCTTTAACAGAAGACAGTAAGTTAGAAATAAATTTTCTTGGGCTGGGAACTTAGCCTAGTGGTAGAGTGCTTGCCTAGCATGCATGAAGCCCTGGGTTTGATTCCTGGGTATCTCATACACAGAAAATGCTGTAAGCTGTACTGTGGCTTAAGTGGTACAGCCACTGTTCTTGACTTCAAGAACAGTGCCCAGGCCCTGAGTTGAAGCCCAAGGACTGGAGAAAAAAAAACAAAGCAAGTTTTGTATAATAAAAATTTGAGTTGGACACAGTGGCTCATGCCTATAATCCTAGGTACTAGGAGGCTGAGTTCTGAGAAATGCAGTTCAAAGCCAACCTGGGCACTAAAAAGTTCATGAGACTCATATCAATTAATCAACAGAAAACTGGAAGTAGTGCTGTGGCTCAAGGGGTAGAGTGGTAGCCTTGAGATGAAGAGCTCAGGGAACAGAGTCCAAGCCCAGAGTTCAAGTCCCACGCTGACCAAAAACAAAAAGAAAGAAAAAATTTAAAAGTGGGATGGGAAAGGAGCAGGTATGGCTCAAGTAACAGAGGGCCTGTCTAGGGAGCTTGAGTCCCTGCATTTAAACAACAGCACCACAACAAAAGAAAAACTAGTATCTGTGTTTAATAATAGAGTACATTGTTACAATTCCTTTAGCAAACTACAAGTACTAATTACAATTTATAGTACACCTAGCAAGTATAAGAAATAAAACTGTAATGCCAAAAGGTTGAGGAAAGAGCCCTAGAGAAGTACAAACAAAGCAAAGCTTAACCTCTTTTATCTAAATGCTTGGCAGGCACAGGGTACATCTGCCCAGTCTTGAGGTAGAGAAGCAAGCCAGCCTCTGGGTCTGCTCTTCTCTCTTGGCTTAGCAGCGTGTACAAAACAACCTGTGTAAAACAGGTCAGTAAACAAACACTGAGCAGTTTGTTATTTAAAAAACTAGAATCTTCTATTATTTCCCACCACCACCACCCTGAACAGATCTTCCAGAAACCAACCAAGATAAACTGGGAGTGGCGACGCACATCTGCAATCCCAGTGGTTGAGAACAGAAGCACATAAATAGGCCATCTATCAAACTCCAGGACAATCTGGACTACATAATGAGATTTTGTTGTCAAAAACACAAGCCACATTGGGAAAGACACTACAAACCCCATTCCACATTTAATTTGCACAAACAGTTCATGCTTCTTCATGTCCTTAGACAATAAAGGATGCACATAACCTGGGGCGGGGTACGGCTCAGTGTTAGGGTCCTTGCCTGGCCTGAACAAGAGCCTGGTAGAGAGAGGTAAGAAGGTGGCCAGGGGGCCGGGAGTTTGGCCTAGTGGTAGAGTGCTCGACTAGCATGCATGAAGACCTCAGTACCAAATACATAGAAAAAGCCACAAGTGGTACGGTGGCTCAAGTGGCAGAACTCTAACCTTGAGAAAGCCCATGGACAGTGCTCATGTCTGAGTTCAAGCCCCAGGACTGGCAAAAAAAAAAAAAAAAAAAAAAGCTCTGGCTGCAGAGTTGTGGCTCAAGTAGTAGAACAAAAGCAGCTCAGGGACATTGCCCAAACTCTGAGTCCAACAAGCCCTAGGACTGGTGCAAATACACAAACACACACGAACGCATGCACGCACGCGCACTCACACACACATTTATTACAGCTCTCTCCCTGTAAAGATAATAGTTCCAAGTAAATATAATTTTTGTGGGGGGGGGGCAGTCATGGAGCTTGAACTCGGCCTGGGCACTGTCCCTGAGCAATGCAGCTCTAGGCTACCACCCTACCCTTGAGCCAAGCCCCACTTCCAGTTTTCTAGGGGTTAATTGGAGATAAGAGTCTTAAGTCCTTTTGTGTCCAGGCTGGCTCTGAACCTTAATCCTCAGATCTCAGCCTCCTGAGCAGCTAGGATTACAGGTGTGAACTACCATGCCCAGCTACAAATAAATATAATTTAACACAGTAATATTCTTTGAGTTGAAAGTACAGCATACTGGAGCAATGAGTGACCTAAACAAAAAAGTCCTTGAGTCCAGATGACATTCAATGTTGAAATGTTTAGCACTGTAAAAAAAATTTCAGTCAACGGGCTGGGGCTGGGAGTTTGGCCTAGTGGTTGAGTGCTTGCCTAGCAGACACAAAGACCCGTGTTCAATTCCTCGGTACCACATACATAGAAAAAAGCCAGAAGTGTTGCTGAAGCTCAAGTGGTAGAGCTCTAGCCTTGAGAAAGCCCAAGGACACTGCTCAGGCCCTGAGCTCAAGCCCAGGTCTGGTAAAAAAAAAAAATTTCAGTCAAGGGCAGGGAGTTTGGCCTAGTGGTAGAGTGCTTGCTTAGTATGCAGGAAGACCCAGGTTCGATTCCTCAGTACCACATACATAGGAAAAAAGTGGAAATGATGCTGTGCCTCAAGTAGTAGAGCACTAACGTTGAAGAATGCCCAAGGACAGTGCTCAGACCCTGAGTTCAAGCCCCAGGACTGGCTAAACAAACAAATAAAACTACTACGCAAACATTATCTGGATTGAACCAGAACATATAAAACAGATTACATGTTGAAATACACTATAAACATCCAGTTTTCTTCAGATAAATACCTGACTGCGGTGTTCAATAGAATTTGATTCTTTGCCTGTTTTAAGTTCCAGTGGCATTATCTTACATTGAGTTTTACACCCTCGATGTATTTTCACACCAACTGTAACATCAATTTTCCCCTTCAATCCAAACCTAGGGGACCAAATGCTTTCTTCAATATCTAGTGAGTTGGTCACTTCAATGCTGCATGTTGAGTTACTCTGACCACCATCACATGGACTGTAAAAAAAACAAACAAACAAGGGTAGGGGCCGGGGGAGGGAAAAGGGAACCAAGACACGAGAAAGGGTATCAATGTATGTGAAGTAATGCACCCTTTATCTGGTGAATATAATGTAACCCTTCTATTAATTACAATAAAAAAATATATGAAAAAAAAACTCACATCTGTTGGCCAAGACTAATTTACACTAAATATGAGGACAGGGGGCCGGAGTCTGGCCTAGTGGTTAAAGTGCTTGCCTCGCATGCATGAAGACCCAGGTTCGATTCCTCGGTACCACATACATAGAAAAAAAAATCCAGAAGTGGTGCTGAGGCTCAAGTAGTAGAGCTCTAGCCTTGAGAAAGTCCAAGCTCAGACCCTGAGCTCAAGCCCAGGACTGGCAAAAAAAAAAAAAAGAATACAGAAGGATGGCTTTGAATAAATAAACTAAAAACATCTTTAAAAAAATAAATAAATAAATAGATAGATAAATATGAGGACAGTAAAGAATCTAATACCTTCTATTTGTGTTGTGAGACACAGTCCCACTACATAACCCAGACTTACCTGGGTTACCATGTAACCCAGACTGACCCAAGCCTCATCACCCACAATGCTGGGACTCCAAAGGGTCGCTAGGTAAATCCTCTGGGCAGGAAATGGGTGGGCTCCTGTAATCCTAGCTACTCAGGGGACTGGGATTTAATGATTGTGGTTTAAAGCCAAGTTAGGCAAGAAAGTCCATGAGACTTTTGGGAGTCCCGGGGCTTGAACTCCAGACCTGTGTGCTATCCCTGAGCATCTTTATGTTCAAAGCTAGCCCTCTACCACTTGAATCAGACCACCACTTCTGGCTTTTTCTTAGTAGTTTATTAGAAATAAGAGTCCCATGGACTTTCCTGCTCATGCTGGCTTCAAACCACAATCCCCAGATCTCAGCCTCCTAAGTAACTAGGATTATAGGCATGAGCCAGCAACAACTTTGCTTCAACATCCAGAATGAGAGACAGATGTAAAATTATGAACACTTGATAAAATGTATTTCTTACAGAGAAAGCTGCATCTGAGGAGAGTCAGATGAAGTATTCTTATGCATGAAATCTCCAGCCCATTTAGAAAATGAAGGAAGATAGTCCTCTACATCTTGCATTATTTCATCCTGTTTTAGGTTTAAGCGGTACCTGCCAAAATAAAATATTAAATATAGAAAAATAAACATAAGGAAATAAAAGGTGGCTCAAATGGTAGAGTGCTAACTATGAGCAAAATAAGCTCAAGGACCGTGCTCTCAGCCTTGACTTCAAGCCCCAGGACCAGTAATTAGTAAATAAATAAACAATAACAGAAGCAAAAATAAGGGGAAAAAATTCAAACAGACAATCCAACTGCTGCTTACTAAAGTGTTGGGGCCTGACCTCCATCTCTGAGGCCTGATTCCGGCTCAGCTGCAATTAAAGGGCTTTGGCCAGGCATTCACTCCTTGCATACCTCTCTTAAGGCATCTCTGTGTACATGACTGGATTGAGCCCCCCGCAGCTTCTCGGGTCTCGCAGCACAGGTCTTGGGTGCTTTCCTACACTGGTACCGCCCAGTACCTGAAAGTCCCCCCCAGACCCTTAGTGGTAGCATGGTGGCCCTCTTCCTACTGGCTAGCTTCCCAGTTCCCACCTGCTCTTACCTCAACAGTATATAACTATTTGTCTGACGCAATAAAGGGAGATCAGATGAGATCATCAGAGAGCAGCAGAAATCAGCGGAGAGATCTGATGCGCTTTAATGGTTTACATTGCTCCTGACTCAGTGTGGTTATTTCTTCCCCGGTAATTGGGGAAGGGCTGGGTCACTGATACTTACCATCTCGCTCGGCTCCGGGGGACTACATGCTGGCCCTGTGTCCCTCCCCGTTCCTGGTGTTCCTCCCCAGAGTAGCAACATTAAGGTGGCTTAAAACATGGTTATGCCAAGGTGGCTCAAGCCTGTAATTCTAGCTACTCAGGAGGCTGAGATCTGAGGATCAAGGTTCAGAGCCAGCCTGGGTACAAAAGGACCTGAGACTCTCATCTCCAATTAACCTCTAGAAAATGGGAAGTGGAGCTTGGCTTAAGGGTAGGGTGGTAGCCTTGAGCTGAAGAGCTCAGTAGGGACAATGCCCAGGCAGAGTTCAAGCCCCATTACCCACTAAAAAAAAAAAACAAAAAACAATACTATACAGCATTAAAATAGAATAAAATGATTGAACATGTACTACATGTACTCAACATGTATAAGGATTTAGGTTTGAGCCCAGCAATCAAAAGAAAAAGAAATTCTAACATGAATTACAACACTGATGAACCTTAAATCTAAGTGGAATCACATTCTAAGTGAACCATAATGTTAAGTGAAGTAAACTAGTCACAAAATGACAAATATATAATTCTACTTCCATGAGATACCTCAAAAAACATAAAGATAGTCCAGTACCAGTGGCTCACACCTATAATCCTAGCTATACAGGAGACTAAGATCTGAGGTTAGCAGTTTGAAACCAAACTGGGCAGGAGAGTCCATGAAACTCTATTCTCAAATGAACAAGCAAAAAGCCAGCTGTAGAGCTGAGGTTCAACGGATAAAGTATCAGCATTGATTTAAAAAAAAAAAAAAAGAAAAGAAAAGCTAATGGTTGGACTGGGAGTTTGGCCTAGTTGTGGAGTGCTTGCCTAGCATGCACAAAGACCTGGGTTTGATTCCTCAGAATCACATACATAGAAAAAAGCCAGAAATGGCACTCAAGTGGTAAAGCTCTAGCCTTGAGAAAGCCCAAGGACAGTATTCAGTTCCTGAGTTCAAGGCCTGGGACTAGCAAAAAAAGAGCTGGAAGTGGTGCTGTGGCTCAAGTGGTAGAGATCTAGCCTTGAGAAAGCCCAAGGACAGTGCTCAGGTCCTGAGTCCAAGTAACCAGACTAGCAAACAGCAAGGAAGCAAACAAAAACTAATGGAGAACACTGGGCTCTCAGTTCAAGCCTTACTAGTGGTATAGGAAAAGAAAAAGAAAAAGAAAAAAAAAAATTAGGTATCACCTGAGCCAGAATCTTTAAGTAACTTGTTAGATTTTGAAATTGCTTAAAACTGACTACAAACTAACATAATTTTTAGTAATTCACACTATTTGGAAAACTAATATTCAGTACAAACTAGGTGCTGGTGGCTCACACCTGTAATTCTAGCTTAATCAGGAGGCTGAGATCTGAGGATCCCAGTTCAAAGCCAGTCCAGGCACTAAAGTCTGTGAGACTTATCTCCAATTAACCACCAGAAAATAAGAAGTGGCATGGGGGCTGCTCAAGGGGTAGGGTGGTAGCCTTTAGATGATGAGCTCAGGGACAATGCCTAGGTCCAGAGTTCAAGTCCAATGACTGGAAAAAAAAAATCAGTACATGTTCTCAGAGAACAGGTAAAGAATCTGTTGAGTACCTGTGCAGAATATTTAGATATTGTTAGCCAAAGAGTTCCTGTTGCGTGATTTCAAGAACTCTTCACAGAGTTGCAACAGGGCCACACAAGCTTGCTGTCTGCATTCTTGGTTACACTAATTTATTCTGAAAAACGTAAGTTTAGAAACCTAAAAGCTAGGCAAGAGTTTGGCCTAGTGGTAGAGTGCTTGCCTAGCATGCATGAAGACCCAGGTTTGATTCCTCGGTACCACATATACATAGAAAAAAAGCCAGAACTGGTGCTGTGGCTCAGGTAGTAGAGCTCTACCCTGAAGAAAGCCCAAGGACAGTGCTCAGGTCTTGAGTTCAAGCCCAGGACTGACAAAAAAAAAAAAAAAAAAAACCTAGGCAAGAGATTGTTTAAAATTGTCCCTGCCGTTCTCACAAATACTTACATTTCCTTCAAATGCTTTATTTCCCGAATGGTTTGAAAAGCAATTTCTTGCAGTTTTTCAGGGGCAAAGCTATCATTAATTGCCTTTTGAAATACTTCATGGAGAACTGTGCCAATCAGCATGTGACGTGTGGCTGAATCGGGACACTACAAAAATAAAGCATACATTTTGTTTTATAACACACACACACACACACAACATATTATTCAATCATCATAGCCAAAGTGCAAGGATAACACAAATGACAAAATCTTAATGTTTGGTTACAATTAACACAGAACACTGGTAGCTCATGCCTGCAGTCCTAACTACTCAGGTAGCTGACACCCAAAGGATAGAGATTTAGAGCAGCTCAGGCAAACAAATCCAAAAGACTGATGTCCAATTAACCAACAAAAAGCCAGAAGTGGGCCAGTGCTGGTGATTGAGTTCTGAGTCTCACAATTCAAAAGCCAGCCAGATGGGAAAGTCTGAGATTCTTACCTCCAATTAACAACTCACTAAAAAGCCAGATGTGGAGCTGTAATGAAAGTGGCACAATTTGAACCTTGAGAAAAGAAAAAAAAAAACCAGCTAAAGGTTTTAGGTAGGAAAATCTGCAAGTCTCCATCAGCTGAAGAAGTAAGGTACGGTAGCCAGGCACTGTAGCTCATGCCTGTGGTTGTAATACCTGTAAACCTAGCTACATAGGAAGCTGAGATCTGAGGATCATGGTTCAAAGCCAGCCTGGGCACTGAAAAAAAAAATCCATGAGACTCTTATCTCCAATTAATCACTATAAATCAGAAGTGGGGCTATAGCACAAGGGGTAGGGCACTAGCCTTGAAATGAAGAGCTCAGGGACAACACCCAGGCCCAATTTCAAGTCCCATGACCAACAGACAGGGAAAAAAAAAAAAGAATCAGGGTATAGTTGTGCATGCCTATCATTCAGGCTAAGTAAGTAGAAAGCCAAAAAAAAACAAAACTTGGCTCATAATCCAGGCATGTAGCTACACAGGAAGCAAAACCCTATCTCAAAAATGACCAGCACACAGTGATTGAATATAGAGATTCCCTTCCTGAATACTTGTTTGTTAAACACGTCATTTGAAATATGATGTAAAAATCAATGTTAATAAATTCTTTAATAAAAAAAAAATCCTGAGGGGAGGGGTGGGGGAGAGAGAAAGGGCCCAAAACATGAGAAAGGGTAGCAATGTCTGTGAAGTAATGCACCTTCTATCTGGCGAATATAATGTAACACTTCTATTAATTACAATAAAGTATATTTAAAAAGTAAAAAAAAAAAATAACCAGCACAAAAAAGGGCTAGAGAAATGGCTCAGTGGAATTAAAATCCCAGTAATGTGGAGCTGGGCTGGTGGCCTAGTGGTAGAGTGCCTGCCTAGAATGCACAAAGCCCTGGGCTCCATTCCTCGGTACCACATACCGAAAACGTTGGAAGTGGTACTGTGGTTCAAGTGGTAGAACTCTAGATTTGAGGAAGTCCAAGGACAGTGCCCAGGCCCTGAATTCAAGCCCAGGACTGGCAAAGCAAAGAAAAGAAAAACCCAGTAACACACACACACACACACACACATACACACACACGCACAGAACTTAGGCACCTTGCCTTTGAATCCTAGCACTGCTACTTATTAGTTATGTAAAATGCTGATTAATATCTATCTACATTATAGGAATGCTGAAAGAAGGATTACATGGAACAATGAATATAAAAGGGTTTTTCAGAGGATAAGGATATTATACAGTGGTAGAGTAGTGCCCAACATGTGAGAGGTCCTGGGATGGATCCCTAGCACAAGAAAAATAAAAGAGGAGGGGTTTTCCTCTATAAACTTTTAAGTTCCTGTGTTAACATCAAATGCTAATCTTACTTACCCTGAAAGTTTCACTCAAGATAGCTCTTCTCATACATCGAATGCTACTGGCTATGCTTGTACCAGAAATCAGCATGTCTGGATATAGAATCAAATATCCAAGATCTTCATCGATTATCCAAGTGGCAGATGTACAGTCTCCCTCCAAATGAATGATATCCCCTGGCTCTACTGGTACAGAACACCTGAAAACAGAGCAACATTAAAAGATAAAGCATGATTTATCTTCCTACAGTTAAACATGAAGAAAGTGGCCAGGCACGGTGGCTCATGCCTATAATCCTAGCTACTTAGGAGGCTGAGATCTGAGGATCGAGGTTCAAAACCAGCCTGGGCACTAAACTCAAAGAAACTCTTATCTCCAATCCATTACTAGAAAAGGGGAAGTAGGGCTGTGGCTCCAGGGGTTGGGTGGTAGCCTAGAGCTGAAGGGCTCAGAGACAACAAACAGGCCCAGAGTCCAAGCTCCACAATCCACCAAAAACAAAACAAAACAAAAAAAAACAAAAACTGGAAGTTTTTTTAAAAAGTTATTGCAAGGCAAAAAAAAAAAAAAGCCAGCTCAAGGATCTGAGTCAAAATCTCAGTACTGAGGGGAGGAAAAGTATTTTATCTGAAGAAATCAATGTCTCTAAAGTTCTGAACCTTTTTTTAAAATAAAATAACGGGGGCCAGGAGTTTACATAAAGACCCGGGTTCGAATCCTTGGTACCACATGCATAGAAAAAGCTGTAAGTGGTGCTGTGTCTCAAGTGGTAGAGCTCTAGCCTTGAGAAAGCCCAAGGACAGTGCTCATGCTCTAAGTTCAAGCCCAGGACTGGTAAAAAATAAAATAACAGCCAGGAGCTGGTTGCTCACGTCTGTAACCCTACCTTCTCAGGAGGCTAAAATCTGAGAGTTTCATTAGAAGTTAAAAAAGTTGTTCATGAAGAAGTGTATACAACAGAACACTGCTCCTTTTGATTTTATTTGTACTTTTTGGCCTGGGACATGGGTTTTTAATGGACACTGTCTGTACCAGCCTCCTTAAAATAAACAATATTTGTTAAAAAAAAAGAATTAGAGTGCTAGGCAAGCACACTACCACTACGTTAAACTCCCGGCCTCAAGCACACATCTTTTATAAGCCTTGATCAATGAAGACAAAATTGGCCTAACCAATATGAAATGGATCTAGTTCAAACTAATTTGTAGCCCAAAGACATAAAGTAGTGGCAAATATTACAAAATCTAAAACAAACAAAAATCCGAAACATTTCTGATTCCAATATTTCAGATAAAGGATGCTCAATTTGTGTATGATTTTTCAAATGACAGTAAAAATCATAAGAAAAAAATCAATATTTATTTAGGAACAACAGATCTGAGGTACAGGGTAATGGCCACTATTGCCTAGAACAAATAGCTCAGGGACCTAAGACTCTTCTCTCCAATTAAACTCTAAAAAATGGGAAGTGGGGGCTGGGAGTTTGGCCTTGTGGTAGAGTGCTTGCCTAGCATGCATGAAGACCCAGGTCGATTCCTCGGTACCACATACATAGAAAAAAGCCAGAAGTGGTGCTGAGGCTCAAGTGGTAGAGCTCTAGTCTTAAGAAAGTCCAAGGACAGTGATCAGGCCCTGAGATCAAGCCTACGACTAGCAAAAAAAAAAAAAAAAAAAAAGAGGGGGGGGAGGGAAATGGGTACCAAGACATGTGAAAGGGTATCAATGTATGTGAATTAATGCACCTTCTATCTGGCAAATATCATGTAACCCTTTTACTAATTACAATAAAAAAAAAAAGCTAAAAAAAAAAAAAGAAAGAAAGAAAAAAAAAAAAGTGGTGAATGGCGCAAGGGTAGGGTGGTAGCCTAGAGCTGAAGAGCTCAGGGACAGCAGCCAGGACAAGTTCAATCCCCATGACCCACCATACTTTTGAGTTCAAGCTCCATGACCAAAAAGAGTTGGGTAATGGCCACAATTTTCATGTAGTCAGTCAGGCTCAAATAAGCAATTGAGTAATAGCAACAGCCACACAAGCCATCTGGTATGTTTCAAGATGGCACCCCGGAGGTGGAAGTATAGCTGAGTGAAAGGGTACTTGCCCCAAATACACAAAGCTTTGGGTTCAACACCAAGCACCACCCCATGCAGGCATGCACGCACATCCAAGACGGTATTAGTAATGGAGTCCCACAAACTCACCAGTCATTCCTAAGGATACATATTTCTCTGTGTTCCAGTGATGGGGAAGCAGTGATGATTAGGTGTTTTTCACAGTTTCCTTCTTCATTCTGTACAAGATCCACTTCTAATACCAGGTAGCGGTTGTCTATTCCTCTGCTCAGAATGGTTTTAGGAAAGGATGCTTCCATCTTATTTTGAAACCTGAAGTGTATACATGCAAAACTACTTTAGCTCAGCCATGAAGGAAACCACTCAATGTCTTTCTTCTGAAAAGCTCATTATCATGACATGCAGCTAAAATAGGTAAAACTACAGAAAGATATAGTAGAAATTTTTCCATTATAAAAGCTTAGTCATGCCGGGTGCATAGGCTCACGCTTGTAATCCTACCTACTCAAGAGGCTGAAATCTGAAGGATTAAAAGCCAGTCCCAGCAGAAATGTGCAATACTCCTTTTTCAATTAATTAGCAAAAACATCAGGCTGGAGGCATGGTTCAAGCCGTAGAGCACAAGTTGTGAGAGGGAAAGCACAGTAAGAGCAAGAAGCTCTGAGTTAAAGCCCTGGCATTAAGTCAGGAGCAGTGGCTCACACCTAGCTAATCAGAAAGCTGACATCTGAGGATCACAGTTCAAAGCCAGCCTGGCCACTAAAAAAAAAGTGTGACTCTCCAGTTAACCACCAGAAAACAAGAAGTAGTGCTGTGGCTCAAGGGGTAGGGCGGTAGCCTTGAGCTGAAGAAAGAGCTCAGGGACAATACCCAGGCCCAGAGTTCAAGCCCCACGACACCCCCGGCCCAACACACACAAAAAGCCTTGGCATCTTCTCAAAAATAAAACAACATTTCATTCCCAATATGGCAAAATAAATAAATCTCGGGAGAGTGATATCGTTCAGTAGTACGATTGCCCAGCATGTGTAAGACCTTGCCCATAGATCCAAACAAACAATATCACATAACCCTACCTCCCTTGTATGGCTAAAACATGCTAATTAAACAAAAAAACTCCTTTGGACTTTTAAGTCTTTCCTACTGGACTTAGTGACACATTGAAACCCCAAATCATTCCCTCTCCAATTATAACTTCGAATACCTTTCACGTTTTATTATTCTGTAACCAATTTAGTGAATTCCCCCAACTGTCCTGAGGCCATACATTTTCCCCCAAAGTCTGCGGTTGATGCCTAGGGCATCTCCAAAGGTAATGGCTGTGACAAGCGGATCTCCAAGTTCAAGGCCAGTGGGGTCACCCAGCTGCAACAAAGCCAGTACTGCTACTCCAAACCCCAAACCCACGCGGCCCCTGCAGAGTTCTCCCTGGGCCTAGTGCTTCCAATTAAACTCGGAGAAACGCATCCAACCCTCGCCATCTTCTAGGAAAACAGGAATCCAGGCTCTCCGAAATCCTGGCAAGGGAGGAAGAAGAAGGGAAAGACTGAACTGCGGGGCATCAGTCTTCTCGCTCGGGACGAAAGTGACCCCAACCCCAGCTGAAGCGCGGCCTCTCCTGCCCCTTCCATTCAAATCTCCCGCGCGTTTCCCATTCCAGGACCCGCTCCGCTCACTGGTCGGTAGGTGAGGCGAGTGCCTCCTCGAAACCGTTCTCCATCAGCAGCTCCAGTTCGTCCAGCTGTTCCATGCCGGGCTCGGGGAGCGCACTCCGTCTCCCACCCAAGTCAAGTCAAGGGGACAAGAAGGGGGAAAAGCCAGAAGGCGGAGCAGAGGAAAGACGCGGGAGATGCGCGCCACGCCCCGGCGCCTGCGCGGACGCTCCGCGTCCCCACGTGACCAGCGCCGGCCAATCACCTGCGAGCTCCTCACCTGGCAGGTCTTGGACGGGTGGCCCTTTTGCTGGGGGGCCTTCCTGCAGCTAGGAGGTGAGTGTTCCTTTCTGGCCCGGATTTGTCTTTCCTTTCTCTCCTGACACCCGACCCATGCCCAGCACATGTTTTCACACTAAAATCCATCGGCAGGACCTGGAGCGGAGCCTAATAGTAGAGTCGCACGCGTGAAGCCCTGGGTTGGATTCCTCCATAGCATGCACACAGAAAAAGCCACAAGTGGCGCTGTGGCTCAAGTGGCAGAGCGCTGCCCTTGAGCAAAAAGTGTTTAAGGAAAGGGCCCAGGCCCCGAGTTCAAGCACCAGGACTGGCAAAAAAAAAAAAAGGAGGGCCGGGAGTTTGGCCTAGTGGTTAAAGTGCTTGCCTGGCATGCACGAATACCCGGGTTCGATTCCTTGGTACCACATGCATAGAAAAAAGCTGGAAGTGGTGTTGAGGCTCAAGTGGTAGAGCTCTAGCCTTGAGAAAGTCCAAGGACAGTGCTCAGGCCCTGAGCTCAAGTCCAGGATTGGCAAAAAAAAACAAAACGAAAAACCGTTTGCAGATGCTTCAAGATAGGCGCCTCCTCCCTTCCCCCCACCCCCATCCCTTGCCTTTAGGAATCTTGAATTTCCTGAACGACATCCCTTACTTTTTTTTTTTTTTTTAATTTTTTTGCAAGTCCTGGAGTTTGAACTCAGGGCCTGGGTGCTGGCCTTGCACTTTCTCGAGGCTAGATATCTAACACTTAAGCCACAGAACAACTTCTGGCTTCCTCTATGTATGTGGTACGGAGGAATGATCCAGGGACTTTGTGCTTGCTAGGCAAGCACTCTACCTCTAGGCCATAACCCTGGCTCATAGTGCATATGGAAAGAGAGAGACAGAGAGAGGGGGGGGAGGGAGAGGGAGAGAGAGAGGGAGAGGGAGAGGGAGAGAGAGGAGAAAGGAAGGTGAGGAAGGAAGGAAAAAGAAAAAGGAAGAAAGAAAGAAACTGTTATTTTCCTCTACTATGCCTACTTTATTCTGACTAGCAGTTAACATCTCCAAAATTAGGATTCTTTCTTCTTCAGCCAGGTGCTCCCATACCCAAACCTGTGTTGTATATGGTACCAGACCCTCTAATGGGAACGAAGCATGGCTGCCTTTGGAAAAATGAGTTGGAGGCTAGAGGTAGAGGTCCCAGGTATGCAGTTAATTATCATAAAATGTGGTATATAACTGTTACACCCTTCCCCATAAGGCTGACAAGATTCCTAGTATACAATATGCTTGTGTAAATGGTAACCTCTACACCTCCAAGCAAGCAACTACTGATAGCTACAGATGGAACCTTACCCATCAATCTCTAGACTGGACCTCTGTCCCAGGAGGGCTAGACAAGAACAATGTAGATCAGATCACAAACACATTGTCATTCTTCAAATAGAAGATAGCGTACCTAGGAACATGTGTTCTGAATTAACTCTATGAAGTAAATTAGAGATAAATTCATTATTATTTATGGGTTTTTTTTTTCCATTCTGACTCCTATCTTGGGCATTTATGCTTGAATAATGTAAACAGTTAAAGAAACCAGTCAGGCCTGTTGGCATACCTGTAATTCAAGCACTGGGGAGGCTGAAGCAAGAGTTCATGAATTTGAGGTCAGCTGAAGCTGTGTAAGTTGTTCAAGGCCAGCCTTGACTAAATGACAAGGTCTTCCCTTAAAAACAAATAAGATAGCCAGGTGCAGTGGCTCACACCTGAAATCCTAGCTACTTGGGAGACTGAGGTCTTGAAGATCTAGGTTCAAAGACAGCCTGAGCACAAAAGGACCTGAGACTCTTATCCAATTAACCTCTAGAAAACGGGAAGTGGGGCTTGGCTCAAGGGTAAGGAAGTAGTCTTGAGCTGAAGAGCTCAGGGACAGTGCCCAGGCTGAGTTCAAGTCACATGACCCACAAAAAAAAATAAATAAATAAAAAGTCTAGGGGCTGAGAGTTTGGCCTAGTGGTAGAGTGCTTGCCTAGCGTGCACAAAGACCCGGGCTCGATTCCTTGGTATCACATACATAGAAAAAGCTGGAAGTGGTGCTGTGGCTCAAGTGATAGAGCTCTAACCGCGAGAAATCCCATGGACAGTACTCAGGCCTTGAGTTGAAGCTCCAGGACTGCTAAAAATTTTAATAATAATAATAAATAAATAAGCTGGGTTATGGCTCACACTTGTGACCATAGCCACTTAGGAAGCTAAGACCTGATGATCATATTTCAAAGCCAGCCCGAGCAGGAAAGATCTTTTTTTTTTTTTTTTTTGCCAGTCCTGGGCTTGAGCTGAGGGCCTGAGCACTGTCCTTGGACTTTCTTAAGGCTAGAGCTCTACCACTTGAGCCTCAGCACCACTTCTGGCTTTTTTCTATGTATGTGGTACCGAGGAATCTTCGTGCATGCTAGGCAAGCACTTTAACCACTAGGCCAAACTCCTGGCCCAACAGGAAAGATCTTACCTCCAATTAAACACCAAAAAAACTAGAAGTAGAGCTATGGCTCAAGTGGTACCCTTGAATACAAAAAGCTTAGGGACAGTGCCCAGGCCCTGAGTACAAGTCCCAGGACTGACACTAAATAAATAGATAAACAGCATCAAAAGAAGGATAAAAATTTATTTCAATATCCAATGAATTCTATAACATAAAATGCACTTTACTTAAAAATATCTGACATTCTCCTTTATTAATAATACAAGTGATACTTTAAACAGTTAAATCATCTTGAGAGTTAATATCTATAGTCAGCTATAGTGTGGTCCAGAAATGAAAATACACAAAATAGTTTTAGAAACGCATGTATTTCTACTTGTTGGAACACTTATAAAATCATACAAAGACACATATTTCTTTTTTAAATAAAGACTTTGAAAATGAAACCAGCTCATCAATTTTCATCAAGATATGACAAAAAAATCTTTTTGCAAAACAAAAATTGATATGGAAATAACACCTGTAACTTAGTTTTCTAATCTCTTAAAAAAAATCACACCAGAAACTGGGCACTAGTGGCTCACACCTATAATCCTAGCTACTCAGGTGGCTAAGATCTGAGGATCAGAGTTCAAAGCCAGGCTGGGCAGCCCAGGCAGTAAAGTCCATGCGACTCTTATATCCAATTAACCACCAGACAACTGGAAGTAGAAATGTGGCTCAAAGCAGTATAGCACTAGCCTTGAGCAAAAAAGCTCAGGGATAGCACCTAGGTCCTGAGTTAAAATCCCACAAATAAGAATAAAATAAAATCATTTCAAAGCTGGATTACCCATGGCTCATGCCTAGTAAATATTAGCTACTTCGAAGGCTCAGATCTCAGGATAGAAGTTAGAAGCCAACCAAAGCAGGAAACTATGAGACTTATCTCCAACAAACTGCCAAAATTCTGTAAGTGGAGCTGTGGCTTAATTGATAGAGCACTAGCCTTAAGCAAATAGCATCCAGACCCTGAGTTCAAGTCTTAGGACTTGTGCACACCAGTTCTTTTGCTGTCATTGGTGGTGGTGGTAGTAGGTCTTGAACTCAGTGCCTAGGCTCCGTCCCTGAACTTCTTTGTGTACAACGCCAGCACTCTAGCACTTGAGCCACAGCACCACTTCCAGGTTTTGCGTGATCAATTGGAGATAAGAGGGCCTTTTCTGCCAGGGATGGCTTCCAACCATGATCCTCAGATCTCAGGCTCCTGAGTAACTAGGATTACAGACATAAGTCACTAGTGATTGACAATTCACATCAATTCTAGAAAATCTTTTTTGTTGTTGATATTGATGGTTTTTGTTGTTATTCTTTGCATTCTGCTCTTTTTTTTGCCAGTTTTAGGGGCTTAAGTGCATGGCCTTATGCTCTCATTTAGATTTTTTTGGGGGGTGGGGTGGGGAGTCATAGGGCTTGAACTAAGCCTGGGTGCTGTCCCTGAGCTCTTCAGCTCAAGGCTACCACCCTACCATTGAGCCAAGCCCCACTTCCCATTTTCTAGAGGTTAACTGAAGATAAGAATCTCAGGTCCTTTTGTGCCTGGGCTGGCTTTGACCCTTGATCCTCAAATCTTGGCCTCCAGAATGGCTAGGATTACAAGCGTGAGCCACCACTCCTGGCTCACTTAGATTTTTTTATCACAGTTGCTGGCTTAACCACTTGAGCCATACCTCCAAATCTGGCATTTTGCTGGTTAACTGGAAATAAAATAGACTCCTCAGATTTTCCTGCTGGACTAGCTTTAAACCTTGGTCCATAGATTTCAGCCTTCTGAGAACCTAAGATTATGGGTCCTGGCCTAAACAATTTTTTAAAGATAGGACTTTAGTTGTTTACTTCCTATTTCTATCAGGCTTACAATAAAACCTAAAATATCCTCTAAACAGAGAGCAATGCAAGGGTGACAGCTATCCAAAAAGAATTGTACTCACTATTTGACTTATGAAATGATAACCCCTTCGGTATAACATCTTCATAAAAACAATAAAGTTATATCTTAAAAATCCCCCTAGATACAATAATTAGATCTTAATCATAAGTAATTTTCTTATATAAAGCTACCAAATAATATGATGTATTTTTACTTAAGTTTATAGTATACAAAATTATTTTACATGGAAGAACTTCTCATATCCCAATTCTTCAGAAACATTCTTTGATACTCAAATACACACCAAGTGATATTCCATAGTCCGCTTAAATATATTTTCAAGTATATACCAAGTCATTTAACAAAACATACCTACAGTGTGGCTGTTTATTTCTTTTTTTTTTTTTTTTTTTGCTGGTCGTGTGGCTTGGACTCTGGGCTTGGGCACTGTCCTTGGGCTTTCTCAAGGCTAGAGCCCTACCACTTGAGCCACATCACCACTTCCGGCTTTTTCTATAGATGTGGTACCTAGACATCAAACCCTGGTCTTTGTGCATGCACTCTACCACTAGGCCAAACTCCCAGCCCACTGTGGCTGTTTTTAAGAGAAGATATTAAGCATTTGTTACTACTGTCTGAGGTCACACTAACTTTTAATTAACATATGTAAATCACACACATTTACCTGGCTAATAATGTAGAGCAAAACCTGATACTTTATTTTTTCAATCATTATTTTTAAAATACAACACTGTGCTTGCCTAGCATGCACGAAGTCCTGGGTTTGATTCCTCAGTACCACATACATAGAAAAAGCCAAAAGTGGTGCCGTGGCTCAAGAAATCTCAAGAATAGTACCAGGCCCTGAGTTCAAGACCTAGGACTGGCAAAATGAAATAAATATTATTAAGATGAAGGAAAAATTACTTGTTCTTATATCTAATGGGCAGAAATATGACACAGACAAAAAAGTAATACTTCAATAATGAACATGTTTCTCAAAACTTAAAAATTCAGTTCTCACCGTTTTGCTGCAGTGTAACTGAGGATTCTGTTAATAATACTAAACTGAGAGTCAAGAACAGAAATGACATTCAAAGGTTGACCACTTGCCTAGCATAAGCAAGGCCCTGGGTTTAGTTCCCCCAGTGCAACACACACACACTAATACTAGAATCATTGAAAAATTGCAATTTTAAAGGCTGAGGATTTAATTCACTGGTAGAGCGTTTGCTTAGCATGCATTAAGCCCAGGATGGATCCTTGGGATTCTATTCCAGACGGGTGTGGGGGTGGGGGGAACCGGTGCCTGTGGCTCATGCCTATAATCCTGGCTACTCAGGAGGCTTAGAATCTGAGGATCCTTGTTCAAAGCCAGACTGGCCAGAAAAGTGCATAAGATTCTTACCTTCAGTTAATCAGCAAAAAGGTTAAACTGGAGCCATGGCTTAAGTGGTAGAGTTAGCAAAAGAAAAAATAAATAAAGAAAAGAAAGTTAGGAGCCAGGAGTTTGGCTTAGTGGTAGAGTGCTTGCCTAGCATGCATGAAGACCTGGGTTCAATTCCTAAGTACCACATACATAGAAAATCCAGAAGGATCTGAGCCTCCTGAGTAGCTAGGATTAGAAATACAAGCCATCAGCACCCCACATATTTCTCATTTGTTTTGTCTTTCTTTCCTTTTTTTTTTTTTGGCCAGTCCTTGAACCCAGGGCCTGAGCACTTTCCTTGGCTTTCTCAAGGCTAGAGCTCTATTACATCAGGTTGATTTTCTTCTGTTAGTAATGTTATCCTTTATTTTTATCCTTTATTTTTATTTTGTCATCTGGGAGATTATTGAGGAAAAGAAACCACAAACCATGATATTTTTGGTTTTGTTTTGCTTTGTTTTGTTTGGTTGTTGGGCTTAAACTCGGGGACTGAGAGCTATCCCTGAGTTCATTTTGCTCAAGGCTAAGCACTCTACCACTTTGAGCCACAGTGCCACTTCCAGTTTTCTGATGATTAACTGGAGATAAGAATCTCACAGACTTTCTTGCCTGGGCAATTTTTTTTTCTTTTTTTAGTTGAGGTGAAAAAACTGTTTCATAAGTTCATATGTTGTAAAAGCCACTGCTTGAGAGGGAATACAGCGGATGTAATTAAGAGATAAGCCACGATACAGTCCTTTGCGAATTCCATGGTGTCCATAGACGTACTTCATAGTCTCCCGCATAGTACTGAAAGACAAAGGTTAAATAATGACATCACTAGATCAGTCAGGAAAAGACAATTTAAGGATCAATAGCTGTAATTTTTAAAATGCTACAATACCATCTTGAAAGCATTGGGGGAGGGGAGGAGAAAGCAGGGGAAGGTATTATAACAAGCTAAAAAATCACAATGAGGGTCCAGGAATTTGGTCTAGTGGTAGAGTGTTTGCCTAGCATGCATGTAGACCCAGGTTCTATTCCACAGTACCACATACATAGAAAAAGTTGGAAGGGAAGCAGTAGAGCTCTAGCCTTGAGAAAGCCAAAGGCAGTGCACGGGCCCTACGTTCAAGCTCCAGGACTGGCAAAAAAAAAAAAAAAAAAAAAAAAATCAATGAAACAGCAGATTGTTCCAAGCAAATACAATATCATTTTGGGACACATTTTTTTTTTGTGTGTGGGTCATTGAGCTTGAACTCGGCCTTGACGCTGTCCTTGAGCTCTTTAGCTCAAGGCTACTGCCCTACCCCTGGGCCTGAGCAGTGTTCCTGAGCTCTTCAGCTCAAGGCAACCATCATATCCTTGAGCCAAGCCCCACTTCCCATTTTCTAGTAGTTAACTGGAGATGAGTCTCGGGTCCTTTTGTGCCTGGGCTGGCTTTGAACCTTGACCCTCAGATCTCAGCCTCCTGAGTAGCTAGGATTACAGGCTTGAGCCATTGTGCCCAAGCAAATAATATATATTTTTAAAATTTTGTCTAGGCTGGATGCCAGTGGGTCATGCCTGTAACACTGGCTACTCAGGAGGCTGAGATCTGAGGATCCCAGTTCAAAACCAACCCCGGCAAGAAAAAATCCATGAGATTCTTATCTCCAGTTAACCAACAGATAACCAGAAGTAGTTCTGTGGCTCAAAGTGGCAGAGTGCTGGCCTTGAGCTGAAGAGCTCAGGGACAGTGCCAGGGCCCAGAGTTCAAGGCCCATGATAGACAAAAAATAATAATAATAATAATTCTGTATTGGGGCTACGAGTATGGCCTAGTGGTAGAGTGCTTACCTAGCATGTATGAAGCCCTGGGTTCGATTCTTTGGTACTATATACTCAGAAAGGGCCAGAAGTGGTACTGTGGCTCAATTGGTAGGGTGCTACCCTTGAGAAAGCCCAAGGACAGTGCTCAGGCCCTGAACCCAAGCACAGGACTGGAAAAAAAAAAAAAAACAGAATCGGAGCAAATGTAATCCTAGCTACTCAGTACTCAGGAGGCTGAGAACTGAGGATCAAGGGTCAAAGCCAGCCCTGGCACAAAAGGACCTGAGACTCTTATCTCCAGTTAACCTCTAGAAAATGGGAAGTGGGGCTTGGCTGAGGGTAGGTCGGTAGCCTTGAGCTGAAGAGCTCAGGGACAAAGTTCATGTCCCATGACCCCCCCCCCCCAAAAAAAAAAAAACACAGCAACATTAAAAACAAAAACAAAACGGATGCTGGAGGCTCAGCCTTCATACCAGTAACCCTAACTACTGAGGAGGCTGAGATCTGATGGTCACAATTCTATGCCAATTCTGGCAGGAAAGTCCTAAAGAGTCTTATCTCCAATTAAACACTTAAAAAAAACAAGCTGAGTGGTAGAGCACTGTCTCTGAACAAAGCAGCTCAAGAAAGGGCCACACCCTGAGTTTATGTCCTAGGACTAGCACCAAAATTTAAAAAAAAAAAAAAAAGGCTACCAGAAAATGTAAATTGTATATATAGTTTAATTTCTACTTAACAGATCTAATCTGAAAATTTCAGTAAGCCATGAAGGCCTGAGTGAGACCTTATAAAAGTTACAATGTTATTTTATTTATTTATTTATTTATTTATTGACAGTCCTGGGGCCTGAACTCAGGGTCTGGGCACTATCCCTGAACTCCTTTTGCTCAAGGCTAGCACTCTACCACTTGAGCCACAGTGCCACTGCCAGCTTTTTCTGTTTATGGGATACTGAGGAATAGAACCCAGGGCTTCATGCATGCTAGGCAAGCACTGTACTACACTTAGCCACATTTCCAGTCCTTGTTGTTTTTAAATGGAAGGTACATACTATTGTTAAGACCTGAGTCCCATCTTCTTACTAGCTTTAAACATCACATTTCCTAAAGAAAACAAACAGTGATATATGGAGAACTTACAGGCACTTTTCAAATTCTGGAAGAACAGTTCCTAATTGCATTCGCCGACGAGTTACATCAAATGGGTAGCTAAAAGAAGAGAGAAAAAAACTTGAAGATTTTAAAATAATTTGTCATACTCTATCCAACAGCAATTGACTAGAAAACCCCATCTACACTAGGAACTAATGTGTTCCTATTTTCTTATGAGCATGAAAAAAATCAATTAATATATTAGTTTTCTACAAGATTCTTCTCTCTCACCACAATATCAAGTTCTAATGATTCCTAAACTCCAAATTAAGTGGCAATTCCTGAAAACAAACAGGGTGCTTTCCATTGCTGCAACTCTAAAATATGGTTTCAATTTCTCAACTTCCCGCACTTTTGACATTTTGGATCATTCTGTCCAATGTGCTGCAGGATGTTTACTCCATCCCTGGCCTTTCTGTCCACCAGATGCCACTAGCATTTCCCCCAGGTTTAACAACCAAAACTGTCTCCAGAATTAATACATGTCACTGTAGTCAACTTGATCCCCAGGTGGGAACTGCTACCTTAGCACTTTTCAACAACTGCCCTCCAATACCTCAAACTAATGCAAAACTTCCACAAGGACCAGAACTAATGATACAAGTTTTGTATTTCAAAGGCAGAGAAAATTTTAGCAATTCCTCCTGAATGGAAAGTAATCTGCTTTAGAGATATACAAAATATACACAAAATTGATACATAATAAAATGATTATATTTTATGTACTTTTACCTTTGATCACAACTATCTCATAGTTATGGTTAAAAAATACATAGCAACTAAACTCATTGAAGCTCCCATGTACTTCAATTGCATCTCCAGGAATAATTTTTTAATGAGAAAGAAAGATGGAAAACATCAAATGAGGGATTGAGTTGCTGTTTAGAAAAGATTCATATGGGAACCAGGCACTGTTTAGCTCATATAATTCTAGCTACTTAGGAGGCTGAGATCTGAAGACTGTAATTCAAAGCCAGTCCCAGCAGACAAAACCTTAAGAATTTTATATCCAATTAATCAACAAAAAAGCCGGAGGTAGAGGTGTATCTCAAGTGGTAGAGCACTAGTTTTGAATGAAAAAGCTCAGCAATGGGCTGGGAGTTTGGCCTAGTGGTTAAAGTGCTTGCCTAGCATGCATGAAGACCCAGGTTCGATTCCTCGGTACCACATACATAGAAAAAAGCCGGAAGTGGTGCTGAGGCTCAAGTGGTAGAGCTCTAGCCTTGAGAAAGTCCAAGGACAGTGCTCAGGCTCTGAGCTCAAGCCCAGGACTGGCAAAAAAAAAAAAAAGAAAAAGCTCAGCAAGAGCTCCAGGCCCTAAGTTCAAGTCCCCATACTGTCATACACTCATACACATACACACACACAAAACAAACTATAGAGGTGGATGGAATTGATTACTAGAAAAGAGAGAACATGAGAAAGTAAGGTGAGAAGAAGTGGGAAAATAACAAAGGTAAAGAAACAGCAGTTTAGGGCTGGGAGTTTGGCCCAGTGGTAGATTGCTTGCCTAGCTTACAGGAAAACCCAGGTTCAATTCCTCTGTACCACATACATAGAAAAAGCTGGAAGTGGTGCTGTGGCTCAAGAGGTAGGGCTCTAGCCTTGAGAAAGCCCAAGGACAGAGCTAGGCCTTGAGTTCAAGCCCCAGGACTGGCAGGGAAAAGAAAAAGAAACAAAAGAAAAGAGGAGAGGGAGAGGGGGAGAGGAGGGAAAAGGGAGGGAGGGGGAAGGAGAGAGGGAGAGAGAGAGGGGAAGGGGGAGAGGGAGAGAGAGAGAGAGGGAGAGAGAGAGGGAGAGGGAGAGGGAGAGGGAGAGAGGAAAGCCAGAGCAGTTTATAAAGTTTCCTGAAGTAAAGTGATAACACTTTCTGGAATAGCTCAATTGATAAAGAACTTGCTGCAAGAGCATAAGGCTCTTAGTTCAAACTCTAGTACTCTATCCCACTCCCGAAGTCACAATATTTGGTAACTATTTAAATATGTACAATGTGAAAAATAATTTCAAGTCATCAGGACTACTAGATTGGTAGTTATCAATAACAGCTAGAAAAGCTAAATGTTTTGGGCCAGGAGTTTGGCCTAATGGTGGAGTGCTTGCCTAGCATGCGTGAAGACCTGGGTTCAATTCCATGATATCACTACATAGAAAAAGCCAGAAGTGGGCTCCAAGAAGGCAAGATTTGAATTGTAAATTGCATCAATTCTGAGGATCAAGACTCAAAGCCATCCTGGCACAAAAGGACCAGAGACTCTTATCACCAGTTAACCTCTAGAAAATCAGAAGTGGGGCTTGGCTCAAGTGTAGCCTTGAGCTGAAGAGCTTAGGGACAGCACCCAAGCCAAGTTCAAACCCCATGACCCACCAAAAAAAAGTACCACTGGCAAAAGACCAAGTAGAAACATCCAAAACTTTGCCAGATATGTAATAGGGTATAAATAGAA
Source organism: Megascapheus bottae (assembly GCF_031878675.1). NCBI lineage: Eukaryota > Metazoa > Chordata > Mammalia > Rodentia > Geomyidae > Megascapheus > Megascapheus bottae. Next base: position 42,364,950 of record NC_143523.1, read on the forward strand.
CTGGTTGTTTGCACAGAAGTAATCAGTAAAATCATGAAAATAAGATATTTATGTCAGCTAGGCATGGTGGCTCATACCTGTAATCCCAGCTACTCGGGAGGCTGAGATTTGAGGATCACGGTTCAAAGCCAGCCTAGGCACTAAAGACTGAAGAGCTCAAGGACTGTGCCCAGGCCCAGAGTTCAAGCCCCATGAAAAAAACAACAACAAAAAAATTATGTCAACAGCAGAAGAAGGACATCAAACTGAGCTTTTGAAAATTTACACAAGGGCTAGAGCCTGACTCAAGGGATAGAGCATATGCCTAGAAAGCAAAAGGCTGCCTGTAATCCTAGCTACACAGGAGGCAGAGATCTGAGGATCAAGATTCAAAGCCATCCTGGCACAAAAGGGGCTTGGCTCAAGTGTAGGGCAGTAGCCCTGAGCTGAAGAGCTCAGGGACAGTACCCAGGCCCAGAGTGCAAGCCCCATGCCACACACAGAAAGAAAGAAAGAAAGAAAGAAAGAAAGAAAGAAAGAAAGAAAGAAAGAAAGAAAGAAAGAAAGAAAGAAAGAAAGAAAGAGAGAGAGAAAGAAAAAGAAAGAAAGAAAGAAAGAAAGAAAGAAAGAAAGAAAGAGAAAGAAAGAAAAAGAAAGCGGCACTGAGTTCAATCTCAAGTATGAAACAACAAAAATGGACCCTTTTTTGTGCTTTGGTGCTGTGATCTGAATATCGAGGTTCAAAGTCATCCTGGGACAGAGAAGTCTGCAAGATTATGTCCAATTAATGTTTCACTAGAGGTGTGGCTCAAATGGTAAAGTGCCAGTTGAGAGCAAGAGGGCCAAGCAAGAGTGCAAGTACTTCCATTCAAGCTCTGAATCAAAACACGCACGCACAAAGCAGAGCAAGGTGGAACACATCTGTCATCCCAGCCCTCAAGAAGATAGGGCAGGAAGATCAAGTCTGAGGCCTGACAGCCTACTTGAACTATCTAGCAAGATTTTCTTTCTTTCTTTTTTTCTGTAAATCCACACAGATTGGTAGTAAGAGGAGGATATAAATCACTAAAATACCTAAAAAGAGAAGAGATGGATTATAAGAGCCAAGGAAATAAAACAAGTGAAAAGTTTGGGAAAGGACCGAGAAGGGAACTATTACATGTATGAGTTTCTGCATGGCAGAATACAGCTTAAGGAAAGAAGAAAGAGAAGATAAGAGTTTGAGTTTAAAGATTTAGGGATCTATGTAAGGAGTTAGTTGAAGAAAAGGAGGTAATAACCCAAGCAGAAAAATCTGACAGCTGGGAATGATTATGTCTCTGTAAATGAAAAAGGTTCCCCAGCCAAGCAGAAGCAAACCCCTTTTTTACTCTACATTCCTTTTTTTTTCATTAGATAGTCGTCGTCTTCTTCTTTTTTTCAGTCTTTATGATACCATTACTTCCTTGTATCTTAATTCAGCTTTCCTTATTACTGTCTCCCAAAAGTTTCTGTCTCTTAGAACTGCAACCTCTTTCTATCTGATTCTGCTCAGCTCAAGCTCTTTTGGCCTTATTATAACATTAATATTTTTATCAATATTTCCACTACATGCTATATTATTCAGTCTCAGTTAGGCAGCATGGCTACAGTATTAATAAAATCATTGGCTCCTTGAGTCAGCAACTGTATCCTTCAGTGACTGTACAATGCCTCATATACTGCCTGGCACAAAGTAGGCCTTTGAGATTTTAATGAGACAAGTTGCATCTCCTCACACACACACATACATTCAATAAACAGCTCTAACTTCAAAAACTTCACATAGGCAAACTTATAAGAAAAAATTGGAGGAAAATTACACTGAGTAATTTTTTCTTTTAAACAAATCTATAGGAAATGGGGCAGATCAACTTGGCAAGTAACTTCATGTAAGTTAATGTAACCTTATGTAACTGGACATGTAACAATGTGATAAACTTGACATGTAATTCTCTATAATATACTCAAGTGAAGGCAAATATGAAAAAGTCTTAATACTTATAAAACTGAGTATTCATATTTACAACGGGTTCTGTGTTTTTATTAATCTGGTAGAAGTAGAACGATAAACCAATGCTGAACTGAGGACTAAGTGCCCATAATTTTAAGAACCTAGAGCCTCCCCCTTGCTGGGCAAGCACTCTACCATTGCCCCCAGCCCCAGGGGAAACTACTTTGATTGAATTATATTGATGAAGAAACTTACGATATTGTCTGTGCTATTGCTCCAGCAACACCACCACAAAGTAAGTTTATGTGAGTTTTCAAAACTAAGACATTAGGATTGTCTGATGAAGGTTTGCCAAGAAGGGTAGGAGCATGGGAAAGCCCAACACTCTTTAAGGTACCAAAAGTAAAAAATGAAACACCTGAAAAACAAAATATAAATTCGCCATGATGCTTAACAAAACATGAGCTGTGAAAAAGGCAGCTTTCTTACATAATAACCAAGTCACTCCAGAAATAACAATGCAGTTTCTAATTTCTGATGTTCGGCTTAACCAAACACACAAAAACAGATTTCATGAATGTTTAGAAATAGTTAAGTCAAAGAAAGCACCACCTATAAAAACTATAGCAATGGTTTGCACACACTACTATATGGTGCACATTAGTGAACATAATGCCACCTGTATTTGACTAGAATTAAAAGGCTTTCAAGGTTTCATAAGTAAAAGTTAAATTTGTGATTAATAATTGCAAGTAAATATAGTAACATATTTATAATAACAATGATAAAAAATGTAAGACAAAAAAGCATTAGTGACAAAGCAGTGTTATTTTGTTCTTATTTTTCTATTTTTACAGTGCTAAGGATCTAACACAGGGCCTCACACAAGCACACTTTCATTGAGCCTCATTTCCCAATCTGCATTTTTGTTTTAACTCAGTGTAATTTAAATATTTGTCTTCAAAGAATTGGGAACATGACAGAAATGTTTATATTGGCTCACAAAACTCAGAGAATCTAAAAATACAGCGTGAAGTTAATGCTTGCAAAACAGTTATATAACTTTATAGTAAGTCATAAACTGATAAAAATAAAAAATTGAACTTAAAGCTCATGTTTAATCCTAGCTACTCAAGAAATTTAAGATTTCAGGATTGAGATTCAAAGCCCAGACTAGCAGAAAAATCTGAGAAACCCTTATGTCCAATTAACCAGAAAAAATCAAAATAAAAAAAACAACCAGAACTGGAGGTGTGACTCAAGTGGTAGAGCAGCAACTGTGAAGGAAAAGGCAGAAAGAAAGTGAGGCCCTGAGTTCAAGCCCCAGAACTGACACACACATCACACACAAACAAGTGAATTCAAATATGCTAAAAATATTCTAAGCACCATCTGTAAATCTTGATATTTACTAAATTGAAAATAAAATGAAAAAGAAGCTTGAAAGCAAGGTATGGTAGTATATATCTGTAAATCTTGATATTTACTAAATTGAAAATAAAATGAAAAAGAAGCTTGAAAGCAAGGTATGGTAGTGTATACCTGTAATTGTAGCACTCGGCAGACAGGGGTAAGAGGACAAGTTTGAAGCCACCCTGTGCTAAAAGCTCAAGGTCAGCCTCGGTAACCTAAAACACTGTGTTTCAAAACAACAATAGCTAAAACAGAGAAAGAAAAAGGAAAAGGGGACATGACTACAGAAAGAACAAACAAAAGTATGAAGAAACAAGGAAAAACTTTTGTCAGAAAAAAATTAAAATTAGCCAAGCACAGTAGCTCATGCCTGTAATCCTAGCTACTTAAGGGGCTGATCTGAGGATCACAGTTCAAAGCCAGCCCAAGCACTAAAAAGTCTGTGAGACTCATCTCCAATTAATCACCAGAAAATCTGAAGTGGGACTGTGGCTTCAGGGGTAGGGCAGTAGCATTGAGCTGAAGAGTTCAGGGACAGCACCTAGGCCCAGAATTCAAGTCCCACATGGACCAAAAAAATAAAAAAAAATTAAAATGGGGCCAGGAGTTTGTCCTAGTGGTAGAGTGCTTGCCTAACAATGCACAAAGACCCAGGTTCGATTCCTCAGAAAAAGCCAGAAATGGTGCTGTGGCTCAAGTGGTAGAGCTCTGGCCTTGAGAAAGCCCAAGGACAGGGCTCAGGCCTTGAGTTCAAGTCTCAGGACTGGCCAAAAAAATTTTTTTAAATTAAAACCAGCTGGGCACCAGTGTCTCATGCAATCCTAAGCTAGTTAGAAGGCTGAAATCTGAAGATTTCGAAGCTACACCACTCCTTGGCAAGAAAATCCATGTGACTATAATATCCAACTATCCACCAAAAAGTCAAAAATAGAGGTATGGCTCAAATGGTAGTACACCAGCTTGTCCAAGCCCTGAGTTCAAACTCCAGCACTGGCACCATAAAAAAAAATTAACTAAAATTTAAAAAAGGTCAACTTCAAAATTATAATAATACAAATGCTCAAAAATGACTTACAAAAGGAGAAAACATGAATGATAATATACTACTGAAATCAATATTTCAAAATAAAAATGTGCCCAGGCAAGGTGGCTCACTCCTGTAAATCCTCGCTACTCAGGAGGGTGAGATCTGAGGATTGAGGTTCAAGCCAGCCCAGGCACTAAAAAAGTCCTTGAGATTCATATCTCCAATTAAGCACCAGAAAACTGAAAGAAAACTGTGGCACCAGAAAACTGTGGCTCAAGGAGTAGGAAGGTAGCCTTGAGCTGAAAAACTCAGGGACAATGCCCAGACCCCAGAGTTCAAGTCCCATGACCAACAAGGAAAAAATAAATAAATAAATAAATAAATAAATAAATAAATAAATAAACGAACGAACAAACGAATGGACCAAGAGTTTGGCCTAGTGGTAGAGTGCCTGCCTAGCATGCACGAAGACCTAGGTTCCATTTTCAGTACTACATACATAGAAAAAGTCAAAAGTGGTGCTGTGGCTCAAGTGGTAGAGTTCTACCCTTGAGGAATTCCCAAGGACAGCACTCAAGCCCTGAGTTCAAGCTCCAGGATTAGCAAAATAATAATAATCATAATAATAATAATAATAATCAATAAAAATCTCCCTATAATGAAAACATTTTAAGAAACATGATGGGGCTTTTTGTTGTTGCTGTTTACTTTTCTTTGGTTCTGGAGATCAAAGCAAGAGTGTCCCACAAGCACAGGCTTAACCAAAAGTGCTATACTCTCAGCCCCAAGCAACAAATAACCGATCATTAGTTCCTTGTCAGTTCACAGTGACAATGTTATTACCATACAAGGGTATAATAAAGGGGAAAAAAGTTAATTGCAAACTTAAAATTTCTAAAGTTCTAAAACTATTCCATTATATTCAGTCTGAGTTGCTTCCCAAACCATTAATATTAGAACATATGTAAATAGGGATAAAATAATATGAATGATTACTTCAGTAAATGTAGAAGAGGACATCTAATAAAATCTATCACCAAGTCATATCAAGTCTTTTTTCCTTCCCTTTCTTTAGCAGTGCTGGGAGGGTCAAACCCTCACAAGTGCCAAACCCTCACAAGTGCCAGGCAGATGTTTCTCACTCATTTATATCCCAACCCAGGAAAAGAAAGGAAGACTCCAATATCTATCAGGATTTGAGATGTAGTTCAGGGATAAAGTACATGTATAGTATATATGAGGTCCTAGATTCAAACATAGCATTGAAAAGAAAAAAAAGTTCCTCAAACCAGGACATTATATATGGTAAAAATTACAGCAAACATTAGAATTAATGAATTAGAAATGTCAGAAAAATGCCAAAATGTCCATTATTTATAGATTCCCTTCTTGAACACTTGTTTGTTAAACATGTCATTTGAAATATGATGTAAAAATCAGTGTTCATAAATTCTTTAATAAAAAAATTGCTGAAGTCCAAAAAAAAGTCCATTATTGTTACTATAGTTATTGTTGTACTGTAGGCACCAGTCATATATAGGAAAAAAAAAAAGATAAACATAGCCAGGCACCAGTGGGATTAATATCTGAGGATCATAGTTTGAAGCCAGCTGGGCAGGAAAAAAGCTCCCCCTCCCTCCCCGCCCCAGTCCTGGGGCTTGAACTCAGAGGCTGAGCACTGTCCATGGATACTTTTTGCTCAAGGCTAGTGCTCTGGCACTTGAGCCACAGCACCACTTCAGGCTTTTTCTGATTATATATTACTGAGGAATTGAAGCCAGGGCTTTATGCATGCTAGGTGAGCACTCTGCCACTAGACTACTCTTCGGGCCCTCCTGAAACTCTTATCTCCAATTATACACCAAAAAATCTTGAGCTGTGACTCAAGTGGTAGAATGTGAGCCTTGATCAAAAAGCTCAGGGACAATGTCCAGGCCTGAGTTTAAGCTCTAGGACTGGCATACACATACACACACCAAGATAGCAATGCTAGCAAGGATCCAGTGGTTCATGCCTGTAATCCTAGCTACTTATGAAGCTGAGATCTGAAGATCACAGTTAAAGCCAGCCTGGGTAGAAAATTCCTGAGACTCTTGTCTTCAGTTAACCAGAAAACCAGAAGTAAAGCTACGGTTCAAAGTGGTAGAGAACAGGCCTTGGGTAAAAAGGCTAAGGGAAATCATCAAGACTCTGAGTTCAAGCCCCACAATCGACCAAAAAATAAACAGAAAAGGAAAAGAACTTCAAAATCACATGAGATAGTTGATGCCCAATAGGATGGCTAGAACCAAAAGTCACACAGCAAGAAGTGTTAGCAAGGATATGGAAAAACTAGAAGTCACATACAGCTAGTGGAAATTTAAAATGATGCAAGCATTATGAAAAGGATTTGGCAGTGTTTTTAGAACATTAGACAAAGTTAGACATCAACTTGAGACAAATGAAAACGCATATCCACACAAAATCTTATACATGAATGTTCATAACAGCTTTACTCACATTAGCCAACAGGCCAAAACACCTGTCATCTGGTGATGGATAACAGCCCAGCATGTCCATATAATGAATGGAATGCTGTCCATAAAACTGACTCAAATACTGATAATAATCTGCAACATGAGAACCCTTGAAAGCATGCACAGTGAAAGAAGTCAAACACAGGGCTGGGAATGTGTCTTAATGGTAAAATGCTTGCCTCACATACATGAAGCCCTGGATTCGATTCCTCAGTACTACATAAACAGAAAAAGCCAGAAGTGGAGCTGTGGCTCAAGTAGTAGAGTGCTACCCTTGAGCTAAAGAAGGTCAGGGACAGTGCCCGGAACCCTGAGTTCAAGCCCCAGTACTAGGAAAAAAAAGTCCAACACAAAAGACCACATATGACTAAGCACAGATGGCTAATGCCTATAATCCTAACCATTCAGGAGTCTAAGATCTGAGGATCACTATTTGAAGCCTGGACAGGAAAGTCTGTGAGACACTTATCTCTAATTAATCACTCAAGTGCTAGAAGTGGAGCTGTGGCCCAAGTGGTAGAGTGCTAGCATTATGCAAAAAAGCTTAGAGGGCCTGGGAGTTTTGCCTAGTGGTAAGAGTGCTTGCCTAGCATGCATGAAGACCTGGGTTCAATTTCTTAGCACCACATACATAGAAAAAGCCAGAAGTGGTGCTGTGGCTCAAGTGGTAGAGCATACTAGCCTTGAGAAATCCTAAGGACAGTGCTCAGGCACTGAGTTCAAGCCCCAGGACTAGCAAAAAAAAAGGTAAGAGACAGCATCCAGACCTTGAGATCAAATCCCAGAATTGGAGCACGCGCGCGCACGCACGCACACACGCACACACACACAAATATACAAAATATACAAAAAAATTATGCACTTATATGAACAAAGTGTACAGTGTGAAAATTATATTTCAATAAAGCTGCTATCAAAATATAAAATAAAGTTTCTGTTCATAAGAGGCCCTTTAAAAAAAGATGATTTAAAAAAAGCAGAGAACTCTGTGGCTCACACTTGTAATCCTAGCTACTTAGCAGGCTGAGACCTGAAGGACTGTAAATCAAAGCTAGCCCAGGATGGTGCTGGTGGCTCACATCTGAATCCTAGCTACTCAAAAGGTGGAGATGTGAGGATTGGTATTAGAACCCAGCCCAGACAGAAAAGGACACGTGTGACTCTATCTACCAGAAGTGGCACTGTGGCTCCAGTGGTAACCAGTCAACCAACAAACGAATTGATTTATAAAAGCTAGCCCAGGAAATAGAACTGTGGCTTAACATGGTAAAGAACTAACCTTGAGGAAAAGAAGCTCAGGGACAGCACCCAGACCCAGAGTTCAAGCTCCTGGACCAGCAAACAGAAAGGGGGGGGAGAGAGGGCGGGAGAGGGAGAGAGGGCGGGAGAGGGAGGGGGGGGAGGAGAGACAGAGGGGGAGAGAGAGGGGGGGGGAGAGAGAGAGACGGAGAGAGAGAGAGAGGGAAAGGAGGGAGGGAGGGAGGGAGGTAAGAAGGGGAAGGGAAAGGAAAGAAGGCAGGCAGGCAGAGTGTCCAAAGCCGGGTGCGGTGGCTCATGCTCAGGAGACTGAGATCTGAGGATTGCAGTTCAAAGCCAGCCTGGGTACTAAAGTCTGTGAAACACTTATCTCCAATTAACCACCAGAAAACTGGAAGTAGCACAATGGTTCAAGGGGTAAGGCAGTAGCCTTCAACTGAAGAGCTCAGGACAATGCCCAGGACCAGAGTTCAAGTCCCATGGCAGACAAAAATTAAAAAAGGGAAGAAAGAGGGGCCAGGAGTTTGGCCAAGTGATAGAGTGCTTGCCTAGCATGCACGAAGACCCGGGTTCGGCCACCACATACGTAGAAAAGCTGGAAGTTGTGCCGTGGCTCAAGTGGTAGAGCACTAGTCTTGAGGAAAGTCTAAGGAGGCCCTGAGTTCCATCCCCAGGACTGGCAAAAAAAAATTTAAAGAAGAAAGAGAGAGAGAAAGAAAAAGAAAGGAAGAGAGGCCGGGAGTTTGGCCTAGTGGTAGAGTGTTTACCTAGCATGCACAAAGACCCGGGTTTAATTCCTCGGTACCACATACATAAAAAAAAGCCAGAAGTGGTGTTGAGGCTCAAGTGGTAGAGCTCTAGCCTTGAGAAAGTCCAAGGACAGTGTTCAGGCCCTGAGTTCAAGCCCAGGACTCACAAAAAAAAGAAGAAGAAAAGAAAAAGAAAGGAAGGAAGAGAAAAGAAAAGAAGGAAAGACAGTTGAGCAAGGTCCTAAGTTCAAGTCCTGATACTGGCTAAATAAATATTTATAGTCAAATTCTATAAAGAATTAAGAAAAATCAGTAAAAGATAATCTAACAGAAAAGTATGCTAAATATATATGTAAGTACTTCAGTACTTCACAGGAAATATAAAGCTGGATGTGGATGTACACATTTGTAATCCTTTTTTTTTTTTTTTAAACCAGTCCTGGGCTTGAGCTCAGGGCCTGAGCACTGTCCTTGGACTTTCTCAAGGCTAGAGCTCTACCACTTGAGCCTCAGCACCACTTCTGGCTTTTTTTTTATGTAGGTGGTACCGAGGAATTAAACCCGGGTCTTTGTGCATGCTATGCAAACACTCTACCACTAGGCCAAACTCCCAGCCCCACATTTGTAATCTTAACACCTGGAAGAATAAGACAGTAAGATCATATGCTTGGGGGCTGGGAGTTTGGCCTAGTGGTTAAAGTGCTTGCCTAGCATGCATGAAGACCCGGGTTCGATTCCTTGGTACCACATATATAGAAAAAAGCCGGAAGTGGTGCTGAGGCTCAAGTGGTAGAGCTCTAGCCTTGAGAAAGTCCAAGGACAGTGCTCAGGCCCTGAGCTCAAGCCCAAGACTGGCGAAAAAAAAAAAAAAAAAAGATCATATGCTTGAACCACCTGGATTACACAGTGTGACCCTATCCAAATGGGAAGAGGAGAGGAAGGGAGGGAGAGAAAGGGGAAAGCAGGAAGGAGAGAAAGGAAAGCAGGAAGGGAGCTACTGGCACAGTGGCTCATGACTGTAATCCTATCTGCACAGGAGATTGAAAACCTAGGATGAAGGTCCAAGGCCAGCCTGGGCAGAAAACTCACAGCTGGGTTCAATGACATGTGCATATCATCCTTCACTCAGTGGGAGACTGATGTTGGGAAGATCATGGTTCAAGACTGCTAAAGCTGAAAAGTGGATATGGTGGCAAATACCTGTCATCTCAGCTACAACAGAAATTCTAAAAAGATGGATTATTGGGACTGGGAGTTTTGGCCTAGTGGTAGAGTGATTGCCAAGAAAGCATGAAGACCCAGGTTAAATTCCTCGGTACCACATATATAGAAAAAAGCCAGAAATGGTGCTGTGGTTGAAATAGTAGAGTGCTAGCCTTAAGCAAAAGGAATTCAGGGATGCATATAGCCAAGTTCAAGCCCAAAGACTGGCAAAAAAGAAAAAGGAAAATAAAAATAGACAAAAAGAATTGGGGCGGGGATGGGGGGGAGGGGACGGGCAGGTAGCTCACACCTGTAATCCTAGCTACTCAGGGGCTGAGATCTGAGAAGCACAGGTCAAAACTAGCTGGGACATGAAAGTCTACAAGACTCTTATCTCCAATTAACCACCAAAAAACTGGAAGCAGAGCTGTGGCTCAAAGGGGTAGAACACTAGCTTTGAATAAAAAGGCTCAGTGGGGGACCGGGAACTTGGCCTAGTGGTAGAGTGCTTGCCTAGCATGCACTAAGACCCGAGTTCGATTTCTCCATACCCCACATACATAGCAAAAAGCCAGAAGTGATGCTGAGGCTCAAGTGGTAGAGTGCTAGCCTTGAGAAAGTCCAAGGACAGTGCTCAAGCCCAGGACTGCCCCCTTCCCCCAAAAAAAGGCTCAGGGACAGTGTCTAGGCCCTAAATTCAAGCCCTACAACCAACCAACAACAAATATGTGTGTGTATACACACACACCTACATACATACATACATACATACATGCATGCATGCAGAGAGAGAGAGAGAGAGAAAGAGAAAGAGAGAGTGAGAGGTGGGGCAGGGAAGGGAGATAGGCTTTCACTATGCTGCTCAAGCTCTGTTGGTCTCAATATCCTGGGCAAAATTATCATCCTTCTTAATCCTCCCGAGAGCTAGGACTTTAGGCAAGTACCACTATGCTATCTCTAATCCTTTCTTTTAACCAACATATTCATGTTCCTTTTTGTGTGTGTATGTGTGCATGTGCCAGTACTGGGGCAGGCACTGTTCTTGAGCTTTTGTACTCAAGGCTAGTGCTCTACAATTTAAGACATAGCTCAGCTTTTTGATGGTTAATTAGAGATACAAGTCTCATGGACTTTCCTGCCAGGGCTTGTTTCCAATTTCAATTGTTAGCTCATTGCCTCCTGAGTAGTTAGGATTACAGAAATGTGAGCCACCAGCCCCCAGCTCTCAGATTTCTTTAAAATGTACATAATGGCACAGGCCTATAATTCAAGAATGTGGAAGCCTGCAGAAAAAGGATGGTAGGTTAAGGCCAGCCTGGACTACATAATAAGACATGGTCTCAAAAAAGAAAAACAAAATAAAACAAAACCACCACAAACCAAAAAGAAAAATAAAACCAAAAGAACAAGCAAAAAGAACAATCAAATAGAAGTAGTCATTAACAAGACTATATAGCTGGCTCAGATATTAAGAAAAAGATGTAAAAATATATTCCTGATTTATTATAAATGAACAGTCTTACTATACAAAACATTTTACTATAAGATCGCATGGACATAAGTGGGTCAAAATTTTATTTATGTCACTTTTTTAAGTAAAAGGATTTTTCAGATAGCATCTTTTCAATTTATCACTCTCAAAACAACTAGCGACATAACTTAAACACAAACTGGGACTCACTAGGTCAGATTTGACACATACCTGCATATGGAGCCATTCCTAAGATAGTAGGCATCAGGCCTCTGTAAAATCCTCGGACACCACCTTCCTTTGAGTGAAAGAAAATGAAAAATGAGACCATACTGTTCACTATGATAAATACCTCAGAAGGAAAGCACATAACACAATGGAGACAGACTCTAGGGCTTACTTGAACTACAAAGATGCCCTTTCATCATCATCATCATCATCATCATCATCAACAACAACAATTGCAAATAAAAAAATCTACACATCATTCAAAATAGTTTCCTAAATACAAAAAGACATGAAACAAATAAGAAAGGTACTATGAAATACCTTGGCATAAATTGTTTTGAATGCATGAATGATTCCTGTATAAGTGTGTTCCCCTTTCACTTGGAATGCTAGGCGTACTCTGACCATGTCAAGAGGGTATGTACAGACGACGGCAGTCATACCTGAAAGGCAGGAGAAACTTTAATGTAGAAATTTTCACAGAGTTTGTACATTTACATATATATATATATATATATATTGTGTGTGTGTGTGTGTGTGTGTGCGTGCATCTTTTTCATCACTAATAATGCTCAGTATAATTACACACTGGGGCAAAAAAGTCCATAAGACTCTTTATCTCCAATTAACCACCAAAAAACCAGAAGTGGAGTTGTAGGTCAGTGATAGAACACTAGCTTGAAAAGAGCTCAGGGACAGTACATGGGCCCTGAGTTGAAGCCCTATGATCAATATAAAAAAGAAAAAATAGGTTCTGGGAGTTTGGCCTGGTGGTAGAGTGCTTGCCTAGCATGCAGAAAGACCAGGGTTTGATTCCTCAGTACCACATACATAGAAAAAGTTGGAAATGGTGGTATGGCTCAAGTGGTAGAGCTCTAGCCTTGAGAAAGTCCAAGGACAGTGCTCAAGCCCTGAGCTCAAGCCCCTCTGTTGTCTTTAAATGAAATTAGAAATACCATTTAGGAGAACTTTCAAATCAATAATCATGTCATGAAAAGGAAATCATATGAAAGTCTACTTCATCTTTCCTGCCTTTTTTTTTTTTTTTTTTTGCCAGTCCTGGGCTTGAGCTCAGGGCCTGAGCACTGTCCTTGGACTTTCTCAAGGCTAGAGCTCTACCACTTGAGCTTTAACACCACTTCCAGCTTTTTTCTACGTATATGGTACTGAGGAATCGAACCCAGGCCTCCATGCATGCTAGGCAAGCACTCTATCACTAGGCCAAACTCCCGGCCCCTGCTTTTGTTTTTTTTTTTTTTTGTCAGTCATGGGACTGAGCATTGTCCCTGAGCTCTTTTCCTCAAGGATAGCGCTTAATCACTTTGAGTCACAACACACCACTTCTAATTTTTTGATAGTTAACTGGAGATAAAAGTCTCATGGACTTTCCTGCCTAAGTTGGCTTCAAGCCGTGATCCTCTGATCTCAGCCTCCCGAGGAACTAGGATTATAGGCATGAGCCACCAACTACCTAGCTCTCTGTCCTACTTTTCAAAGAAAAATATTTTGAGTTTGGAACTGTTGGATCACATATGTAATTGTAGCAATGCAGGAGGCTAAGATTTTGAAATCTATGTTCAAAACCAGCTCAAGTAGATAAAACCAAGATTCTTCTCTCTAGTTAATCAGTAAAAAGCTGAAAGTAGAAGTGCTGCTCAAGTGACAGAGCATCAACCTTTAAGGCAAAGACTAAGCAAGAGTACAAGGCTCTGCACAAGAGAAAAACAAATAAAAAGATAAATTTCCAGATGTAATGGATAGCATGCTTTTTACATAGTTGTAAGCTTATTTATTTACCCTTCGCTATAAAATGCCCTTTGAATACTCATTATTTATAATTTGAGTGTAGAAAGATAAATGTCTGCCTAATCAATCTCACATGTTTTCTAAACCAAATTAAATATAAAATATATTCTCAAATATAAAGCATACTTTTACCTGCCATTGATCCAGCCATTAATCTGTGAACATGACCAGAAATTCCCAATTTGGTGGTAATTAACTAGAAACCAAAAACACTTTGTTAAATGGCATAATAGTTTGAGTTATTTTGTTTGTTTGTTGTAATACTGAAGATCAAATTCAAAACTTCATGATACTAGGTAAGTGCTCTGCTATTGAATTACATGCAAGGCCAACTCGTGATTTTATATGCTGCCTATTTCATTGTCCAAAATGACTTTTTTAAAATTACAGAATCTAAGCCAGGGGCTGATGGCTCATGCCTGTAATCCTAGTTACTCAGGAAAATGAGATTGGAGGATCGCGGTTCAAATACAGCCTAGGCAGGAAAGTTTGTGAAACAGTTATCATCAATCAATTAACCACCATAAAGCCAGAAGTAGAACTGTGGCTCAAGTGGTAGGGCATTAGCCTTGAGCAAGAAAAGTTCAAGGAGCCAGGCGCAGTGGCACACAGTGGCTCACACCTGTAATCCTAGCTACTCAGGAGGCTGAGATCTATCTAAGGATCAAGGTTCAAAGCCAGCCCAGGCACAAAAGGACCTGAGACTCTTATCTCCAATTAACCCCTAGAAAACGGGAAGTGGGGCTTGGCTCAAGGCTAGGGTGGTAGCCTTGAGCTGAAAAGAATGGGGACAATGCCCAGGCTGAGTTCAAGCTCCATGTATATCCCACAAAAAAAGAAAAGAAAAGCTCAAGGACAATGTCCAGATCCTGAGTTCTAGCCCTAAGTCTGGCACCAAAAAAAAAAAAAAAATTACAGAATTAGCCAAACATGGGATTCAATATACATGATGTAAAACTTTAACTATGCAATTGTGTGCAGGGATGGGAGGAGAAACAGGGGGAAAGCAAAAAAGAATGACATTGTCTACAAAGAATTGTACTCATTACCTGACACATGGAATTGTAACTGTAATTGTACAGCTACTTTACAATAACAATAAAATTATATTTTTAAAAAAACTTACAGAGGGGCGGGGAGATGGCCTAATGGTAGAGTGCTTGCCTAGCATGCATGAAGACCTAGGTTCGATTCCTTGGTACCACATACATAGAAAAAATCCAGAAGTGGTGCTGTGGCTCAAGTGGGAGAGCTCTAGCCTTGAGAAAACCCAAGCACAGTGCTCAGGCCCTGAACCCAAGCTCAGGACTGGCAAAAAAAAAAATCCTTACAGAATCTGAGCCGGGTATGGTGGCTTATGCCTATAATCCTAGCTACTTAGAAGGCTGAGATCTGAGGATTGCAGTTCAAAGCCAACCTGCACTAAAGAACATGAGACTCTTATCTCCAGTCAATCGCTAGAAAAGGGTAAGTGGGGCTGTGGCTCAAGGGGTAGGGCAGTAGCCTTGAGCTGAATATGCAGGGGACAATGCCCAGGCCCAGAGCTCAAGGCCCAAGACCATTAAAAAAAAAAATATGCAATACTCAAGCCAGGTGCTGGTGGCTCACACCGGTAATCCTAGCTACTCAAGGGGCTAAGATCTGAAGATCAGGGTTCAAAGCTGGCCCAGGCAGGAAAGTTCATGAGACTCGTCTCTAATTAATTACCAAAAAAACTAGAAGTGGCAGGGTAGCTCAAAGTGGTAGAGTGTTAGCCTTGAGCAAAACGAAGCTCAGGGACAGCTCCCACTCCTAGAGTCCAAGGTCTGGCATAAAAAAAGGAAGGGAAGAGGAGAAGAGGGAGGAAGGAAGGGAGGGAGGGAGGGAACGGCAGGGCAAATGGAAATCCAGAGCTGGGATCAGGCCTGGCATCTAAGTGGTAGAACGCTTCTCTAGTTTGCTTGAGATCTTGCCCTCAATCCCCAGAACTGAAAAGAATTTCTTTTTTTTTTTGCCAGTCTTGAGCTTGAGCTCAGGGCATGAGCCCTGTCCTTGGACTTTCTCAAGGCTAGAGCTCTACAACTTGACCACTTGAGCCTCAGCACCACTTCTGGCTTTTTTCTATGTATGTGGTACCGAGGAATCGAACCTAGGTCTTTGTGCATGCTAGGCAAGCACTCTACCACCAGGCCAAACTCCCAGCCCCTCTGAAAAGAATTTTTAAAAAGGCAAAGGACTGAATGTGGTAGTAGTACACAACTGTATTCCAAGCAGTCAAGAAATTTAAGTCGGAAGATCTTTGAGTTTAAGGCCAACTACGCTACATAGCAAAGTACTGACTCAACAAAAAGAAAAAGAAAAGAAAAGAAAAAGCAAATACCTGTTAGCAAGCATGATATTCAAGAATACTAAAGAAAAAAGGATAATTCAACTACCGTTTTATATTGCTCAAATGCCATAAACTGGATTGCACCATAGGGAAAAATTCGAATCATCATTGCACCATTTCCTTTATATAATCCAAGGTATCCTTCCTTTTGGGGAACAGCACGCAACGTTGAGAGTACTCCTGTTTTAACAAAGGTTTTAGAAGGAAAATACTATTAAAGCCAGGAAGCATATCCAAACTGAAATTATATGACAATCACTGATACAGACCAGTATGCCATTAACCATAATTTGATTTTGTGTGAGGAATGAGAGTGTAATTATGTATCACCTAAACTTACTTAAAATAAATCATAATCTAAACTATAAAAATAAGCCTTGACACGCATCACTGGCCCACCCTGGTAACGTTAGCCAGCTCCAGAGGCTGAGAGCTGAGGACTGAGGTTCAAACCAACCCAAGCAGAAAATTCCATGAGACCAAAAACAAAACCTGCAGTGAAGCTGTGTTTCAAGTGGTAGAGCATTAACCCTGAACAACAAAAGCTCAGGAACAACACCCAGTACCTGGACCTGAGCTCAATCCCAAGGATGGTCACCAAACAAAACAAAAAGTCAGAAGGGGCGGTATGCTCAAGTGGTAGAGTTCCAACCTTTGAGTAAAACAAGCTAAAAGGTAAAGGATGGTGCCCAGGCTTTCTTTTATTTGTTATTGTTTGTTTTACACTTGAATCCTTCCTTTATTTATTCTGTGCCCCAGTACTGGCACTAAATTTTTTTTTTAATTTTTAAAGGAGTGAGGGAGGGAGGGAAGGAGGAAGACAGAGTAGGAAGGAGGGAGTGAAGGAGGGAGGGAGGGAGGGAGGAAGGGAGGGAGGGAAGGAAGGAAAGAAGGAAGGAAGGAAGGAAGGAAGGAAGGAAGGAAGGAAGGAAGGAAGGAAGGAATTCCTTGCAAATTTTTGTTCTAAGCCAAACACTGGAGGCTCACACCTATAATCTTAATTATCCAGGAGGTTGAGATCAGAAGATTTTGGGAAAGTCCATGAGACTTTTAGCTTCAATTAACCACCAAAAAAAGCCAGAAGTAGAGCTGTGGCTCAAGTGGTAGTGCATTTAGCCTTGAACACAAAAGCTCACAACTCCTAGGTCCTCAGTTCAAGCTCCAAGACTGGCGTGCACACACGCGCACACACACACACACATTTTAGCTCCAAATTTAGGTTCCTTTTTTGTACCCTCTTCCCACTACATTTCATAACAGAAAACTAAGAGAGCAGATGAATAATTTTTACATTTATGCCTATTAGTATTTACTAACTCACCTAAATGTTTGTAATGGTGATTGTGAGCTTGCAATAAAACCTTTACTCGATCCAAAGGAGCAACTGTTGTTTTGGCACAGCATCCAGCAATACCTTAAAAAAAAAAAAACTGTTTAGAAGGTCTAAAAGAAAGGGGGGAAAACCAAGATGGGTGGTGTGGGGTGGGGTGGAGGAGGGAAATGGGTACCAAGACATGTGAAAGGGTATCAATGTATGTGAATTAATGCACCTTCTATCTGGCAAATATCATTTAACCCTTTTATTAATTACAATAAAAAAAAAATTTAAAAAAAAGAAGGTCTAAAAGAAATAGCATTTCATAGCGGGAAATCATTTATGGTTTTTTGTTTGTTTGTTTGCTTGTTTTTTGTTTTTTTTTGCCAGTCCTGGGCTTGAGCTCAGGGCCTGAGCACTATTCTTGAACTTTCTCAAGGCTAGAGCTCTACGACTTGAACCTCAGCACCACTTCGGGCTGTTTTCTATGTATGTGGTACCTAGGAATCAAATCCGGGTCTTCATGCATGCTAGGCAAGCACCCTACCACTAGGCCAAACTCCTGACCCTCTTTATGTTTGTTTTTGTTTTTGTTTTTGTCACTTGAAGGACTTGGACTCTGAGCCTGGGCACAGTCCCTGAGTTCTTCAGCTCAAGGCTAGCACTCTACCACTTGAGACACAGCACCACATCCAAGGGAAATCATTTCTGTAGTCAATAATATAGTGATCTTTAACTTGGCCTCTTTGGGTGGAATTGCCCCATATAAGGGATATTTAGACAACTGGCTTCTGTTCACCATAATTTTATCATTGAGCATGTCGAGCATGTCAGACTTAATAAAAGTTATTCTAGGAGTACAAAGCAATCCGGAGTGTCTGATAAACACAGATAATTTTACTTATATGTGGCTACCAAGCCCAAGTTACTATTTACTGAACTGAAATAACCACCTTTTCTTCTGGATGACTTTTTCACTGAAACATCTAACTTCTAACCACAAATTCTTCATTCCTTTGTACATTCAGTAAATAAGTATCTGGTACATACCACATACTGCTTGCCACAAGTATGGGTAAAATCAGACAAAAGTGCTCCAGGGGTTCTTAGCATAGCTTTAGTTAATGTTCAAATACTATATCCACACATAAGTTTCCATACTAGAACTTTTTTTCTGAACTAATGGAAATAATAGTCCTGACTTTCAAACTGAGGGTAAACTACAAATTTCATTTAGCTATATATGCTTTCATATTATGCTGTATTATCTTCTTAGTTATGTACAGCAATATAAATTAACCATATAATTAAATCATTTAGAATGTATTCAAAAAGTAGTTTTTTAGCCCATTGTACAACCACCATTTAAAGGTTAAAAAAGAAAATAAAGCCAAGGCAGTGGTGCTGTGACTCAAGTGACAGAGTGCTAGCCTTGAGCTCAGAGTTCAAGCCCCACGACCAACAAAAAAGAAAGAAAGAAAGAAAGAAAGAAAGAAAGAAAGAAAGAAAGAAAGAAAGAAAGCAAGCCAGCCAGCCAGCCAGCCAGGAGATGGTAGTTCATACCTGTAATCATAGCTACACAAGAAACTGAGGTCTGAGGATCTGGGTTGGAAGTCAGCCCAGGCAGTCAAGTTGAAGAGATTCTTGTATCACTAAAACTCCAGAAGTGGAGCGGTGGCTCAAGTGATAGAGCTGTAGCCTTGCACAAAAAAAATCTCAGGAGCACAGCCCAGGCCCTGTTTTCAAGTCCCAGGACTGACCAGCACACACACACACTGTGTTTGTATATATACATGTATATGTGTATATATACACACATACAAAAAAAGAGCAGTTCTGTCTGTCATTTGCTTCTCAAAATCTGCAGTTGTTCCCCAAGTCCTGTAAATCTTTACCGGTCCTTATTTTCTGCCCCCTTTTTACCTTCCCTAACCTATACCACCTAGGGTCAGCCATAGGCCTTGAAGCTACTCTTTCACCAGACCAGGCCCCCTCTGGCTATATAACCTTTGCTTTATTTTAGCTTCTCCTTCCTTCGATATTAACTTGCTATACTTCTTAATTTCTTCAAACATCTTCTCTGGCTGGTGTGAAGCTGTGGGCCAGTACTCTCAGCTACTCAGAGGCTGAAGAACTGCCATTTCTTTTTTGACAGCCTGAGCAAGATAATAAGAACCCTAACCCAAAGTACAGGAAATGAGTGCATGATGACACCAGCCTGTAATCCATAAAGGCCTACACAGTGAGACCCTGTCTAAAATACAAAACAAGGGACTGTGAGTTTGGCCTAGTAGTAGAATGCTTGCCTATCATGCATGAAGACCAGGGTTTGATTCCTCAGTACCACATACATAGGGAAAGAAAAGCCAGAAGTGGTGCTGTGGCTCAAGTGGTAGATTACTAGCCTTGAGGAAAAAGCCCAAGGACAGTGTTCTGGCCCTGAGTTCAAGGTCCAGGACTGGAAAAATAAAATAAAATACAAAACAAAACTCAGAAGTTAGCTGAGTCTTAATCTCTCAATGTCATACACTAACCACAACCATCCTAGCTAACAGTGTACACATTCTACCTCTTTCTTGCCTCACTTTCCTTTGCATTCATCACTTTTCTTTTTCCAATCCTGGGACTTGAATTCAGGACCTGGGCACTGCTTCCGAGCTTCTTTTGCTCAAGGCCAGCACTCTTCTACCACTTGAGCCACAGCACCACTTCTGGATTTTTGTTTAGTGTGGTACTGAGGAATTAAACCCAGGGCTTCATGCATGCTAGGCAAGCACTCTACCACTAGGCCACATTCCCAATCCCTGAAAGTACTTTTCATCAGCTCCCCCCCCCCAAAATAATAATAATTAAATTCTTAATATTGCTTCATGGGCCGGGAGTTTGGCCTAATGGTAGAGTGCTTACCTAGCACTCATGAAAACCAGGGTGTGATTCCTCGGTACCACATACATAGAAAAAAGTCAGAAGTGGTGCTGAGACTCAAGTGGTAGAGCTCTAGCCTTGAGAAAGTCCAAGGACAGTGTTCAGGCCCTGAGTTCAAGCCCAGGACTAGCAAAAAAGAAAAAAAAATACAGATTTGTTCTTCAGGTATTACCTTTCAACAAATCCTAATAATGCAAATATTTTTTGGTTCCTGGCCTTTTTTTTGGGGGGAAGGAGCATAAATTCTTCAGCTCACGCCTGCCTGGGCATTGTCCCAGATTTCTACAGTTCAAGGCTACTGCCCTACCCCAACTTAAGATAAGAGTCTCATGGTCTTTAGTGCACGGGCAGGCTTTGACCCTTGATCCTCAGATCTCAGCCTCCTGAGTAGGTAGGTTTACAGGCATGAGACACTGCGCCCGGCTAATTTCTGGCCTTTTATAATTAAGTGATGACAACCTAGAGAAGCAACCATAGAAGGGCAGAAGTCAAAACATCTGTTTATAAGAACCCAAGAGGAAATTTCGTTGAGACAGTGTGACTATCGGCTTCATAGTCACGACACCAGACCTTCTCAACTCTGGCAATGTTTTCAGAGCAGCAGGAACCGGTTCTGGTTTTGCACAATTCCGTAAATCATTTTTGAAAACCTAACCACCACTATTTGCCACACTCTGTAAAAAAAAAAAAAAATGGGAGTCCACATTCAGTCACCCTCGTTCTTTATTAAAGAAAGTGTATCACGCAAAGAAACCCCTGCTGCCACCCGAAGAGAAAGAAAGCCTCGTTCAGCTCGGGCCCGACCCCCAGCCTCTCCCCCGAGGCCCCAAGGCCCAACTCCGCAGGACTTGGCTGTCACTAGTCTGTGACAGGGCCGAGAAGCCAGTCCAGTACAAGCTATGATCGGGCGGCTGGCACCCGCCGGCACGGGCTGGCACGGGCTGCCCCGGCCCGCCGGGATCACACCACTCCCAGCCCCAGAGTCCCCGTCTGCAGACACCCACCTCCAGCCACGAAAGAGCGAAGCCAGTAGAAGTCTCGGCGAGCGGCGGGCCCTCCAGCCCCTGCCGCCTGAGGCACCGTGGGCGCGGACTCGGCCGCTGCCAGGGCCGTTGCCGCAGCCATCAGGACCAGGCCACGTCGGGAGTCTCAGCCTGGAACGCCAACTTACAAACAACAGGCCAGGATCATAGCTGGTGCGGGCACTGACACTGGGGCCGGCCGCCGCGCGGGCGGGGCCAAGTGACACTGGCGCCGTCGCGCGGGATGATGACGTCAGAGGCCGGTCTGAGGAGGCGGGGCCAGGAGTCACCTCGGCTCCTGGGCCTGGTTCTGGTGACGTCAGGGGGCGTGTCTGCGCGGAGCGAGGCGGGGCCGTCCCGCTGTCCGCTGCGGGCTTTCCACTTTGGCGCCCTTTTGTTCAGGATGAAGAAGGGTCGCGGGTTCTCCAGCCCCTTCAAAACCAGCTACCACCTTGTGCCCCTGGCTCACACCTGTAACCCCAACTACTCAGGAGGCTGGGCTCTGAGGATCAGCGTTCGAAGCCAACGCTGTGAAACTTATCTCCTGTTAACCACGAGAAAACCAGAAGTGAAGCCCTGACTCCAAGTGGTAGAAAACCTTGAGCAAAAGTAGCTCAGGGACAGTGCCCAGGCCCTGAGTTCAAACCCTACAACCAAAAACATGGAGAAATACAAAAGCAAACTGAAGACGTGGCTCAAGTGATAATGTGACAGCCTTGAGTAAAAAATCACCTGAAGGCCAGGACTTTGGCCTAGTGGTAGAGTGCTTGCCCAGCATCCACCAAGACCTGGGTTCGATTCCTGGGTACCACATACATAGAAAAAAAAAACCATGGCCGGGAGTCTGGCCTAGTGGTTAAAGTGCTTGGCTAGCATGCACGAAGACCCGGGTTCGATTCCTTGGTACCACATACATAGAAAAAGCCAGAAGTGGTGCTGAGGCTCAAGTGATAGAGCTCTAGCCTTGAGAAAGCCCAAGGACAGTGCTCAGGCCCTGAGCTCAAGCCCAGGACTGGCAAAAAAAAAAAGTCACGTGAGAGGGCAAGGTTCTGAATTCAAACACACACATGCACATATACACAAAGTCAATGTAACCGTAGAAATGAGCCACTTGCAGTCCATTTCAAGTGTATTTCCTTCCCATGAAACCTTTATATCACTTTTACACTTGCCTAAATTCTTCTCATGCCAGACACAGGATTAATTAACAGTTTAAACACCTCCTTAAGCTTCCATTCCCTCTACATCACCTCTGAATTTCAACCCAGAATGTTGCCTTGGCCATGCTAGTCTTTCTCTGTATATCTAACTGGCACCTATTTCAGTTCACTATATCTAAAGTTAAATTTCTAATTTTTTCCAAATATGCTATTCTTGTAGCCTTTCCTCTATGCAATAAATAATAATTCTAACCTTAGTCAATGAACTATAATCTAAAATATTCTCCCTGTTTTCTCCTGCCCTCTGCTGTCAGGTCTTAACATAACAGCCAAAGTAATCCTCATGCCTATAATACTAATAACTCAGGAGGCTGAATGAGATCTGAGGATTTTCCACCTGTGAAAGACAAATCCAAGAAACTATCTTCAATTAAGCAGCAAAAAGCCAGTAGTGGAGGTGTGCTCAAGTTGTAGAGCCCCCTCTATGAACAGAACCTAGCAAGAGCGTGATGCCCTCAGTGAAAAGGCCCATAAATTATCAATATAGATTACTGATAGGTAGATAAATAATGGGAAGACAGATAGATGATAAATAAAAATCTAAAACAAGCTGAGTGTTGAAGGCTCATGCCTGTGATATAGCTACTTAGGAGGCTGAGATCTGAGAATACTGGTTCAAATCCAGCACAAGCAGAAAACCACTGTGAGACTCTTATTTCCAATAAACTCAAAGCTCAAAGCTACTGCCCTACTTCTGGGCCTGGGTGATGTCCCTTAGCTCTTCACCTCAAGGTTACCACCCTTCCCCTGGAGCCACAATGCCACTTCCCCTTTTCTAGTGGTTAGTTGGAGATGAGGCTCAAGTTTTTTTGTTCCCAGGCTGGCTTTGAACTGAAATCCTCAGATCTCTGCCTCCTGAGTAGATAGAATTACAGGCATAGGCCACCACGCCTGGTTAAGTCCATAAGACTCTTATTTCCAATTACCCACCAGATAATCAAAAGTGAAGCTGTGGTTCAAGTGGTTTTCTCTAGCCTTGAGCTAAAGAGCTCAGGGACAGTGCCCAGGCGCAGAGTTCACACCCTCAACGACTGAGACTCAGACCCTACATAGTAACACAGTCACACTGGCATTTTTGTTGTTCCCCATAAACAAGCTAACTTCTTTCAGGGTCTTGCACATCTGAACCTTCTTCCTCAGCTGTAGTCTTCCCAGATATTCCAAGTGACTTCTTCCCACTCTCCCCTCCTTGAGTCTTTACACAAATGTCACTTTCTCTCAGAGAGCTGTCCTAGCTATTGTATTAAAATTATTATCTAAATTTATTAAACCATTACCTAAGTTTTACTCCATGCACATCTTTATTATAAATTACTCTTCCCTCCACTTGAAATTCAGGGTTTTTCCCTCAGTGGGGAGGTTAGGAGAAGGCCTGGATATCAAACTGAGCTATACTCTAGTCCTCAGTTTAGTTATGTTCATAGCTCCAGCAATTTTTTAAAATTTTTTTATTGTAATTAATAAAAGGGTTACATGATATTTGCCAGATAGAAGGTGCATTAATTCACATATATTGATACCCTTTCACATGTCTTGGTCCCCATTACCCTCTCCTCCACCCCCCCCAGCTCCAGCAATTTTTATAGACATATTTTATTTTATTTTATTTTATTTTATTTTGCCAGTCCTGGGCTTGAGCTCAGGGCCTGAGCACTGTCCTTGGACTTTCTCAAGGCTAGAGCTCTACCACTTGAGCCTCAGCACCACTTCTGGCTTTTTTTTATGTATGTGGTACCAAGGAATTGAACCCGGGTCTTCGTGCATGCTAGGCAAGCACTTTAACCACTAGGCCAAACTCCCGGCCCAACATATTTTATATATTATTAAAATTAAATCTAAAAGTTTGTGTCAGTTTTCCCCCTCCGGATATAAGCTTCATGAAGACAAAGAGTATGAGTTTAAATAAATGTGTTGTGTTAATTAAATCCCAAGCACCAAAATAAATTGTGTGTGTGTGTGTGTGTGTGTGTGTGTGTGTGTATGTGTGTGTATGTTTTGTGGAAAAGGGTGAGGTTTGTCTGTTTTGTTTTTTCAGTTGTGAAGGTGATGTATAGAGGGATTACAGTTATGTAAGTCAGGTAATGAGTACATTTTTTTTTTTTTGTCAGTCCTGGGGCATGAACTCTGGGCCTAGGTGATGTCCCTGAGCTCTTTAGCACAAGGCTACCACCCTGCCCCTCACTTACCATTTTTTAGTGATTAATTGATGACAAGAGTCTCTCCTTTTTTTTTTTTTTTTCCCTAGTCCTGGGGCTTGAACTCAGGGGCTGAGCCCTGTCCTTGGGCTTTCTAAAGGCTTGAGCTCTACCACTTGAGCCCCACAGCACCACTTCCAGCCTTTTTCTATGTATGTGGTTCAGAAGAATTGAATCTGGGTCTTCGTGCACTCTACCACTAGGCCAAACTCCTGGCCCTAGAATCTCTCATTCTTTAGTGCTTGGGCTGGCTTCAAACCGAGATCCTCAGATCTCAGCCTCCTGAGTAGCTAGGATTACAGGCGTGAGCCATCGTGCCCGGCAGTGCGTTTCTTTTTGAACACTGTCACCCCTTCTCTCATTTTTTCCCAGATTTTTCCTTCCTAAACCTTCTCCCCCTAAAATGGTGAAATTTAAAAGTCTTTTTTTCCCCCTTTGGCTAGTTCTGGGGTTTGAACTCATGCTAGGTAAATACTCTACCACTAGGCCAAACTCCTGGCCCTAAAGTTCTATTTTTAAAAGCTCTGTAAATCATTCATGTGCATATGTGTCTATAACTAGGCTTGAACTAGGTGTTGTCGCTTTTCTTGCTTAAGTCTCCTAAATCTATCACTGGAGTCACATATCCACTTCTCATTTATTGGTGATTAATTAAAGAGTCTCAGGGACTTTGCTGCCCAGGCTGGCTTTGAACCTTGAGCCTCAGATCAGCCTGCTGAGTAGCTTGTATTACAGTGAGCCACAAGTGATTGACTCTGTGAGGCATTTACTAGGAAATAAGAGATTTCCTAGGTCTCAGAAACCTTGTTAGTAATGAGATAAACTCAGAAATTGGAACTGTTTAAGTTGTACCTGAAACCATATTTATTTGTGGAAGAGGAATAGGTGACTGTCGGAGACTGGAGCTCATGCCTACATACATGAAGCACTGAGTTCAATCCCCAGCATCCCAGGAAATTTCCTATACTAGACATGCTGGGAATGTCAACACTGGGAGAATGGGGCACTGTAACCTGAGCTCAGCTCCAAAGGTTTCAAGCATCTGGGTGGGCCAGTCAGCCCAATATTCAAAATAGCCCTCCTGGAAAGGAGAACCCTTCACCCAGCCTTCTGAGTATAGACATGCAGTTTAAGTTTTAAATAGAAGAATTAAGGAAATGAAGTTGCATAGTTACTGCCCATTCAAGGGTCACAGGTGGGGTCTGGTGTCTCATTATCTCTGTATTGGCAGGGCAAGCCTTTCTTGCTCCGAGGAGAAAGTCCTTGTTACTTTGGGGGAGGGAGGAATGTCAATTCCTGTCACAGGCTGTTAAGTGACTATAAGAAAGAATGGCTAGGGCTGAAATGTAGCTTAGTGTTAGAGTGTTTGCCTAGCATGCGTGAAGCCCTGGGTTCAATTGCTCATTACCATATAAACAGAAAAAGCCAGAAGAGATGCTGTGGCTCAAGTGGTAGAGTGCTAGCCTTGAACAAAAGAAGTTCAGGGACAATTGCCAAGGCCCTGAGTTCAAGCCCCAGGACAGATGAAAATTAAGAAAGAGAGAATGACTTATAGGAAAAATTACATATACACTTTTTTTTTTTTTTTTTTTTGCCAGTCCTGGGCTTGAGCTCAGGGCTTAAGCACTATCCTTGGACTTTCTCAAGGCTAGCACTCTACCACTTGAGCCTCAGCATCACTTCTGGCTTTTTGCTATGTATGTGGGGTACCGAGGAATCGAACCTGGGTCTTCATGCATGTTAGGCAAGCACTCTACCACTAGGCCAAACTCCCGGCCCCCATATACACTTTTAAAATAGGCACCTCAGGCTTTTATTTTGTTTTTAAACATCCTTTGGATTTATTCTGGCCTAAGTGACAAATCAATGGTTGTTTGTTTTTAGGGGTGGGGCCACTGTCCCTGAGCTCTTCAGCTCAAGGTTAGTACTCTGCCACTTGAGCCAAAGTGACACTTCCGACTTTCTGGTGGTTAACTGGAGATAAGAGTCTCACACTCTTTGGTGCCCAGACTAGCTTTGAACCTCAATCAGCTCTCAGCCTCCTGAGTAGCTAGGATTATAGGTGGACCATCAATGCTCAACTCGGTACTTTTTTTTTTTTTAAGTAAAATTAGCTTTGCTAGTATCTGTTATAGTCAGAACAGCATAAGTTTCATGCCAGCTGTCTACATAGCAAGACCCTATCTCAAAAAAATACAGACAGCTGGGTGGCCCCAGCACACATCTATAACTCTAGATACTTACAAGGCTGAGATCTGAGGATCATGGTTTGAAGCTAGCCTGGGCCATAGCTCAAGTGGCTCAAGTGGTAGAGCACCAACCATGAGCATAGGGCTCTGAGTTCAAATCCTGATACTGTTGAGGGGGAAGGAAGAGAGGAAAGAAGGAAGGAGAAAATATAACCAAAGAAGGGATTCAAGGTGTGGTTCAACTGGTAAAGCTCTGAATTTAATCCTCAAGAAGAAAAAGTAAGGGCTGGGAGTTTTGGCCTACTGGTACAGTGCTTGCTTAAGTATGCATGAAGACCTGGATTCGATTCTTCAGTACCACATATCTAGAAAAAGCGGGAAGTAGTGCTGTGACTCAAGTGGTAAGCCTTGAGAAAGCTCAAGGATAGCCCTGAGTTCAACCCATAGGACTGGCAAAAACAAAACATTGACTTGTCACTTGAATAAGAAAATAGAAAGAAGGGAAAGGGAAAGGAAGGGCAGAAAAATGTTTCCTTAGCCTTGATTTCTATCTTCCCCTGGCCTGTAATTCATGATCTTCTTGCTCCAGTCTCTGTGGTACTAGGATTACAGGCTTGTACCATGACACCCTGCTGAGACTTGATTTTTTGAATAATAGACTTCTAAAGGCCCTAGAAATTCACAATGCAAGAATAGACCTTTTTAAAGATGCTTATTATATTAAAGGAAGGAATAGAATAAGAAATTGCCAAGCCTGTTTTATAGGAATTGGTAGTAGGTGTCTTTTTGGAGACAAATGTCTCTCAGATTTTCCTGCCCAAGGTTTACAACACCTTGGAGTTAACATGCTGGCTTTATTAGTGCAAACAGGGTTGAATGATTAGAACCATAAAATTCAGACAAGACCTTAGATCCACATTTAGCAAACATGTCTTGAGCTGGGATCTGATGGTGCTCACCTGTAATCTCACCTGTACTCCTAGCTGCTCAGGAGGCTGAGATCTGAGAACTCAGATTTAAAGCCAGGCTGGGCAAATAAATCTGAGAGTCTGTATCTTCAAATAACAGGCAAAAAGCTGGAAGAAGCCTGGCATGGTGGCTCATACCTATAATCCTAGCCACTCAGGAGGCTGAGACCTGAGGATCCAGGTTCAAAGCCAGCCCAGGCAGTAAAGTCCATGAGACTCTTATCTCCAATTAACTACTAGAAAACTGAATATGGTGCTGTGACTCAAGGAGTAGGGCAAGTAGCCTTGAGCTGAAGAGCTCAGGGACAGTGCCTAGGCCTACAGTTCAAGCCCCACGACCAAAGAAAATGGTTGGCACTGTATACTTTATGTGGTACACTGCCAGCCTTACCCAAAAAGCTGAAAGCCAGGTGCTGATGACTCATACTTATAATCCTAGCTAGGGTCAAAGTAGTAGAGCACTAGACTTGAGAAAACAAAGCAAAACAAACTCATGGCCAGTTCCCAGGCCCTGAGTTCAAGCCCCAGAACTTGCAGGAAAACAAAACAAAACAAAACAAAACAGGTAAGTAGGTGGGGACTGGAACTGTTCTGGTCAAGCGAGACTGTACACCAGTTGTGCAGGCCACAAGGACCCCCCTGCTCGGGGCTCCCCTGGGGGCTCGTCTCCTTCTTCTCTTCCTGGTGGGGGTGGAGCTTGTGGGATCAGAAGTCCAGCCTTCTGGGGACTGATACCTGGGACAGCCAGTGACAAGTTTTGCCAGGTAGGCAGGTGTCAGGCTAGGGATATGGTCCATTCCTATGGCGCCATTTACTTTAAGTTATTCTGCGAGATCAACCTGGACACATAAGAGCCTTACCTGGTGGCCACATCTTCCATGACCTTGGGGACAGAGTGGAGGAGCCACACCTGTGTCCCCAGTACATCACCATCCTGCCCAGCTGGTCTTGAGCCCTTGCCACTGGACTAGTGCTTCTGGGAGCTGGCTGCAATGCAAGCTGATCCTGCACTTCCAGCTCTCCTTGCAGCTCCCACCCAAAGGGTTTTGCTCCTCTAAGCAAAGTTTCTCAAGACTCTGGCTGGATGGTACAGCTACAGGGAAGGACCATTGGGGTTTTACCTTCACTTTCAGGCCCAACATCTAGCCTAACTGGAGGCCAAGTCTCTCCCCCATCTACCAACCAAAGAAAAAGCCCAAAGAGAAGTCTTGGTGGCAGATGCTTAGTGACCACCTTACCTAGCCAATCACTGATAATATTGTTTCTGATCTTGTTCAGATTTATACCATCGCCGCAGAGATTCCCTGTTCTGATTTGCCCTAAAGAGTGTCCCAAGGTGATGGGCTGTCTGTAGACACTGGCTGGCACAGTCCTCAGGGGACCAGCTGGGAGGACTGGTTATGCTGGTAAAGGCAATGTTGCCCTATCACTTTGTCTGGTCCCCATCAGCTTTGGTCCAGAAGGTGTAAGGAGCTTTTTGTCCCAGAGGGCAGGCAAGAAACTCACAAAGCTGGCCATATTTCCTTTGGGCTTGGAGAGTAATCAGACATATCTGAAGTGTGATGTCACTAACAGGAAAGTCGAAGAACAGAGGATTGCATCTTCAGAGATGTGTGCATGTAACACACACACACACACACACACACACACACACACACACACACACACGCACACACCAGTCCCAGGGTTTGAAGTCCATTGAAGACCATGAGCTTTTCCTGTCCAAGCTGGTTTGAAGTTGCTGTAATCCAAATCTCAGCCTCAATGGTAGCTAAGATTACAAGCATGAGCCAAGCACTAGTACCAAAAAAACCCAAACAAACAACAACAACAAAAAAAACCTTGGCCGGGAGTTTGGCCTAGTGGTAGAGTGCTTGCCTAGCATGCACGAAGACACAGGTTCGATTCCTCGGTACCACATACATAGCAAAAAGCCAGAAGTGGTGCTGAGGCTCAAGTGGTAGAGTGCTAGCCTTGAGAAAGTCCAAGGACAGTGCTCAGGCCCTGAGCCAAGCCCAGGACTGGCAAAAACAAAAACAAAAAAAACAAAAAAAAACCTTGGTGGTGGGGGAAGGAAATATGGGAGAAAAACATGGGAAAGGTAACAATGTCCAAAAAGTAATGTTCTCTTGGGCCAGGAGTTTAATCTAGTGGTAGGGTGTTTGCCTAGCATGCACGAAGACTGGGATTCAATTCTTGGGTATCACATACATAGAAAAAAAGCCAGAAATGGTGCTGTGGCTCAAATGGTAGAGCTCTAGCCTTGAGAAAGCCCAAGAACAGTGCTCAGGCCCTGAGTTCAAGCCCCAAGACTAGTGAAAAAAAAAACAAAAACAAAGAAGTAATGTTCTCACTACCTTATGAATATAACTGTAACTGTAACCCCTCTGTACATCACCCTGATAATAATAATAATTATAAGAAGAAGAAGAAGTAGGGCCAGGAGTTTGGCCTAGTGGTTAAAGTGCTTGCCGAGCATGCATGAAGACCCAGGTTCGATTCCTTGGTAACACATACGTAGAAAAAAGCCGGGAGTGGTGCTGAGGCTCAAGTGGTAGAGCTCAAGCCTTGAGAAAGTCCAAGGACAGTGCTCAGGCCCTGAGCTCAAGCCCAGGACTGGCAAAAAAAAAAAAAAAAAAAAGAAGTAGAAGAAGGGGGAGGGGGAGGGAAATGGGGACATGACATGAGAAAGTGAAGTAATGTACCTTCTATCTGGTGAATATAATGTAACCCTTCTATTAATTACAATAAAAATATATGAAAAAGAAGAAGAAGAAGGAGGAGGAGGAAGAGGAGGAGGAGAGGAAGAATGTTCAGGGTAATGTAATTTGTTCACAGAAAAATAAAACAAATCTAGTCCAAAACAGAAAATTTGCCAGGCACTGCTAATCCTACTACCCAGGAGGCTGAGATCTGAGGATCCTGGTTCAAAGCCAGCTTGGGAGGGAAAGTATGAAGACACTTATCTCCAATTAAACGCCAGAAAACCAGAAGTGTGGTTGTGCCTCAAAGTCACAGAATACTAGCCTTGAACTAAAGAGCTCAGGGACAGAGCCCAGGCCTAGATAGAGTTCAAGCTCTATAACTGACCCCCCCAAAATTGTTTATTTGGGGAATAATTAGAATTGTAATCTACAAAAATCATTCAAGTAATCACAAAAATGTGTTTCATTGATTTGCAAAATGGCACCTAAATTTACAGTATTTATAACCTTTAAACCTCAAGGATGCTGGAAATGGTGCCACTTATTAGGAATTATAGTTAGTACTAGCACAAGATAAAGAGGTTAAAGCCAGGCGCTTGTGGGTTATACCTGTAATCTTAGCTACCCAAGAACCGAGATGGAGGATCACTGGAAAGTCTGTAAGACACTTTTCTCCAATTAACCACTGAAAGGGTAGAAGTGGAACTGGGATTCAAGTGATAGAGCACTAGTTTTTCTCTGAGGCTTTTTTTTTTTTTCCAGTCTTGAGCCTTGAATTCAGGGACTGAGCACTGTCCTTGGGCTTTCTCAAGGCTAGAACTCTACCACTTGAGCCACAGCACCACTTTTGGCTTTTTTCTATGTTTGTGGTACTGCGGAATGGAACCTGGGTCTTTGTGTGCATGCTAGACAAGGACTCTACCACTAAGCCATGCTCCCAGCTCTGAGCACTAGCTTTGAGCAAATACAAACAAACAAACAAACAAACAAAAACCATCTAGGGACAGTGCCCAGGGCCTGAGCTCAAGGTCCAGGACTGGCACCAAAATAAATAAATAAATAGTCATATAAGAAAAGGATGGGGTGCTGTCTGAGGTAATTTGGGGGAAAAGGTCAGTAGTAGAGAAAATCATCATGTCACAATGTTTCAAAGGTCAGCCTTCATCTAGGGACATACATGTCTTTAAGTCCATTGCAAAGGTTCAACTACAAGCAAGATTGAGATCTGATTGACATGGTCTTTGTGGCCTGCATTTTAATTGCCACCAACCAAGGCTGCTTCGTTGTGGTATTTTTTCCGTGAAAACTCTCCAAATTTTTGGAGTTGGCTAAGGCCCCAATAGAATTATACTATCTGGAGCCGGGTGAGGTGGCTCACACCTATAATCCTAGCTACTCAGGCAGCTGAGATCTGAGGATAGAGGTTCAAAACTAGCCCAGGCACTAAAGTCTGTGAGACTCTTATATCCACTTAACTAATAGAAGTGGCGCTGTGGCTCAAGGGGTAAGGCAGTAGCCTTGAGCTGAAGAGCTCAGGAGTAATGCTCAGGCCCAGAGTTCAAGGCCTATGACTGACAAAAAAAAAAAAATCTATTTGTAGATAGGAGTCGAGAAAACGGTTGACAGAGATGTGAGGTAAGGATGGAGTTGATTGTAGTTAGAAGAATTGAATTTTTAAATCAAAAAGATTAAGTAGAGGGCCAGGAACACTGTCTAGTGGTAGAGTGTTTGCCTAGTATGTACAAAGCCCTGGGTTCGATTCCTTGGTACCACATACACAGAAAAGGCCAGAAACAGTGGAGCACTTGTCTTGAGAAAGCTCAAGAACAGTGCCCAGGCTCTGAGTTGAAGGATTGACAAAAAAAGAAAAGAAAGGAAAAGTATTACGTAGAAGGCTAGGAATATGGCTTAGTGGTAGAGGGCTTGCCTAGCATGTACAAAGCCCTGGGTTCAATTTCTCAGTACTGCATAAACAGAAAAAGCTGGAGGTGGTGTTGTGGCTCAAGTGGTAGAGTGCTAGTTTTGAGCTAAAGAACCTTAGGGACAGTGCCCAGTGCCCAGTTCAAGGCCCTTGACTGGCACAAAATAATGATAAGGATAATGATGGGCTAGGAAGGTGACTTAGTGGTAGAGTGCTTGCCTGGTATGCGTGAAGCTCTGGGTTGGATTTCTCAGTACCATATTAAACAGAAAAAGCCGAAGTGGCAATGTGGCTCAAGTGGTAGAATGCTAACCTTGAGCAAAAGAAGCTAAGGGACAGTGCTCAGGCCCTGAATTTAAGCCCCAAGACCGACAAAAACAAAGAACTCAGGAAGTTCTTGATTTCCAGATTGATTATTTTGACATCTAATTATAATATAGATTTTTTCTTTTTCCTGGAAGTACTTGGATCTGTACTCAAAGCTTTCCACTTGCTAGATAGGCATTCTATGGCTTTAGATAAATTACTATACTTACAATTAAATATATGTATTCACAAATAAACTCACCATGACCATGTGCTAATTCTTCCCTTTTCTTCCAAAACCAGTATTTCCAATTTCATTTTTTTCTTCCTCAGAATATAAATTTGATTTCCTTGGAGTGTTTACCCCTTTATGATTGCAGTATTGGGGAATCAAACCTATAGTTTTGTACAAGCTAGGCCAGTGCTCCAGAACTGAGCTACAGCCCATCCCCCCAGAATTTTCTTGATACTCTTCCAATTTCAGTTGAAAACTTAAAAGAGTACAAAGTATTAGGGTTTGCAAAGTATTATGAAATATAATTGTTCTTAGTCCCCAGACATTATCAAAGAAGTCCTATAACAGCTGGAAGTCCCACAGAGATAGACAAGTCTATAGTCTTTCAGAACTATCTTCTTAATCACAACGGAGTTTAAGTTAAAAAGATGTAGTTCCTTAGAAGCATCAGGTAGGGCTAGGCACCAGAAATTAGGTAATTAGAAAATTGGAACTTTAAGACTCAACTACCCACTTCCCGGAAAGTGGGAGGTAGTGGTTTGGAGATTACACTCTAAAAATGTTTAAACAATGTGATGGAATAAGCTTGTGGGTAGCTGAACAGGTGAAAGTACAAAGATCATGGGGAGGGAGCTAAGAAGGGGCCTGGAAGCTCCCTTCCCATGCTCACCTAAGTAAAGCTTATCCCTTACCCATGAATTGTGTGAATCTTACCACAAATGATCAAACTTGAGACCTGATTTATAGATATATAATGAGTTACAACCTGGGATGTGGTAATTGGTGTCTCAAGTAGAATATATATAATATGATATATGTAATATAATTTTAGCCATTTGGGAAACTGAGGCAAGAAAAACATTCTGTCTCAAAAGTTTAAAGGAAATGTAGGAATGTAGAGGGTTGCCTAGTATGTACCAGGCTTAGGTTCAATCCCCTACACTGTTAATCAATAAATATTGGACTGAATAGAAGCATCCCATGGTGACTCGTTTCTGTAATCTTAGCTATTTAGGAGGTTGAGATTTGAAGAGTGTGATTTGAAGCCAGAAAAGTTTTTGAGACTCTTATCTCCCATGAATTATCAAACCACCAGAAGCAGAGCTGTGGCTCAAGTGACAGGACACTAGACCAGAGCTAGAAATGTAAGGCACAGGGCTCAGACTCTAAGTTCAAGCCCTAGGATGGGCACACACACACACACACACACACACACACACACACACACGGCACATACACACACTTATGATGATCTTTCAAACATCAAGCTGAGTCAAGAAGAGCAATCCTCCTCTGGTTTCTCTTTGGTGTTGAGGACCTTTTCCCATTGTGCACAACTCAGGTTGCTACCCCATGGTCTCAGCTCTGAGCTGGAACATTCATTTTACAGAGTTTCAAAACTTGTCTGCTGGCTTGAGAGCCCCTGGGGGAAGGGTGGGAACATGGAGTAAGAAGAGAATCTTAGCAACTTTCTACTACCTTTTCAATACTTTTTTTTCTTTTTAAACCTTAAGAAATGGGAAGGAGTAGGCTGTTGGGAGAAAGGGAAGGAGAGGGGCGAGGGGAAGGAAAAGAGGGTCTCCAAGGGGAGTCCAGGTCCGGTTTGGGGAAATCCAGCTCACGTTTTGCCTGTCGCTCCTCAGTGCAGGGTCCAGCAGAGGCTGAGCCCCAGCTCCACTCCCCGAGGTCCGTCCTGGGGAGACTCTGCTGCTCCGGGGGGCTGACCTGGCGGGGAGTGGCCGCGAAGTTCGCGCTGGCGCGGCTTTGTGCGCGCGTTTGCTGCCCCCTCTGCACCAGGGTCTGCCCCCCCGGACCCCCCCTTCTCCCACCCCAGTCCCGCCGCCGCGCTACCTGCCCGTCCGCCGCGGAACTTCGGGAAGCAGCCGCCCACCCCGGGGGCTGGGGCCCTGACTCGGCCGGGAGGTAAGCGTCCTCACACTCCCCCCCACCTTGCTCTTGGAGTCCGCAGGGTCCCCCCCCCCTACACCCCTGGATTCAAAGTTGTGGCGGGAGTTGAGAAGTTTGCGGGACGGCCGGTGCGGGCTTGGAGACCCGGGGACGCGCGCTCCCCTGCCGTCCCCAGCCCGCCCGTGGTGAGTCGGAGCCCCGGCGGAGGGCTGGCGTGTGGGGGATTGGGGACTTAGACTCGGAGGCCCGGTGCGGTGCTGGGGCGGGAGTCCCCGCTCGGCCCAGGCTGGATGTGGCGGGGGGCTAAGCCTCGTTTGTTCCCCGGGACCTCCGGGTTGGGCTCGCTCCCCACCGGGACCCCCTCCCCAACTCCCGGCCGCTCCGGCCACTAGGAGTGGCGGGCGGTGGTAAACAATGCCCCCGGCGGGAGGTGGTGGTGGGGGGGGAGATCTAGGTAGTCCGTCCCGGAGGCCTAGCCTGGGGCGGGGGGCGCGCGGCGCGGACGCCTGGGGTCTCTCGATCCCCCCGCTCCACTGGAAACTGGGCTGCACGACGCCAAATGTGACTTGGAGGAGAGAAAAGATACCCGAACATGCTGGCAATTGCGGAGCCAGCCACTTGGGGAGGGTCGGAGGCAAGGGGAACCGGGTGGAGGGGGGGAATTTGGAGAGGCAGAGTTTTGCGCAACTTGCGAGTGGCGTGCCTGGGCTGTCCTCAGCTCAAGCGTTCCCCCCAGGGAGGTCGCTCCGTCCGCATCCTTCCTCTGGGGACGGGACGGACTGCGGGGAGAGCGCTTGGGCGCCTGCTGCTCGGAGGTTCCTGGGGCGCCTCGGAGGCAGGGAGGGAGTCCTGGTAGAAGTCGATCCGAAGTTGTCGCATGGCCTGGGGAAGAAGGCGATGGGGGAAAGGAAGCGGTGTTCTGTCAACAGGATCTTTAGAAATACTCTCGTGAGTGCTCCTGGGTGGCTGATGGCGCTGGCGCGGTGGCGCGTCCGGCCGGCCCCCTCTGCGGCGGGATCTGGCCAGCCGGCCCCCGGCGCGCCGCGCGCTGGGTGCCCTGGACAGGCCGCGCGACACGTGAGCTGCTGGGTCCCGGCCCTGGAGGTGGGGAAACGCCTGGGCCTCCGCCAGCTCTGGGGAAAGGCTGGGAAGATCTGTATCCATTCATCTGTTTCTACTTTTACTTCAATTTCGATTGAAAACTTTCCCTTCCTCTCTGGCTCCCCACCCCCTTGCCTTCTTTCCCCGTCTCCAAAAGCACCGCGCAAAGTGTAGATTTTTTATTTTTATTTTTTCATGTTAAACCAGAAGCGGTCAGGAAAGAACTTGGCCGGCGCCACCAACCCAGAACCCACCTTCGGCATTTCTGAGCTTGGTCTCCACAGTCGAACTCGGGTTAACCTCCCCCCCCCCTTACCCCCATCCCATTCTGCTTCCCCAGTCTTGGGTCATTTAAGTGCCCCCTTCCGCTCCTCCCCAGTCCCACTCTCCGCCACTAAGTGAGCCACCTCATCTTCACCTCCTTAGAATGACCCATTCATGAACTGATGTTTGAAATGTGCTTTGAGCTATTGAAACCTTCAGCCCGCAAGTCTCGGGTTGGCGGTGGGAGCCGCGCGCTCCGCCCGGGAGGGGTGGAAGGGAGGCGCTAGCGAGCTGCGACCCCAGGGCCTCACATCCCACCCTCCTCCCCGGATAAATGAACTGAAATTAGGGCGATGGCTTCCTGAGGCCTCCGAATACCGAACTAATACGAGAGAGGCACATCTCAAAGCAGTTAGAACCGAGGCTACGTAAGGAATTTATGACTAGGATTAAGTGGAAGAGGTAAGGCAGAGGCAGGTTAGTATGCAAGGCGATGTTTGGTGATTAGTCCTTATTTTCAAGGATTAAGAAAAGGGAAAAAAAAAGAATTTAAAAGAGGGAGATTACATGATGTGTGTGTGTATGTGTGTGTGTCCTGATTGTATGGGTATTGATCACACAGAGTAAAACTCCAAGTCTACACTTTTCCAATTAATTTAACCTTTTAAATTAGGTTGTCAACCTCTCCGAAATTAAACTAAATTAGAATTGAAACTTCAGAATTCAAGTCAGTGGGGAATGGATAGTGTGTCTTTTTCTTTGGAGATTTACAACTTTGGGTCTGCCGCCTACCATTATAACGAATTAACTCTAGCCTTCGCGGCTGACCCCTCACGGAAGAGATGGGTCAGAGGTTTGCCTCAGTCGCAGAGCCAGTTCCGTGTGCTTTGTTTTCTCTCTTCCTTCTCCAGTCCTCCTTATCTGGTTTGACCTTTCCCCTCCCCCACCTCCTGCTGGATGCTTCTCTTCCCTTCAGGGTCTTTCTGCCTTTCCCTTCCTTCCTTGGTCTTTTCTGCCTTTATTCCTTAGCCTTTTGATACCAGTTTTTCTTTTTCTTAGCATATATATATGTATATATATATTTATATATATATGCACACACACTTCTATCTATATATTATTACACAAGTCATTTGACTCCAACCCCCTACCCCCTTTTACACATTTTCTGTTTATTCCCTTCTGGTTTTATTCCTTTCTTGTCTGTGGAAGATCCATTCTACCTCGATTTACCTTTCTCTGCCTTTCCCTTGGCCCTTCTTGCCCCCCACCCACTTCCTTACTCTCTGCTGGGATGTTTTACATATGGAAGGAGCCTTTCACTAAAGCTGATGGCCTTCCAGAGAGTTTCTCTGGAAGCCCTGCCATGTGCCTAGGGCTCTCCCACTTCCTGTGCTAGTGCTAGAAAACCACCTAGGAACTGCAGAGAGGTGCTGATTGCCTTTTCCTTTCTCTGCACAACTTAGTTGCTGGTGGAAACTGAGCCCGGTGGTGCCTTTCCAAGAGAAATGCCTTAAGTTTGTTTTGTTGGGTCAAGTGTAAGAGCTTTCTGGTTCTGTGGTCGCTTAGAAAAGGGACTGTGAACAGCTCCCTCTTTTGCAACTACACTAGGTATGCAAATGCTGCTTTCTTGGCCACTACAGGCAGTGGGGAAGATTGCAATGTAATTTTAAATTGACATGCAGTCTGGGTGTTATTCAGCCACTTCCTGCCTCATTAGTGTGGGAGATCCAGAAAAAGGAGGGATGGAGATGGAGAGGCTTTGGCGACACATCCATGTCAATATTGTAATTTTCAGACTACTACAATTTGGCTCACTACTAGACTACTCAGGTTACTACAGTGAGCCTTTATTTGATGGGGTAGGTGGAATTTTAATAATTGTTCTAGGTTCTAGGTGTGTGTGTGTGTGTGTGTACACCTGCACACGCTCAGGGCCAGGGCTCTGAGATTTTTGCTCAAGGGTAGTGCTTTAACATTTGAGCCACAGCTCCACTTTTTGCTTTTTTTCCCCCTTTTTGGTAGTTAATTGGAGATAAGAGTCTCATGGAGGGACCAAGACATGAGAAAGGGTATCAATGTATGTGAAGTAATGCACCTTCTATCTGGTGAATATAATGTAACCCTTCTGTTAATTACAATAAAAATCTATGAAAAAAAGAGTCTTAGGGACTTTTTTTTCTGCTTAGGCTGGCTTTGAACTGCAATCTTCAGATTTCAGCCTCCTAAAATAGCTAGAGTTATAGACCAGAGCCACCAGAACCCAGGTGCTCTATTTTTTTTTTAAAGCCTTTAGGGAAAGACTTTCATCATTTAGTAAAATCATATATATTAATACAAGTATATGTATATGAATATAGGTACATACAAATATATGAATTCTTTCTTATCTCCAGTTAACAACCAAAAATCTGGAAGTAAAGCTTTGGCTCAAGTGATCAAACATTAGTACTTTCCGGGCCGGGAGTTTGGCCTAGTGGTTAAAGTGCTTACACGGGTTCGATTCCTTGATACCACATGCACAGAAAAAAGCTGGAAGTGGTGCTGAGGCTCAAGTGGTAGAGCTCTAGCCTTGAGAAAGTCCAAGGACAGTGCTCAGGCCCTGAGCTCAAGCCCAGGACTGGCAAAAAACAACAACAACAAAAAAAAACATTAGTACTTTCCTAGTTACTTTCTTGTTTGCCAGTCCTGAGGCTTGAACTCAAGACCTGGGCACCATCCCTGGGCTTCTTTTGCTCAAGACTAAGCACTGTACCACTGGAGCCATGGTGTCCACTTCTGGCCTTTTCTCTTTTTTTTCTTTCTTTTTTTGTTAGTCCTGGGTTTGAGCTCAGGGCTTGAGCACTGTCCTTGCATTTTCTCAAGACTAGAGCTCTACCACTTGAGCCGCAGCACCACTTCCAGCTTTTCAATGTATGTAGTACCGAGGGATTGAACCCGGGTCTTCTTCATGCATGTTAGGCAAGCACTCTACCAACCACTAGGCCAAATTCCCGGACCTTTTTCTGTTTTTCTGTGGTTCTGAGAAGTCAAACCCAGGACTTCATGAATGACAGGCAAGCACTCTACTACTAAGCCATATTTCCGGCCCTCTAGTTACTTTTTCTAGTGATTAATTGGAGATACAGGTCTCTTGGCTTTGTGTAGCCCGGGATGGTTTTAAACTGTGATCTTCAGATCTCAGCCTCCTGAATAGCTAGGATTATAGGTGTGAGCCACATCACCCAGCTTTACTTTTCTTTTTTTAGATAAGATTTGAGTGATAATCATTAGGTTAATTATGAGACTGAATTGCTAATGAACTTCACATAAAATATAGAAGAATATGGAGTGTTAAGAAATCAATTTATAAATTACTTTCTAAAACAGATCCCATGCCACCCTCTGTTACATACAGGTTACCTGCCTATAATGTATAAAGTTTAATTTTTGTGACTGATTTCAATATCTAGTGTATGCTTCTTTTTTTTTTTTTCTTTTTTTGCCAGTCCTGAGGACTGAACTCAGAGCCTGAGCACTGTCCTTGGGCTTTCTCAAGGCGAGATCCCTACCAATTGAGCCACATTACCACTTCTGGCTTTTTCTATATATGTGGTGCCTAGGAATCGAACCTGGGTCTTTGTGCATGCTAAGCAAGCACTCTACCATTGGGCCAAACTCCCAACCCTCTAGTGTATGCTTCTAATAATTTTTTATGTCAATGCTATCTTGATAGAAGATAATAAACATATAGAATGCTTACCTCTATACATGAATTATAATTTCATTTATCTATTCTTTTTTGTTCTGTCCTGGGGACTGAACCCAGGGCCTGAGCACTGTCCTTGGACTTTCTCAAAGCTAGAGCTCTACTGCTTGAGCCACAGCACCACTTTAGGCTTTTCTAAATATGTAGTACCGAGAAATTGAACCCCAGTCTTCGTGCATGTTAGGCAAGCACTTTACCACTAGGCCAAACTCCTGGCCCCCTTCTCATATTTTTATCCCCATTTCCCTCCCCTCACTTCCCTCCCTCTCCTCATCTTGCTTTTGTTTTTTCTTTTTGCCAGTCCTCGGGCTTGGATGCAGGGCCTGAGCACTGTCCTTGAGCATTCCTCAAGGCTAGCACTCTACCACTTGAGCCACACCACCACTTTTGGCTTTTTCTGTGTATGTGGTTCCCAGGAATGGAACCTGGGTCTTCAACATTTTTTTTTATTGTGAACACTTTTAGAAAAGGGAGAAGAGCAATAAGTTTATTTTATTTTATTATATTTATCAATTTTTTTGTCCATCCTGGGGCTTGAAGTCAAGCTGGGGCACTGTCCCTGAGCTTCTTCTGCTCAAAGCTAGCACTCTACCACTTGAGCCACAGCACCACTTCCAGCTTTTTGTGTTTATGTGGTACTGAGGAATTGAACCCAGGGCTTCATGCATACTAGGCAAGTACTTTACCACAAAGCACATTCCCTATCACACAATAAGTTTAGATGACAAGAATTCAAATGAGATATTCTCTAGTATTTGTAATTAGTACAGATTTATTAAGGTGTAGTTTTTCATGCAGATAATGTCATCAAAAGTGTGTGTGTGTGTGTGTGTGTGTGTGTGTGTGTGTGTGTGTGTGTGTTCCAGTACTGGGGCTTGAAATCAGCCTGGGCTCTCCCTTAGCTTTTTTGTTCTAAGACCAGTGGCTCTACCACTTTGATCCACAACTCACTTTTTTGAGTTTTTGGTAGATAATTGGGGATTTTCTGCCCAGGCTTGCTTCAAACTGTGATCTTCAGATCTCAGCCTTCTGAGTAGCCAGGATCTGTAGGCATGAGCTACCAGTGCCTGGTAAGTGAGGCTTCTAATGTAGAGAAATATTTTCTTTCTAACTTTATTAGAATAACTTGTATCAGTTTCATCAGTTGCCATAGTAACTAAAGTTTTTTTTTTTGTTGTTTTTTTGTTTGTTTTTGCCAGTCCTAGGGATTGAACTCAGGTCCTGGGCACTGTCCCTGAGCTTCTTTTGCTCATGGCTAGCATTCTACCACTTGAGCTATAGTGCTACTTCCAGCTTTTTCTGTTTATATAGTACTGAGGAATCATACTTAGGGCTTCATGCATGGTAGGCAAGAACTCTACTACTAAGCTACTACAAGCCCAAGGTTTAAAGTATTTTCTAGTGTTTATTATTATGTCTGTTATATATTTCTTTTATAGTAAATGCTCTCATTTCCCAAATTTTTAATTAGTAATAAATATTCTGTTTTATATTAAAAGAGTACATAAGAAAAATGTTCACCTCAAATATTTTTCTTTTATTATTTTAGGTCAACAACTTGTGTAAGCGACCTTGGCCATACATCCAGATTCTCCTCAGAAGTGAGACTTTCCAAAGGACCAATGACTCTGTTTCTTGTGCCCTTTTATTTCTTCCTGCTCTGTAGCTATGTCTCGATCCCGCCATGCAAGGCCTTCCAGATTAGTCAGGAAGGAAGATCTAAACAAGAAGAAAAACAGCCAAGGGAAAAAGCCAGCCAACAAGAATGTAGCCTCAGTGAAAACTGTAAACCCTGGAAAATTAAAGCAATTAATTCAAGATCGAGATGTTAAGAACAAAATAGAACTCAAACCACTTGTGCCAGTCAGAAGCCTTCTGACAAGATCTGAGGCAGCGCGAATGAATTCTGAGAGGACCGAGGTTCTGTTTCAGAACCCAGAGTCCTTAACTTGCAATGGTTTTACCATGGCTCTGCGACGTACCTCTCTTAGCAGGCGACTCTCCCAACCCCCGGTGGTTATTAGCAAACCTAAGAAAGTTCCACCTTCAAAGAATTCAGAAAAGCAGCGTGAGTGTGGTTATAAGGTGCCCAATGACATGGAAGTGATGCACTCAGAAAATGATCCAGTCCCAAACCAAGATCCCCTACCAGTCCCTGCTATAGAAAATAACATTGATATACAAAATGAATGTCTAATTAAAGGCAAGAGCCAAGAAAGCCAAGAAGCAACCCAGTCTTGGTCTCAAAGAGTAGAAGATTCCCAAATCAACCTTCCTGTGAATAGTGGGTCTGCAGCAGAGATCCTTTCTGAGTCCTTGGAAGGATTGCACAATGGTGACAGATTCTTCTCTGAACCGACATCAAGTGATGTCAGCCCTCCTCCTAGAATGTTTGTTCAGCAGACTGAATGTGCACCTTTGCCCCAAAGAACGACTCCTGAAATGACCCATCAAAGAGCCCCTAACATTCAGGTAGAAGACTTGGGTTCACGAGTAGAATCTCTTAAGCTGTCTGATTCTAACCTGGATCCCATGAAAAGCACATCTCTTCACTCCCCCACCTCCAATTTTAACAAGATTATACCTGGAATGGACCTTAGAAATGGCTTATCTTTTGATGGGTCTATGTATCCCGCTGCTCTAATAAAATTCCTCTTGGCAGGCTCAGAGCCAGAAACCATTGGTGCTAAACCAGATCATCAAGAGGTCTTCAAGGCTACCCCAGATCAACAGGAAGTTCCTGATTCTACTCCTGTCCTGGGACAGACGTTTAATGCTCTCCCACAATGGGTATTTCCTGGTGCTAATCAAGTGCCTGGTGAGGCCCTGGGTTTGGTCCCAGACCCACCAGAGATTCCTGGTGCTATTTCAGTCCAAGGGGAGATCTTTGGTACTGTGCTAAACCAACAAGAGCCCCTCGACATGAGTGTGAGCGCTGCCTCAGGTCTGCCTACCTTCCTTCCTATTCCTATAAACACCATTGCTACCTACAGTGCTCCTTCAAACTGGCCTGAGACCCAGGGCACTGTCTTATATGGACTTGATGTCCAGAGTGCTATGCCAATTTTGTCTTTGAACTCAGGACACACTCCTCAGTCATCAAACTCAGAGCCAAGTTCTATACCTCCAGTCATAGCTGCAAGCAATGTAGAAAATGAGAAGCAAGTTGCTGTAAGCCTTCTTCCAGCTAACACTCAGGGGTTCACCTTTACTCCTGTGAGTGGACTCTGCCATTCTTCTGTGGGTGTTAGCCAACTGTCTCAGACTGGTCTGAGCATATTGGAAAAAGGGACTTCCCAGGTCAATGTAACCAGCTCAGCTGATGTCCACGCCACAGGTGTGTCTATGCCAGCATCCCTTGTCAATACCTCATCTTCTTCCTGTACAACTTTGCCACCAACGTTGGAAAAGAAAAAACGAAAGCCATGTGGACTCTGTGGGCCCTGCCAGCAAAAGACCAACTGTGGGGAATGTACTTACTGCATGAACAGAAAGAACAGCCATCAGATCTGCAAGAAGAGGAAATGTGAGGTGCTGAAGAAGAAACCATCTGCCCATGTACCTTTGGAAGTAAGTAAATAGACAAGGAGCTGGGGGAATATCTGCAATGGTTGACATAATCTAAGCAGAGAAAGTTTGCTCTTTGTGTATGTATGCATGTGTGTATTTTGGTGCTGACTTGAACTCAGGGCTTTGGCTTCTTTGCTCAAAGCTAGTGTCCTACCACTTGAGCTATACCTCTATTTCAGCTTTTTGCTGGTTAGTTAGAGATAGGAATTTCTCAGGGCTGGAGACCAGTGGCTCACACCTGTAATTCTAGCTACTCAGGAGGCTGAGATCTGAGGATTGTGGTTTGAAGCCAGCCCAGGCAGGAAAGTCCATGAGACTCTTAATCACAGAAAGAGCCAGAATCGGCACTGATTCAAGTGGTGGAGTGCTAGCCTTGAACAAAAGGAGATCAGGGACAGCCTCCAGGC
The DNA here is from genome assembly GCF_031878675.1 of Megascapheus bottae. Classification (NCBI taxonomy): domain Eukaryota; kingdom Metazoa; phylum Chordata; class Mammalia; order Rodentia; family Geomyidae; genus Megascapheus; species Megascapheus bottae. Next base: position 42,408,938 of record NC_143523.1, read on the forward strand.
TGAGAGTTCAAGCCCCAAGACTGGCAAAAAGAAAAAGAGAAAGAAAAAAAAAAGTGGCCTAAAGCTTTTATTGCAGCTGGCTATGTGGATGCTCTAGATTATTGATTTTTTACTTAAATAAATTGCTATAAATCACTGGGGGAAGAAAAAAAAAAGCAAAAACCTTAATCCTCAGATCTTAGCCTCCTGAGTAACTAGTATTACAGCAAGACCTATGGCACTTGGCTAACAAGTTACTTTGATCTTGCACCCTTTAACTTTAGTACAATTTTGTTTATCTACTTAAAGGATGTCTTATAGGCAACCGTTAGAATTTGTCACTGAACAATTTTTTTCATGATAGCATTTGATGGATACATAGGGAAATTGGGTGGAGTTTAATTTTGCAAAGGTTTCCACTAGGACTCATTCTGGCCAGTTGCTTGTCTTTTTCTTTTTGAAGTTACATACTTAAAATTGAAGAGTAAATTCACTACCTCCCAGAAACTGGAAAAAGCAAGAATTTACCAACTTCCTTCCTTCCTTCCTTCCTTCCTTCCTTCCTTCCTTCCTTCCTTTCTTCCTTCCTTCCTTCCTTTCTTCCTTTCTCTCTCTCTTTCTTTTTTTTTTTATTGCCAGTCCTGGGTCTTGAACTCAGAGCCTGGCTGGGTACTGTCCTTGGACACTTTTTGCTCAAGGCTAGCACTCTGCCACTTGAACCAGAGCACCACTTCCAGCTTTTTCTGTGTATGTGGTAGTGAACCCAGGGCTTCATACATGCTAGGTGAGCACTTTACCACTAGACCACACACTCTGGGCCCTCTACTTCTTTTTTTCTTTCTTTTTTTTTTTTTTTTTTTATTAGTTCTGTGTTTTAAACTCAGGGCCTGGGGCACAGTCTGTGAGCCTCTTTGCTCAAGACTAGTACTCTACCACTTGAGTCACAGCTTTACTTCCACCTTTTTTGCTTATTAGTTGAAGACAAGTCTCATGGGCTTTCCTGTCCAGACTGGCTTTGAACCTCAGTCCTCACAGCTCAGTCTTCTAAGTAGCTAGGATTACAGGCATAGTAGCAATAATGTCTCCCAGCTTTTTTTTTTTTTTTTTGGTCAGTGATGGGACTTAAACTTTGGGCCTGGATATTGTCTCTGAGCTCTTTAGCTCAAGGCTACCACCCTACTCCTTGAGCCACAGTGCCACTTCCTATTTTCTGGTGGTTAATTGGAGGTAAGAGTCTCACAGACTTTAGTACCTGGCTGGCTTTGAACTATGATCCTCAGATCTCAGCTCCTGTGTAGCTAGGATTACAGGTGTGAGCCGCTGCTGCGGGCCAATGTCTCCCAGTTTTAATCCTAACTTTTAGCACATAAGTAATGGGGGTTTGGAGGGTTACATGAAAATAACATTCAAACTCGATATGATATAAACACTGCTTATTTACTTACTTATTTTTGCCAGTCTTAGTACTTGAACTTAGGGGTTGGGCATAGTCCTTGGGCTTTCTCAAGCCTAGTGATCTACCACTTGGGTCATAGCATCACCTCCTGCTTTTGCTATGTACATGGTACCAAGAAATTGAACCCAGGGCCTTGTGCCCGCTGGGCAAACATTCTACCACAAGGGCACACTCCCGGTCCTGTTTTTATTTTTATTATTATTATTATTATTATTTTGTTGTTTGTATGGTACTGAGAAATCAAACCTGGGGCTTTAGGAATGCTAAGCAACACTCTACCACTAAGCCACATTTCCAGCCCCAAATTAAGAATTTCACATTGAGGGCTGGGAGTTTGGCCTCATGGTAGAGTGCTTGCCTAGCATGCCTGAAGACCTGCATTAGAAGCAGGGTGTGGTGGCTCATATCTGTAGCCACTTAGGATGCTGAAATCTGAGGATGGGTTCTAAAGCCAGCTTGGGCACTAAAGAACTTGAGACTTTTATCTCCAATTAATCTCTAGAAAAGGGGAAGTGGGGCTTTGGCTCCAGGGGTAGGGACGTAGCCCCATGACCCACAAAAAAAAGATCCGGCTTCGATTCCTTAGTGCCCCATATACAGAAAAATCCAGAATGATGCTATGGCTCAAGTGGTAGAGAACTAGCCTTGAAAAAAATCCAAGGACAGTGCTTAGGCCCTGAGCTCAAACCAGGACTGGCAAAAAGAAAAAGAAAAAAGAATTTCACATTGATTCAAGACCTGTGTGAAAGCATACACACCTAGTTCTTGTATTTAGAAGATTGAGGCAGGAAGATTGTGACCTCAAGGCCAACTATTCTGGAGGCCAAGCTTAAGAGTATCCTGATTTGACGCCATCACAGGCAAAACAGGTTTGTTTGTTTGTTTGTTTTTTTAATGGATTTTCTCTTCTTATTTTAATAATTATGTATCTATTAAAAAGCCTTTGCATTAATTGTTTTCTTTGACAGTACATAAGATTTAAATGGAGACCAACTTGTACAAAGGCACAGTTAGAAATAAGCATAGTTGTAACATGGGAATCTGGCAAACTTTTCTGCCCAGGCTGGCCTCAAACCATGATCTTCTAGATCTCAACCTCCTCCTTATCACAAAAATAATGATGATTATTAAAGGCAATCAGTTAAGTTAACTTGATTTTTTTATCCCACAATAAGTACATATTAAATAATATGCTATATTCTGTAAATACTTACAACTGTGATTTGTCAATTAAAATAAGATGAAATGAGGTTAGGATATAGCTCAGTGGTTAAATACCTGCCTAGTATGCACAGGCCTTGGGTTTAATTTCTAAAACAAGAAGCTTTTTTTTTTCTTTATTGTTGTTTGTATTTCCTTTTCTTTTTGTCTTGTTTATCTGTTTGGGGTAAGGTAAGAGGGCAACGAATTGGAAGGATGAAGGGTGAACAAATGCAGCAGTGGAACTCACTATTGAAAATGAGCTATATAACTTATGGATGGGGATGGGAAGGAAACACTGGGAGAGTGAGGGAAGGAATGACACTGGCCAAAGAAATGTACTCATTACCTGATTTATGTAACTTAAGCCTCTCAGTACACCATCTTTATAATAATAAAATATTAAGTGTGTTTTCCCTTTCCTTCTCTTCCCCTTTCCTCCCCTTCCCCTGCCCTTCTTTTCTTTTTCTTCCACTAAGTAAGGATCCAGAGAATAGTGAAGGAAAATAAAGGGAAGCCAACAGGGAAAGGCTCAATGGATCACCTGATGGCAAAACAGGTTTTTAGACTCTTCTAACCAGTGATTGGACACAGCGATACTTAACTGTCACCCAAGTTATTCATAGAAACATACATAGGAAGGTCACAGTCCAGGCTAGCCTTCGTGTAAAGCAAAACCCTATCTCCTCTAAATAGCCAACATAAAAGGAGCTGCAGGTCAAGTGGTAGAGGCCTGTCTAGAAAGTACTACCCCCCACTCCCTGCCAGTACTACACTAAAAAAGAAAGAAAGAAAGAGAGAGAGAGAGAGAAGAAAGGGAGAAAGAAAAGCAACAAAAAAGAAAATCAAAACCTATAATTACCATTCTTGTCATCTAGGAATCTGCTTTTGGCTAGGCTATTCTTCACTGAGGTATAAAAACAGAGAGAAGAGTGTCTTCCAGACATAAAGAGGAGTTGCTTGGCTTAGCCACATTTCACAAGTTATTTTTAGGTTGTGCAAAAATAAACAAAAGCAAAAGACAGTTGTTTGTAGAATGCACTTCTGATGTAGTGTGGAGCTGGTGAAGTCTAGCCAGATGATTTGGAGACAATGTCATGCATTTTACGAACATTACTTGAATGACTAGACCAAGCTGTATGCAAGTTGATCTACTCAAGGGGAAAATCACTTTTCTTATATTTTATTCTGGTTTTGTTTTTTTTTTTTTTGGCCAGTCCTGGGGCTTGAACTCAGGGTCTGGGCACTGCCCTTGGATACTTTGCTCAAGGCTATCACTTGAACCATAGTGCCATTTCCAGCTTTTTCTGTGTGAGTGGTACCAAGGAATCAAACCCAGGGCTTCATGCATGCTAGGTGAGCCCTCTATAACTAGGCTACCTTCCCAGCCTTTACATTTTATTCTGGCAAAACATTTTTGCTCCCCAAATATTAAAGGTTATTTATTTTTCTTTTGTGTTGGTAATGAGGTTTAAGCCCTGGTCCCTGTGTTCTCACTTGGCTTTATCACTCAGGGTTGACACATTACCACTTGATTCACAACTTCACATCTAGCTTTTTGTTTTGAAGGCTAATTGAAGGTAGGTGTCTCATGGGTTTTTCTGCCCCAGCTGGCTTTGAACCACAGTTCTCAGATCTCAGCCTTCTGAGTAGCTAGGATTACAGTTGTGAGCCACCAGACACCAGCTTAAACTTTATTTATTTATTTATTTGTTTGTTTGTTTGTTTTTGCCAGTCCTGGGGACTGAATTCAGGGCCTGAGCATTGTCCTTGGACTTTCCTCAATTCTAGTGCTCTACCACTTAAGCTACTGCACCACTTCTGGCTTTTCTGTATATGTGGTATTGAGGAATTGAACCTGGATTTTTGTGCATGTTAGGCAAGCAATCTGCCACATTACTTATTATGTGTTTGGTTAGATTTAATAGCTGTTCCTTAGATAGCATTTGCAAGCGCTATTTATTACAGGAGCATCTTCCTAATACGAATTCCACCTAGAGAAACTGGGCTCACTACAAAGTGTGTATGTAAAAGCTAAAAGTTGAGCAGTATTAAATGATACAAATTGAACTACTGCATGTCCACTGTCTTATGGATGAGTCTTTGTATCAGCACTATGGTTCACCTATGTCTCAGAACTGATTGACACTCTCATTTTATTGTTACCCTTCATGGGGGGACGAGGGTGGCTGTAACTTCATCTGGTCCTTGCTTTTCTCAATGTTTTCCAACATTTTGGCATATGTTATATATGACATATGGAACATATTTTTGCTACCAACTCCTTCAATTGAAGGCAGATGTTGTGAGTTCTTTATGCCTGGAAGGAATCTCTCTGGATCTCTACTGAAGCTTTAGTAGCCTACTGTGGGACTGTGAGGTGTCTATAAGGAAAGCATCACCTTATACCTAGCGATCATGTGTGTGCACTAACACCAAATATGTCACCAAAAATGCATGCTGATCTTTTTTTTTTTTTTTTGGCAGTCCTGGGCTTGAGCTCAGGGCCTGAGCACTGTCCTTGGATTTTCTCAAGGCCAGAGCTCTACCACTTGAGCCTCAGCACCACTTCTGGCTTTTTTTTATGTATGTGGTACCAAGGAATCGAACCTGGGTTTTCATGCTTGCTAGGCAAGCACTCTACCATGAGGCCAAACTCCCGGCCCCAGCATGCTGATCTTAACTGGTTCTGTTTTTCTTGTGGGCATTAATTTCTGAAATCCTGTCATGACTGTTTCTTCTTTCTTTTTTTCTCTTTCTTTCTTTCTTTCTTTCTTTCTTTCTTTCTTTCTTTCTTTCTTTCTTTCTTTCTAGCTGTCTCTTACTGTATAGTCCAGTCTTCCTATATTGCTCAGACATATTTCCTCCCATCTTAACTTTCTAGGTACTGAGATTATAGGCATACACCAGTTTACTTACCTTACTCTTCTGTATACATTTTTATATTATTTATCCACTTATTTATGTATTATCAAATTTTGCCAGTCCTGGGGCGTGAACTCAGGGCCTAGGCACTGTCCCTGAGCTTCTTTTGCTCCAGGATAGCATTCTACTACTTTGAGCCATAGCCACTTCCAGTGTTTTCTGTTTATATGGTACTAAGGAATTGAAACCAGGGCTTCATGTATGCTAGGCAAGCACTCTACCACTAAACCACATTCCTAGCATTTATTTATTTATTTATGATCCATTGTGGGACTTGAACTCAGGACGTGGACTTTGTCTCTGAGACTGCTCAAGGCTAGCACACAGCACTAATTCCAATTTTTGAGTGGTTAAAGAGTCTCATGGGGACTTTTCTGTCCTGGCTAGCATCAATCAACAATCCTCATATTTTAGCTTCCTAAGTAGCTAAGATTAAAATTTTGGGTCATCAACGCCTGGCTTATTTATTTTTTGTCCTATGGCCTGGCCTGGTTTCTGTCCTTGAGGGTTTTTTTTTTTTGCCAGTCCTGGGCTTGGACTCAGGGCCTGAACACTGTCCTTGGGTTCTTTTTCTCAAGGCTAGAGCTCTTACCACTTGAGTTTCAGCACCATTTCTGGCTTTTTTTCTATATATGTGGTACCAAGGAATTGAACCCGGGTCTTCGTGCATGGTAGGCAAGCACTCTACCACTAGGCCGAGCTCCCGGCCCTGTCCTTGAGTTTTTTATTTCTCAAGACTAGCACTCTACCACTTGAGCCACAACTCTGCCTGTAGTTTTTTGGTGGTTTATTGGAGAAAACAGTCTCACTGATGGGCCTGCCACTGGTGGTTCACGCCAGTAATCCTAGCTACTCAGGAGGCTGAGATCTGAGGATCATTTACGCTATGTTCCCAGTCCTTTATTTTGTAGGTGAGATTCTCTCAAATACTTTGCCTAGGATGTTTTCTCAGCTGACCTTGACCTGGCCTTCCTCCTGCCTCCCTCTTCCAATTAGCTGGATTCCAATTAGGTGAAATTCCAATTTGCTGGTATCACATGGCATGAACCATCATTCCTGGCTTGTATATCATCTTACTTTGGAAGAAAAAGGTATGAAACTGACTTACACTTTCATCTAGCATTAGCATCATGCAAGTTATCCTATCGTTTAATAATGGATACATTAGAGAGGTGTGTACTTATTTTTCTGCAGAACTTAATTGCAGATCTCTTTTTATTGGTCAGCCTCTTAGTTGACAAAGCCATTCTCCTTTTGAAAAGGCCACCCTGTGGATCTATGCTGGAAGTAGCTCAAATGTTCCAGGGAAGAATCTTAATTTTTTTTTTTTAGCATTCCCACCATTCTAAAATAAGGAACCGCTGGACGTTGGGGGCTCATACCTGTGATCCTAGCTATTGAGGAGGCTGAGACCTGAACGTAGTGGTTTAAAGCCAGTCCTGGCAGGAAAGTCTGTAAGACTCTGATCTCTATATAACCACTTGAGATGTGGCACAAATGACACAGCACTAGCTTTGAGCACAAGAGCTCAGGGACAGTGCCCTGCCTCTTAGTTCAAGCTCCTGGACCAGCACTAAATAAATAAATAAATAAATAAAGGATTCCTTGCAAATGAATCAAACTAACCTAAGCAATTCAGGGAATTACAGTGAATCAGTGTTTAGTCCCAGAGGTGTTGACTAAATTGTCATCAGTTCCTCACACCTTCTAGGAGGGACACAAAAGAGAAATCTTGCTTTCTTTTCTATTTAATTATGTCCCATGGTCACCAAATCTCTGCAAAAGGAGGCTGTGATATTTTCCTGCAAAGCGAGCAGAGATTAGAAGGTGCTTAAGTAATTTCCAGAACCCAAGGCAGGAATAATGAGTGTCAGGTATACACACTAGATGTTCAACCAATGTTGGCTGTACAAGATACAACATTTCCCCATTGCTTACATGCCAGTGTCTATGACAAGAAATGAAAAGAGTAGCTGTTTGGGGGCTGGGAGTGTAGCCTAGTGGTAGAGTGCTCGCCTAGCATGCACAAAGCCTTGGGTTGGATTCCTTGGTACCACATACACAGAAAATAGCGGTGCTGTGGCTCAAGATGTAGAATGCTAGCCTTGAGAAAGCCCAAGGACAGTGCCCAAGCCCTTAGTTCAAGTCCTAGGGCTGGCAAAAAAAAAAAAAAAAAAAAAAAAGTAGCCATTTGAAGCTTAAACTGAAACTTAGTGCCTTAGACTCTCATTTATTTAGTTTTTTCAGTTAAGGCTTGTTTACTACCATACTTGAGCTGCAGCTCCATTTCTGGCTCCCCACCTCCCTGCCTCCCCCATTAATTGTAGATGAAAGTCTCATGAATTTTCTTGCCCAGGCTGGCTATTTACTGCAGTCCAGGCATTGCAAATTGCAACCTCCAGAGTAGCTTGGTTTATGGTTTATAAGCATGAGCCACTGGCCTATGTACTTATTATTACAGTAGTAAACAGCTCAGTAGTAGAGCCCTTACCTAGTTAGCTAAGTGCTGTGGGTTCAATCCCCAATACTGCCTTCCACCCTCAGAAATACATAAGCCTGAAGAAGATAAGTGTGTGTGTATGTGTTTGTGTGTAGGTGTGTTAGTGTGTTTGTGTATGCACATGTATATGTGCGTTTAGTACCTCACTCCATGTCTTGATTACAGCTGGTACTCTACCACTTGAACCATGCCTCCAGCTTGGCTTTTTGATGGTGAATTGGAGATAACGTTTCTTAGACTTTTCTGCCTTGGCTAGACTTGAACCATGATTTTCCAGGTCTTAGGCTCCCGAGTAGCTAGAGTGAGACACAGAGCCTGGCTGATATAAAATCTACCAATTTTAAAGACAATGATACAGGTATTTTGGGACAGCCAGGTCCATTTCTTTCCCTTAAATGTGCTCTTTGTTAATTTTTTAGTTAAGTATCTTAAACTTTCCACATGTTTTTGGTTGTACAGAATTCCTGAGCTGGGCGTGGGGGGAGGAGTGTAGCCTAGCGGTAGAGTGCTTGCCTAGCATGCATGAAGGCCTGGGTTTGATTCCTCAGTACCACATCAACAGAAGTGGCTCTGTAGCTCAAGTGGTAGAGTGCTAGCCTTTAGTAAAAGAAGCTGTGAGTTCAAGCCCCAGGCCTTGCAAAAAGAAATTGTAAAAGTAGAAGGGCTAGAGCTAGGAGTTTGGCCTAGTGATAGAGTGATTACCTAGCATGCACAAAGACCTGGGTTTGATTCTTATGTACCATATACATAGAAAAAGGTGAAAGTGGTGCTGTGACTCAAGTGGTAGAGCTCTAGCCTTGAGAAAGCCCAAGAACAGTGCTCAGTCCCAAATTCAAGCCCTAGGAAAAAAGAAGAAGGAGGAGGAGGAGAAGGAGAAGAAGAGAAGGAAGGAGAGGAGAAGCTGGCGTGCTTGTAATCCTAGCTACTAAGGAGGTTGAGATCTGAGGATCTCAGTTCAAAGCCAGCCAGGGCAGAAAAGCCCAAGAGAGACTTTTATCTTCAATTAACAACAAAACAAAACAAAAAGCAAAAACATCTGAAAGTGGGGGGCTAAGAGTTTGGCCTAGTGGTAGAATGCTTGCCTAGCATGCACGAAGACTCAGGTTCGATTTCTCAGTACCACATACGTAGAAAAAAGCCAGAAGTTGTGCTGAGGCTCAAGTGGTAGAGCTCTGGCATTGAGAAAGACCAAGACAGTGCTCAGACCCTGAGCTCAAGCCCAGGACTGGCAAAAAACAAAAAACCAAAACCCTGAAAGTGGGGCTCAAGTAGTAGAGTGGTAGCTCCAGGACAGTGCTCAGGCCTTGACTTTAAGCCTCAGGACTGGTGCCAAAGGCAACAGCATACCTGTAGTCAGAGTTCACTCCAGGGGCTGAGCCAGAACTATTGTTTGAGTCCAATCATTCTAAAACAGCAAGAACCAAAACATTGAATGTATTTATTTGTTTTTTAGTATTGGGGATTGAGACTAGAGACTTGCTACATTGAATACTCTTAGTCTGAATAGACTGTAGCAATCTGTGATCCTTACTCCCTCAGAACTGAATGAAAGTGTATAACATGTGTTCATGCATGTGCATGTATTTGTGCAGCACTGGTACTTGAACTCAGGGCCTGGATACTGTCACTTTGCTTTTTTCACTCAAGGCTGGCATACTACCACTTGAACTGCAGTTCTACTTCCAGCTTTTTTTTTTTTTTTTTTTTTTTGCCAATCCTGGGTCTTGAACTGGGCCTGAGCACTGTCTTTGGGCTTTCTCAAAGCTAGAGTTCTACCACTTGAGTCACAGCACCACTTCTGTCCCTTTCTGTTGATGTGGTACTGAGGAATCAAACACAGGGCTTTATGCATGTTAGGCAAGCATGCTACCACTAGCTCAAGCCCCAGGACTGGGAAAAAAAAAAAATTAAATAGTCTCACAAAAGAGTTGCCATTCAACAAAGTGGTTTATGAATTCAACATAACATTTTTTGTTTGCTTGTTTTTGCCAGTCCTGGGGCATGAACTCAGGGCCTGGGCACTTTCCCTGATTTTCTTTTGCTTAGGGATAGCACTCTACCACTTGAGCCACAGTGCCATTTCCAGCTTTTTCTGTTTATATGGTACTGAGGAATTGAACCCAGGGTTTCATGCATGCCAGGCACTACCACTAAGCCACATTTCCAGCCCCAACTTAACATTTTTATTTGCATTTTCTTGGAAATATAGTCTGTTGTTTTTAGTAGATTTTAGAGAAACATGAATCATATTCCCCACTCCCTACAAAAATGGTAAAAGATGTAAAAGAATGACACAGTTGGAAGTAGTAGCATATAGCTGCAATCCTGAGGTAGGAAAATGTAGGATTTAAGGTCAGCCTAAATTATATAGTAAGAACTTGTCTCATAAATTAAAAAAAAAAGAAAGAAAGAAAGAAAGAGAGAGAGAGAGAGAGAATCACACTGATCTCTTGAGACTTTAAAGAAGTCAGGTGCTGGTGGCTCATGTCTGTAATCCTAGCTACTAAGGAGTTTGGGATCTAAGGACTGTAGTTCAAAGCCAGCCCCAGCAGAAAAGTTCACAAGACTCTTTTCTCCAAATAACCACCAAAAAAGCTGGAAGTAGAACTGTGCCTCAAGGGGAGAGTGCTAACCTTGAACAAAAGAGCTCATGGACAATGCCCAAATCTTGAATTTAAGCTCTAGGACTAGCACATGCACAATGTGATTGACAGCAGTTATGTGAGTAAGGCAGAGTGGTTATACTGGAAATTTAGATTTCCCCAGACTCTCATCATTGATCTAATGCTGAGATTGTCCTCCTTGGGAAGCAGGGATACCATTTAACACTGGAGGAACAGGTGATTCCTGCCTGCTACCCCAAAGTTGTTGGTGGTGTTACATCCTTGCAATGACTTGTATAGGCAGCCCATTTCTCTTACCTCTTTTCTCTCCTGCCACTTTGTATGCTATTTAGAGGAAGATAAGTGAGGTTTTCAGAAGCATCTAGTACCTGGTGTTTCTTAGCATGTGTGAAACATTTTTCCTTCTGAGGAACTGAAGACATAGAATGAATGAATTGCTTTTCTGTTCCCATGTGATGTAGACTTAACTTGTGGTTTCCAGAATGATGGCTGGGCTGCACTTACTTCTGGTCCTTTCATAATGACAGGGTTTGGGTGTTGCTATTGGGGTTCTACTTATTTACACAATACAGCTTATTTAATACTGTATTTCATAGACAAATCCCATTTTGCAGTAAGGTTTCTATTAAAGACAGGGTGCTGGTGGTTCACCTCTGTAATCCTGTCTACTCAGGAGACTGAGATGTGGATTGTGGTTCAGAGCCAGCCCAGATAGGAAATCCCTGAGACTCTTATCTCCAATTAACCACTAAAAAGGCAGAAGGGGACCTATGGCTCAAGTGGAAGAGTTCTAGCCTTGTGAGTAAAAAAGCTAAGAGACAGTACCCAAGCATCAGAACTAGAACAAAAACAACAACAAAAATTAATAGGCATACATTCACATATCCAAAATGTGCATAGGATATAATTTATATAAACAATCTAAAGCATGGGCCGGGAAGGTAGCCTAGTGGTACAGTGCTTGCCTAGCATGCCTCAAGTCCTGGGTTCCATTCCACGGTATCATATACTCAGAAAAAGTTGGAAGTGATACTGTGGCTCAAGTGGCAGAGCACTAGCCTTCATTAAAACCTGTCCAAGAACACTCCAAGAAATAAGGTACCTTGAATACACAGCTGATGTGAAGAGATGTAAAACACACAGCTACTGGAGAGAAAAGAGGGATAGTCCTTCAAAAAATGAAGTATAGACTTATCCTACGTTTGAGTTCTACTGAGTATATACTTACTCAATCATTGAAAGCAGTGACTCCAAGTGATACTTGTATACTGCACATTAGCACATTAGTCCCCGTAAACAAAAGGCAAACACATCCTGAATGTCTTCACAACAGAAGAATGGATAAATAATCAAAATGTAGTATGTGCATATACACACACAAAGGAATATTACTCAGTCTTAAAAAGTAATGGCTTTCCCTTCCATCCTGCTCTGCTCACATAAATGAGCCTTGCAGACATGCTCATTAACATTTACCAACCACAGAAACATGAAATTGTTTTATACCTGTTTCAAATCTCTCTCTCTCTCTCTCTCTCTCTCTTTCTCTCTCTCTCTCTCTCTCTCTCTCTTTCTCTTTCTCCCTCGCTCTCTCTTCTTTCTTTCTTTCTTTCCTGCCAGTCCTGTGGCCTGAACTTAGGGCCCGGTACTGTCCTTGAGATTTTCAAGGCTAGAGCTCTACTACTTGAGCCACAGTACCACTTCCAGCTTTTTCTGTATATGTGGTACCAAGGAATTGATCCCAGGGCTTCAGTGCATGCTAGGCAAGCACTCTACCACTAGGTCACACTCCTGAACCCTGGGATCCTGATTTCTAACTATTTTAAGCATTTGTCATTAACCACCCCCAAAACTCTGAGCTAAAACGTGGGCTTAGTGGATTCATTAGATCAGAATCCATTGGTTTACTACAAATATTTAAGGAAGAGCTGGGAACACTTTACCTAGTAGGGATTTTTTTGTTGTTGTTGTTTTGTTTTGTTTTTGCATGGAAGACAGTGGTCTACAAGCGGAAAACCAGATTGGAGGTGTATGGGGTACCTTGTAGATCAGTACTGAACATACAAGGGGTGCTAGCTTCAGTCCCCAACCCTAAGAAAAAAACTAAAAAAAAAAAAATTAAAGTAGGAAAAGTGTCATGTTGGGCTTCCCCCTTGTGCTTTCGTGGCAAAAGCAGATCCTGAGAAGTGGGAGTGATGAAAGCCAGACCTTCAGGCCCTTGCCCTTGCTGTTCCCAAGTTCTGTGGGAATCTGTTCTGAATCCAACTACAAATGGGAAACCCATTTTTGGCGTAGCAGCCAGGCAAACCATGCTGCCAGTCTTCTGCTCAAAACTTTGGCTCTGCCAGTCTGGAGGAGGTGTGTGTATTTGTGCGCTGGGGCAGGGGGCTGGGGAGGGTTGGAGGGGAAGGAAGGGGAGGACTGTCTAACCAAGATCTGTCAAGGTGGCAGTGATGACACTGTGACCTTTCGCTTTTTGGCGGTGACCTTGAGACCAGCCAGCTCTCTCTAATCCTGTGCCCGCCTGCTTGCCCATTGCAACGCCGGGGGCTTTCGGGAGGGAGAGTTCTCCTGTGCACCTTTCCCAGTGTCTGGCAGGTGTCAGCTCTGGTGCCAGCTCTCTCTTTGTCGACCACACATGGAGCAGGGGGGTGGAGTGTGGGGAGCTGTGCAGGTGGATGTGTGGAGAGAGAGGGTGGCTTTTCCTGCCTCTTGTCCCCGTTCCAGGGAAGTGGGTGGCTCTGTCTGACAGCCAGGCTGCAGTGCAGACTGGCTGCACGTGGGATGGGCTTGGCAGCTCTGGGGGAGATGTTCAGTGGTGACACAGTAGATGGTCTTGCAAGAAAGGAGGTCCCCCCCTTCATATCCCCCAAAATGTGCTTTAGTCCCAGAGAGGCCAGTGAGAGTCAGCTTTAGACTAAGGGAGAGGTTCCTTTGGGAAATGAAGGTCATCAGAGAGACCTTCTCCTTTCTCTCTTGATTGTTCCAGTGGCAAGTGTCATTTAAACAAGTCCACTCCTTCTCCTGTCCTTCTCCTTGTTACCGGGCTTACTGTTACTTCTTAATCCGCCTTTGTCGTTGGACATTTATTGACAGAAATCAGATTGCTGTGTTTCTGGGCAAAGCGCCTGCCGCAAAGAGGTGTGGTTCAGAGGAATGAGACAAGCAGCCCAACAGCTGAGCCTTCCCTGTCCTCACATAACCTCCCGCCTTAAATATCGCCAATATTTAGCCTCGCCTTATAAAGTCAAAATGCACAATACCTTCCAGAGTTTCAGCTAGTGCAAGTTGCACCCCCCCCTAGGCTTGAGAGACCGAGCATCGCTCCCCCTCCCCCGCCGTGCAGACATGACCTCAGAGCCACCAAGAGGTTACTAATCTGGGACACTCCGCCATCGATCCGGTGCTGCTGGTGCTGCTGCTGGTGACCTGGGAATTTGTATGCTTTCCCCCCCCCCCCCCTTGCTAAAGCCTCCTGTGATTTCGGCGCGACCAGATCCTCTGCAGAGAACTCCATGTCGCAGCTTGTGGCTGCCTGTGTCCTGTGGTGAGGAGCAGAGCTGCACAGGAGATCCTTTGTCTAGGAAGGGCTAGGGCTGAGAAGATCACTTTGGAGTTGCTAGGTTCTGCATTGCTATTGGCTGCACTCTTTGTGGGGCTGTTTTTGCAAAAGGCATGCCCAGCACGTCTACAGTGCTGGCAGGCCAGGGCTGCCTTTAAACACCATGATAATAATACCAAAAGCAGTTTGCAGAACTGTTCCACTGTCGAAGCTTCCTCTGCAGAACCAAGCAAGATGGCTACCTCGTGGGCTTCGCTCTGAAGAATACAGAGGCTAATTAAGACAGACTTTAAGGAGGGGGGAAGGGGTATTTCCCTCCTTCATCTTTATGCAAGTGTTTTGGGTTCACCCCCCCCAAGTGACTTTTTAAAGTGTACATTTTTTTTTTTTTTTACATAAGCTCTTTAGGTTCTGCCTAGCAAACATGTGGATGTTTTTAAATGGTATCAATATTTTTATAGAGAAATAGTCAAAATAAAAAAAATTGGGGGAGAGGTGGGAGCTAATATTTTTCTTAAAAGGAGGCTGATTTTCCAATTTGATTTTTTTTTTTTTAGGTTATAAAAGAAAACAAGAGGTCCCAGAGGGAAAAGAAGCCCAAAGTTTTAAAGGTAATCAGCTGTTGATTAAATGATATGTATATATATTTTTTCCATTTCATATAGTTTTTTTTCTGTCAGTTGAGGGTAAATCTGCAGTACAGTGGAGGTGAATTTTTCCAGATTGTCAGTGGATAAATGAAATTTCATTCAACCAAAGGGTTTCCCCATCCCCCTTTTCTAATGTACTACTTTATGTGAATATTAACATCTTTGATTTTCAACTCCAGACAAGTCTTGCAGAAGGAAAAGTTTATATGCAAAGTATTAGAACTAAAATTCATTTTTCCTTAGAGGTCCCTTTGTAACAACATCTGTGTCTGGTCTTGCGCCAATGGGTACTTAAAGCTTTCCAGGAGAGTGGTGCTACTTGAAATTGACAGCTAGGAACATTGTGATTTTTAATAGGCCACCCATTAAATACTGTTTTAAAATGTGTGATCCCTTTCCCCCCCACAAAGAAAAGGGGTACAAGAAAGGTCCTTGGAGATTTGGAGATTTGAGTTCAATATAAAATGTATAGGTCATTGAGATCTTACAGACAAATGATAGTTGTTTAGTTGTTTAATCCCAAATTTACATTATGTCATCTTTGATTTTAGCATCCATTGAGCTTTTAGGATATGCATGTTCTCCTTATTTTGTATAGATTGTCTGATGAGTTCTTAGCAAGTAACCTAATTTGGTTATAGGCTAGCAGTCTGTTGGGAGCTTTGCACAGTATTGAAGAAAAGGGTTAATTTAAAAGCATATGGCATCACCAAAAGTTCAAGACTGGCAAATAGATGCTAATGTGGGTTAAGATTGCAAGTGGTATATTGGAATTATAAATGAAGGTACCTATTTATTTCTAGAAGAAATATTAAGCAATAAAACTGGTCTGTAAAATCATATTATCAGTATTTAATTTTAAAAATCTTTTAACCTCACTATAGCTTTTGTAAATAAAGTTTTAATGCTCAAAGAAGAATGTGTTGAACTGTGACTTGTACATATAGTAGAATTATACCTCATTTGTTTTCCTGGTTGTGTAACTAGAAAATGTTGACACTGAGAACCAAACATTGCCTTGCTTTCTAATTTGACTGGCAACCTGGAATTTGTGTTTCCTGAATGTCCATTTTTCATCCGTCAACCAATATGTACAGCCAACTATGTGCCAGCCACTGTGAAATGATGGTATATTTTATGGGGTCTGGACAATAATATATAAGTGTTTAAAGAAATGAAATTAGTATTTTTTTCTTTCATTCTGAAGAATAAATATATATTCTACATAGAAGCCAGGTAATGGTGGCTCACACTTGTCATCCTAGCTACTCAGGATGCTGAGATCTGAGGATCCTGGTTCAAAGCCAGACCGGCATGAAAATCTGTGAGACTGTTACCTCCAATTAATTATGAGAAAAACCAGAATTGGCTCTGTGGCTCAAGTGCTAGAGTGCTAGCCTTAAGCAAAAGAAATTCAGGGACAATGTCCAAGTCCTGAGTTCAAGTCCCAGGATTGGCCAAAAAAAAAACCAGGTCTACCAAGATTTTTTCTATATGTTCTGTATTGCATGTAGTCCTTGTTTTCGAGTGAGAAATAGTTGAAGCCTTGCTTTCAAATTTAGAGGTGTCTGTGGAAACAAAAGGATAGACTAAATGTAGAAACTAATAAAAACTAAGTATAAGGCTGGGAGCATGTCCAAGTAGTAGAGTGCTTGCTTAGCATGCATGAAGCCCTAGGCTCTATTCCTTGATGCCACTTACACACAAAAAAAGCCGGAAGTGGTGCTATGGCTCAAGTGGTAGAGAGCTAGCCTTGAGAAACCTCATACACAGTGCCCAGGCCCTGAGTTCAAACCCCAGGACTGGCTAAAAACAAACAAAACTAAGTCTTATGACTAAATCTCTTTTGGAAGTACGGGGGTTTAGACTCAGTGCCTTGTACTTGTTGGGCTGGACCTCTACCATTTGAACCACACCTCCAGCCTGTTTTTTGTGTGTTTTTTTTTTACTGATTATTTTGGAAATAATCCGTTCACTGGTTACCAACTAAACTTCCCTGACTGAGCTGGCTTTAAAGTTCTCCAGACTGAGGCCTCTTGAATAGCTAGGATTATAGGCTTGAGCCACTGGCACTCAACCTAACTAAATCTTTTCCAACTTTTGCTTGGGAATGGAATTGAGCTTTGGGAATACTGTTTGATTCCATGTTAATTTAGCTAATGTGTGAGTGTCTAGTCACCTGAACTGTTTCAGAAATAAATATACCATACATTGCATTTGGAAATTATAGCACTAGGTGCTGACTTTTAATTTTTTCTTTTTTTTTAAAAAGTAAATGCCTGTAAGTACCCCATTTTTTTCTGTGTTATAGTAAGCAGAACTGAATTGATGCTCACTTTACCTTTATAGTTAACAAGTGTGTAAGAGTAAGGAAAAGTGTGAGGCCGGGAGTTTGACTTAGTGGTAGAATGCTTGCACGAAGACCCGGGTTCAATTCCTCAGTACCACATACATGGAAAAAAGCAGTAAGTGGTGTTGTGGCTCAAATGGTAAAGCTCTAGCCTTGAGAAAAAGTCCAAGGACAGTGCTGAGGCCCTTAGTTGAAGCCCCACAACTGGCAAAAAAAAAAAAAAAGTAAGTATAAGGAAGGAGTTATATAGTCCAAAAAGAAATGTACTCTTTACCTGACTAATCTAACTGTAACCCTGTGTATATCGCCTTTATGATAACAGTAACACACCTGTAATCTTAGCTACTCAGGAGGCTGAGATCCAAGTCTTGGTTCAAAGCCAGCTCAAACAGGAAAGTCCTTGAAACTTTTTTTTGGGGGGGGGAGTTGGTCATGGGACTTGATCTGGGCACTGTCTCTGAACTCTTCAGCTCCAGGCTACCGCCCTATTTTTTGAGCCACAGTGCCACTTCTAGTTTTCTGATGGTTAATTGGAGATAAGAGTTTCATGAACTTTAGTGCCCTGGCTGGGTTTGAACTGTGATCCTCAGATCTCAGCCTCCTGAGTAGCTAGGATTACAGGCATGAGCCACACCACTCCTGGCTCTTGAAGCTTTTTATCTCCAATTAACTACCTGAAAACTAGAAGTAGCTTGGTGGCTCAAAGTGGTAGAGTTATAGCCTTGAAGAACAGCTCAGGGACAACACCCAGGCCCTGAGTTCAAGCCCCATATCTGAAAAAATAAGTAAAAATGTTAAAAAATAAAGGGGGGAGGGCTGGGAGTTTGGCCTAGTGTTAGAGTGCTTGCTTAGCATGAATGAAGACCCAGGTTTGATTTCTCAGTACCCCATACATAGAAAAGCTGGAAGTGGTGCTATGGCCCATGTGGTAGAGCACTAGCCTTGAGGGAAGCCCAAGGACAGGACAGTGCCCCAGGCCCTGAATTCAAGCTCCAGGACTGGCAAAATAAATAAATAAATAGTAAGGAAATGTCTTAGGAAGAAAAACTTAAAATATTTTGTTTTTCATTTTTCTTCTTTAGATTTTTTTTTTAAGACAAGTTGATGCTATGTGGCCCAAATTGGCTTGGAACTCTCCATATTCTTCCCTAAGTTGCAAATGCTGGATAGCACAGTGTCTAACCAAATTAATGTTTCTGGTTTAGCATTTAAAACAGTCAAGGCTGGGAATATGGCCTAGTGGTAGAGTGCTTGCCTAGTATATGTAAAGCCCTGGATTTGATTCCTTGGTACCACATACACAGAACAAGTAGTGCTGTGGCTCAGGTGGTAGAGTGCTAACTTAGAGCAAAAGCAGCTCAGGGACAGTGTCCAGCTCCTGAGTTCAAGATCCAGGAATATCCCCCCACCCCCCAAAAAAAATTAGAGCCTGATGCTGGTGGCTCAAAACTATAATCCTAGCTACTCATGAGGCTGATATCTGAAGATTACAGTTCAAAACCAGCCCGGCAGAAAAGTCTTTGAGACCCCTAATCTCCAATTAAGCCACCACCATTACCACCACCACCACCAACTACAACAAAGTAGAGCTATGGCTCAAGTGGTAGAGCACTACCCTTGAGGAAAAAAAAATAAAGCAAGCAAGTGTGCTTAGGGGCATTGCCCAACCCCTTAATTCAAGCCTCAGTACTGACACATGCACACACAAAAAAGTGTGAAATATTATTTTTCCTTTTGCCAAAAGTCTGTGAGACTCCTATCTCCAATTAACCTCTAGAAAATGGGAAGTGGGGCTGGGGCTCAAGGGGTAGGGCGGTAGCCTTGATCTGAAGAGCTCAGGGGCACAGAGATCAAGCCCCATGACCCACCCACCCCCCAAAAAATCAAAACTTTGTTTCTCTGCTGCACAATAATAATGCTAAAAACTTTCTGATTTTCAGCTGAGGTATATAAAATAAAGCTATAGGAAGTATTGAATATTATATAACCCTAAAGAAGGTGTTAAGTGTGTTTTAGAGAGTGGAAAGAATATAACTTTTGGCTGAAGGCTAAAAGTTCTAGCTAGATGTTCTAGCTAAAGTCTATATAGGGAATCAGTTAGATAAATCTGTGGGCTTTGATGTGGCCTCCTTTCATAATTTTCAGTGTGCTTTGGCATTGCGCCACGAAACTGTTGTGCCTCCTCTTGCTCTGGCTGCATACATAAAGTGGTCAACTATCCTGGTCCCCTTCTCTTTGCCAGTGTATTTTTGCAGGTATTGCAGGTGTGTTTTCCTCTTTATCCTCTGTTGGGAAGTAGTTAGATGAAGAACCTGATGGAGGAAATTGGGTTTAGAACTGAAGGCTTCTTCAGTCCTGTTCACACTTCTCCCTTTTGAAGAAACTCTTGTGAGTTGGGACTGAGCTTCATGGTACAGGGTTCTTGCCTTAATCCCTGGCTTGAATCCCCAGCAATGCCCAAACCCCAAACAGCTTATTATCTATGTTTATATCTCTGTTCATTCCCACGTACTTCAAATGTTACAACTATAAGTAGTGATTTCCAATTCCTTTTCTGAGTTGTTTTCTAGCTGACACGACCACTTCCTCTGCAGTACTCTAGGGTCTAAAATAGGTATGGGGAGGGTGGCAGGAAGCTTAGCATCTGCTTCCAGCTTCCAATTCCAGTCTTATTGGTGGTGAGGTTCTTTTCTGCCTATGACATCACAGAGCTTCAAGTTTCCTTGATGTGTGTGTGTGTGCCTGGACTTGAACCCCAAGTATGGTCATTTTGCTCATGGCTGGTGCTCTTAGCACTTTAGTCATAGCTCTGCTTCTGCCTTTTTGGTAGTCAATGGGAGATAAGAGCCTTATAACTTTCCTGCCTGGCTTGGCTTTGAACTACATACAACTCTCATATCTCAGCTTCCTGAGTAGCTAGGATTATAGGTGTGTTCAATTGCCTCCTGGTCTACTCCCAGGGCATGTAATAGTGTGTCAGGTGTAGCAAAGACCTGCATCAGCGAACATATGGAGCTGAGGTGCAGCTGAGGATGATGTTGCATGCTTTTAATCCCTCACTCTTTTTTTTTGCCAGTCCTTGGGCTTGAACTCAAGGCCTGAGCACTGTCCTTGGGCTTTTCTCAAGCATCGAGCTCTACTACTTGAGCCTCAACACCACTTCCAGCTTTTTTCTATGTATGTGGTACCAAGCAATGGAACCTGGATTTTTGTGCATGCTAGGTGAACAGTCTACCACTAGGCCACACTCCTGGCCCCTAATCCCTCACTCTGGAGGCAGAAAAGTAGGGATCATAAGTTAAGGCCAGCCAGGGCTATATGCAAGACCCTATATAAGAACTCTATTCCATTTTTATCTGCAGATCTAAAATTATTTCAAAGTGTGTGTCATTGGGAAGGGTCACATTTGTGCGTTCTGTAATTACTCTTCCTTGGCTGCCAAGAGCATTTTTCTTAAGCTATTTGGTTATAAAATACTCTCAGTGTAGTACAATATTAGAAAGAACTGGGTGAGCAAATATAAAGAAAATGTCAGTGGATATTAAGCCTGGAAACTGTCT
The DNA here is from genome assembly GCF_031878675.1 of Megascapheus bottae. NCBI lineage: Eukaryota > Metazoa > Chordata > Mammalia > Rodentia > Geomyidae > Megascapheus > Megascapheus bottae. The sequence goes on from NC_143523.1 coordinate 42,429,744, forward strand.
GCAGAAGCTGATTTAGAAAGAAAAAATTCAAAAAGCAAAATCTTGCAGCAACCCTTTTCTTCTCTGATTCATTCCTGGCATGGGAGGGGCATTGCAAGGGCACTGGTGGATCAGCACGAGCTGGACCCTTGCCTATGACCATGCCTATGCAGCTTTTTGTTTTGTTTTGCCAGTCCTGGGCTTTGAACTCAGGGCCTGAGCTCTGTCCTTGGGCTTTCTCAAGGCTAAGAGTTCGACCACTTGAGCCCCTATGCAGCTTTTTGAATTGTCTTATTTAAAAGCTCAAGGATATATGATGTAAAAATCAATGTTAATAAATTCTTTAATTAAAAAAAAAAACAAACTCAAGGAGGGCGGGGAGCATGGTCTAGTGGTAAGAGTGTTCGCCTACCATGTATGAAGCCTTGGGTTTGGTTCCTCAGTACCACATATACAGAAACAAAAGCCAGAAGTGGTGCTGTGGCTCAAGAGGCAGAGCTCTAACCTTGAGAAAGCCCAAGGACAGTAGTCAGGCCCTGAGTTCAAGCCCCAGGACTGGAAAAAAAAAATCATAGCATGGGCCAGATCCTGGTGGTTCTCACCTGCTTAGCTATTCAGGACACTGAGATCTAATGATCATAATTCAAAGCCAGCCTAGGCAAGAGAGTTTTAAGTCTTATCTCCAATTAACCTACCCTCTCCCACTCCAAAAAAAAAAAAAAAGTGTCCAGGCACCAGTGGCTCATGGCTCTAATTCTAGTTACTCAGGAGACTGAGATCTAAGTTTGAGGTTGGAAGGCACCTCAGGCAGGAAAGTCTCAAGACACTTATTTCCAATTAAACACCAAATAGGTGGAAGTGGAGTTGGGGCTCAGGTGCTAGAGCATAAGCCATGAGAAAGAAAGTCTAGTGGGATCATGAAGCCCTGAATTAAAGTTCCAGGATCGACCCCGTCTCTCTCTCTCCCCCGACCCAGGTCTGGATAGTATCTCTGAGCTTTTTTTGCTCAAGGCTAGTACTCTACCCCTTGTACCACAGCAAGCACTCTACCACTAAGCCACATTCCCATAACCTTCTTTTCTTAGAACAATTTGGACATGTTGCATTGCTTTAAATTAGGCTGATTATATGTCAGTGACCTCTTCCTTAGCCTGCCAACCTCCTGCTCATGCCTACTCCCCCATTAAAGCCTGGGTGCTGCAATCTTCCTTCTTGCTTGGATGCACATCCAAGCAGCGATTTGCCGATTTTAAGCCTTTCATCATAGCTAAGATAATGGCACACACTACCGCTGTTAATGTCAGCTCTCAGTTGAGAAAGATTTTTCAGACCTTTTTGTCAAGGCTAGACTCAAGCCTCCTAATGTGTCAGTCTTCTCAGTAGCTAGGGTTAGAGGCATGAGTCATGAGTGCTCCATGTGCAGAGCCCAGCTAAAGTTCTCCATAGTCTAGGACAACAATCCCAGACATCTGGATACAATGAATAAGTAGGAATAATTTACAGGTGTTGATGAAGTAGCTATAAGAATACCATTTTTAGCAGCCAGGACTAGTGGTAGAGTGCATGCCTAGCATGCACGAAGACCTGGGTTTGATTCCTCGGTACCACATACATAAAAAAACAAGGCTGGAACTGGTACTCAAGTGGCAGACCATTAGCCTTGAGAAAGCCCAAGCCCAAGAAAGCTCAGGCCCTGAGTTCAAGCCCCATGATTGGCCAAAAAGAAAAAAAAGTACCATTTTGGCAGGTATGGTAGTGCATCCCTGTAATCCCAGCCAGTACTTGGGAGTCCATGATAAAAAGGTTAATCATTGTAGGCCAGCCTTCCATTCAGAAATGCCTATCATTCCTAGATCATTCAATAAAAAAGTAAATTTCAGAACACAAAAGAGGTCACATAAATTAAGACTTTCAGCAGCTGGGGACCATGATAGAGTGGTAGAACACCAGCTTCGAATGGGAAAAGCCAAGCAAGCTTGCAAGCTCCAATACCAACATACCATACATACATGGGCGTGCACACATAATTTAGTTTTCATGAGCTAGTCCAAGCTTTGTCTCATTAGGCCACAAAGTGGTAAAAACTTGAAGCCATGTATTCATCCCATAGTGTTTATTCACAGGATCAAAGGCACACATGAAATTTTCGGTTTGCCTATCCAGAAGTTGTCATTTGCCTAAAAGTGAATCAGATAGATCAGGCTGGTTCTTGCCACTGCACGTTCACACATGCACAGTCATTCATTTATCATTGAAGTATTTATATTTCCAGTGATTCCAGACTATGTCTATGCTGTGATTTCTAGGAATGATCCCAAACAGAATCAGAGTGAATGAAAGCCAAGTGTGGTTGGATGGACTGGAGGAAAATTTCTTTCCATCTCCAAGGGAAGAAAACGTCAGATTCTTGGGCCAGGAATTTGGCCTAGTGGTAGAGTGCTTGCTAGCATGTATTAAGATCCAGGTTCAATTCCTCGGTACCAAATACATAGAAAAAAAGCCACAAGTGGTGCTGTGGCTCTAGCCTTGAGAAAGCCCAAGGACAGTGCTTAGGCCCTGAGTTCAGCCCTAGGACTGGCAAAAAAAAAAGAAAAAAAAGAAAAAGGCATATTCTTTTAAATTCATTAAAGAACATATATATGCCTAGTGTTTCAAATCCTGACCCTTATAATGTATGCATATTTGTGGATAATAGTAGGTAGATTTCTTTGTGTGGGATGGTACTAGGTTTTCTGTTTTCTTTTTCTTTTCTTTTTTTTTTTTTGCCAGTCCTGGGCTTGAGCTCAGGGCATGAGCACTGTCCTTGGACTATCTCAAGGCTAGAGCTCTACCACTTGAGCCTCAGCACCATTTCTGGCTTTTTTCTATGTATGTGGTACCAAGGAATTGAACCTGGGTCTTCGTGCATGCTAGGGAAGCACTCTACCACTAGGCCAAACTCCTGGCCCCTAGGTTTTCTGTTTTCTTGTTTCTTTTTTTTTTTTTTTTTTTGCTGGGTCTGTGGCTTGAACTCTGGGTGCAGTTCCTGAGCTTTTTCACTCAAGGCTAGAACTCTAGCACTTCAAGCCACAGTGCCACTTTTGGGCAGGTCAATTGAAGATGAAAGTTTCATGACTTTAACTGCCCTGGCTGGTTTCAAACCATAATCCTTAGCTCTCAGCCTCCTGAGTAGCTAGGATTATAGGTTTGCGCCACCAGCGCCCAGCCAGCTGGCCTGCCTGCCCACCCCCCACCTTCCTTTCTTTTTTGTTTAGTTCAGGGCCTCTCACTCAGGGTCTAGGCTCTGTCCCTGAGCTCTTTTCTCTCAAGGCTAGAATTCCCTGTTTTCTGGTAGTTTATAGGAGATAAGAGTCTCATATGCTTTCCTGCCGAGGCTAGCTTTGAATTGATTCTCAGACCTCAGCCTCCTGAGCAGCTAGGATTATAGGCCTCAGCTGGCACTGGGCTGAAGAGCTAGACTTTTAGCCACATGGTTCCTTGGCTACTGGCACTCTACCAGTTGAGCCACATCTCTGGGCTTTTGCTTTTTAATTGGAGATGGAGTCTCTTCTCAGACTTTTTTTTGGTTGTTGTTGTTGTTGTTGTTTTTGGTGGGTCATGGGGCTTGAACTCGGCCTGGGCGCGGTCCCTGAGCTCTTCAGCTCAAGGCTACCACCCTACCCTTGAACCAAGTCCCATTTCCTGTTTTCTAGAAGTTAATTGGAGATAACAATCTCATGTCCTTTTGTGCCCAAGCTGGCTTTGAACCTTGATCCTCAGATGTCAGCCTCCTGAATAGCTAGGATTGCAGGTGTAAGCCACTGAGCCTGGCCTTTTTCTCAGACTTTTCTCCCTGGGTTGGCTTTGGCCTGATTGTTCTTCTTTGTTTCTCCCTAGGTGTGTGTTTATGCCCATCCTGGGTCTTGAACTCAGGGGCTTGATGCTCTACTCAAGGCTAGTGCTGAGCCACAGCTCCAGTTCCAGTTTTTTGTTTTGTTTTATTTTTGCCAGTCCTGAGCTTGAGATCCTGGCCTGTGCACTATCCTTGGGCTTTCTCAAGGCTTGAGCTCTACTACTTGAGCCACAGCACCACTTCTGGCTTTTCCTATGTATGTGGTACCGAGGAATCCAACCTGGTCTGTCTTTGTGCATGCTAGGCAAGCACTCTACTGCTAGGCCAAATTCCCGGCCCCCGCTTCCAGTTTTTTTGTGTGCTGAATTGGAGATAAGAGTCTCATAAACTTTTCTGCCCTGGTTGGCTTTGAACTATGATCCTCAGATCTCAGTCTCCTTAGTAGCTAATATTACAGGCATGAAACACTGGTGCCCACTTGGTACGATTTTATAATTCAGATAAGTACCTTCCTTTTTTAGAAAGTTTCACCCTTCTTTCTCTTATTCTCCAGTTTTCTCATCCTGTCCCTGCCCACAAGTTACATAGCTCATTTTCTACATGGTAATATACTAAATAGTGTAACGTCATTTCTTCACTTTTCCACCCTCCCTTTCTGTGCTTCCCCTTTGCCCCCCACAAAATAAAAAAAAAACCTAAAGCAAAAACAAACACTTCCACCCCAGCAGCAGCAACACCACCACCACCACCACCAAAAACCCCTAATATTTCTATTTTTATAAAATCTTCCGATTTGGAAGTCAAGTGATTGAACAATTTTAGATTTTGTGTGTCCAGTTCATGTTTCTTTCTAGGGGTGTTCATTGGAGAATGTTCAGAGCTTCCTGGATCTTACATTCCTAATCAGAGATTAGCAAATGGTGATTGTGTAAACACATAGATTAAACTGATCTGTGCATTCTTACTTGAAGACATCACGGAAGCAAATGTAAATGGATGCTCAGTGTAGAAAAAAAGAGAAATACAGAGTACGAGAACAGTAGAGGGACCGAAGGCATGGTTTTGTGGTAGTATCAACCAAAGGCATGGTTTTGTAGTACCAACATACATACCCAGTGTGTGTGTGTGTGTGTGTGTGTGTGTGAGAGAGAGAGAGAGAGAGAGAGAGAAGAGAAGAGAAGAGAAGAGACAGAGAAAGTGTAGGATACTTATGGAGCTTAGAGAAGCCCTGAAAAAACTGGATTTACGTATGAGTTTCAGTGTAGCTCTGTGGCAGAGGGTCAAGGGTTCAAGGGTCTGCCTTGGGTGTTCAAGGTCCTGGCTTGTGCTTTCTTTTTGTTAGCAATGGGTTTTCATCTGACGATCTGATACTTGTTAGACAGGTAGCCACTCCCCCAATGACCCTCACTTCAGCTCTTGACCTTGGTGTGTTTGATTATTTTTGTGCCTCTCCTAGGGCTTGAACTCAGCCACTCTGCCTTTTTTTTTTTTTTTTTTTTTGTCTGTGGTTGGTACTTGAACTCTGGGCGGGGCATTGTCCCTAAACTCTTCAGCTCAAGGCTAACACAGTACCCCTTGAGCCACAACACCACTTTCAGTTTTCTGGTGGTTAATTGGAGATAAGAGTCTCATGGACTTTAGTGCCTTGGCTGCCTTTGAACCAGCATTCTCAGATCTCTAGCTAGGATTACAGATGTGAGCCACCACACCAGGCTTTTTGACGCTTGGCTTTTTTGATCAAGGTTAGTGCTCTCCCACTTGAGCCACAGATCCACTTCCAACCTCTTGGAGGTTATTTAGAGACAAGTCTCATGGACTTTCCTGCCAGGGCTGGTTGTGAATCACAATCCTCAGACCTTAGCTTTCTGAATAGCTAGGATTACAGATGTAAGCCACTGGTGCCAAGTTATAGCTGGTTACATAGCTAGAGTTACATTAGCCTGGGCAAGATCTTCCTATCTCAGACTTCTTGTCATAGGTTGGATGGCAGACATGTAAAACAGTATGCCCAGCTTCTTCTGTTGAGATGATAACACCAACATTGTGCAAAAGTGGTAGAGTGCTAGTAGTGAATGAAAAAAAACTAAGGGATAATGCCCAGGCCCCTAGTTCAAGCTTCAGTGCCAGCGCATGCAATAAATGTAAGTATCAGAATAAAGCCTTTGACATTTGATGAGATTATTAATATAAGCCGGAACCACCTGACTGCTCTGCCGAGCCATTTTTGCAAGATATAATGTATCAAGGGGCCAGGAGTTTGGCCTCCTGATAGAGTGCTTGGCTTGTATGCATGAAGACCCAGGTTTGATTCCTCAATACCACATACATAGAAAAAGCTGAAAGGGATTCTGTGGCTCAAGTGATAAACTCTAGCCTTCAGAAAGCCCAGGGATAGTGTTCAAGCCCTGAGTTCAAGGCCTGGGTCTGGCCAAAAAAAAAAAGATATAATGTATCAAGCAAACACACATTTAAGATACTATAAGCCTAGGTGGCTGCATTTGTCCCAGGGTATTATATCTTAACATCTAAGACCTGGTAAGGGTGTATCTGTCTAGTATGTGTGGTGTTTCATTTTTGAGAATTACACTACTCCTCCTTCAGTCTCTTGAATGCTAGGGTTACAAGTGTTGGTCATCTCATCTTACTGGTTTACTGTCTTTCTAGCACTAAATAACTTTTTTTTTTTTTCCTTTTAGTCTTTTCTATCTTGTACTTGCCCTGGGGCTTGAACTCAGTGCCTGGACATTGTCCCTGAGCTTTTATGCTCAAAGCTAGCATGCTACCACTTAAACCACAGCTCCACTTCTACCTTTTCGGTAGTTCACTGGATATAAAAGTCTCTGGGGCCAGGAGTGTGGCTCAGTGATAGAGTGCTTGCCTAGCATGCATGAAGGAAGACCCAGGTTTGATTCTCTGCTACCATATACACAGAAAAAGCCAGAAGTGGTGCTGTGGCTCAAGTGGTAGAGTGCTAGCTAAGTTTTGTAATTTCATAATATTTTGGAGGTTTTTCATTGAACTGATGTAAGTTGGTTTTTTTTGTTTTTTTTTTGTGTTTTTTTTTTTTGCCAGTTCTAGGGACTGAACTCAGGGCCTGAGCACGGTCCTTGGGCTTTCCCCAAGGCTAGTGCTCTACCACTTGAGCCATAGCACCATTTCCAGCTTTTCTATATATATGTGGTACCAAGGAATCAGACCCAGGTCTTTGTGTATGCTAGGTGAGCACTCTATCACTAGGCTAAACTGCTAGGCCCCAAGTTATTTTCTTTTGAGGTGATGAGGTGGGGATGGAGAATTGATCATTGAATATTAATACACCAAGTCCTGATTTAACCCATTTACGATTGTTAACAGAACAAAATTTAATTTTTAATGAAAAGTATCTATTTTATTCTGGCCCAGAAATTATAAATGTCTTTGGCTTTCAAAGACATGGTTTAAGTAACAATGAAGAGTGTCTGTGACTTTTACAGGAGTGTAGTCAGAATGTGATTTTGGATTGAGAAATTTACCTACAGGAGACTGTAGGTAAAATGTAGGTATCCTGACTGAAGCATTGGAGAAATAATGTCCATCTTGAGAATGAAGTGATCAGCCTTGGCATTCATAGTGCAATGTAAAATCTACTTCATTCCTCCTCCTCCTCCTCCTCCTCTTCCTCTTCCTCCTCCTCCTCCTCCTCCTCCTCCTCCTCCTCCTTTTGTCCAGTTGTGCTCCTTGATCTCAGGGCATGGACACTATCAATGAGCTTCTTTTGCTCAAGGCTAGCACTGTACCACTAAGCCACATTCCTAGCCCCTCTTATTTTCCTGCTCTTATTTCCCCTATAGTCATATCAGTTCTTATCTTAACTCAGAAACTCTGAAGAGACAAAATGTAGTAGAAGATCCTTTGTCTGGGCCAAGGTACTCCTCCAGAGCCTGGAGCTCTAAAGAAAAGAAACAATTGTTTATAGACCTGATTGATGGGAAATAAAGAGTGTACCTTGTTCTTCTGGTAGGTACGGGAAGTAAATTCTATACAGCTTGCCTTATTACCTCTCAGTGAAACTTCAAACCTTATTACATTAACAGTAAATCCCATGCTATGATTCGAGGGCAACATATTAAGATGTACTCAATGATTTTGTTTCAGAGAAAAATTTAGACTAATCAGCATGATTTTTTTTTTTTTTTTTGCCAGTTATGGGGCTTGAACTCGGGGCCTGAACACTGTCCTTGGGCTATCTCAAGTCTAGAGCTCTACCACTTGAGCCACAGCACCACTTTCAGCTTTTTTTCTATGTATGTGGTACCAAGGAATCAAACCTCGGTCTTCATGCATACTAGGCAAGCAAGCACTCTACCACTAGTCAGTACTTTTTTTTTTTTGCCAGTCCTGAGGCTTAAACTCAGGGTCAGGGCACTGTCCTTGAGTTTTCTCAAGGTTAATACTATACCACTTGAGACACAGTACCACTTCACTTCCCACTTTTTCGGTGTATGTGGTACTGAGGAATTGAACCAGGGCTTCATGCATGCTAGGCAAGCACTCTACCACTAGGCCAAACACCTGGCCCTCACTTTCAGTATGATTTTTAAAAGAAAATTCAAGCTGGGGGCTAGTGGCTCATGCCTGTAATCCTAGCTACTTAGGAGGCTGAGATCTAAGTTCAAGCCCCACTACTGACACACACGAAAAATGACTGACATTCTATCACTTATCTTGTACCTCTATTTCTGGCTGTGTGTGTGTGTGTGTGTGTGTGTGTGTGTGTGTGTGTGTGTGTCTAATTGGAGATAACAAGTCTCAAGGATTTTTCCTGTAAGGACTGACTTTGATCTTCATATCTCAGCCTCCTGATTACCTAGGATTACATATTTGAGCTATCAGTTCCTGGCCCTTCCTTCCCACACACCATACCCCTTTGGTTTTGGTTATAGTTGGTTAGGTAGAAATCTTTTTGTATTTTTTATCAGTCATGAGACTTGACCCCAGGGCTTGGGCGCTGTCTCAGCCTGTTTTTTTTTTTTTTTTTTTTCCCCTTCAAGAATAGAACTCTCTTTGAGCCACAACTCCACTTCTGGTTTTCTGCTGGTTAATTGGAGATAAAAGTCTCTTGGACTTTTCCTTCTCTGGGCTGGCTTTGAAGCAGGATCCTCAGATGATCAGCCTCCTGAGTAATTAGGACTACAGGCGTGAGCCATCGGTACCAGCATGTAAAGTTTTTTTGTGGACATTTGTATTCCTTTTGGGAAGATACCTATGAGTGTAATTCTGGTGGGAAGTCATACATTTATTCAATGTTTGGCTTTCAGTACAACTGCCAAAGTTTTGTAAAACCGCTGCATCATTTTGCATTCCACTGGGAACACATGAGAGATCCATGTTCTCACATCCTGGCCAACAAATTTGTTAATGTCTTCTCCATGCTTAGGCCGCTTTCTGGGTAAACATGGTGCTGTGGCATGTGGCTAGTGATATTTAGCATCTTCCTTGTGCCTCTTTGGCCACTGGTAATATCTTCCTTAGAGAGCTGTCTTTGTGGTCCTCCTCTTCTTCCTTCCTGTCCCTCTTATCCTTTTCCTCCTCTTCTTGTTCTGCTGTGCTGATAATGATGGAACTGAGGGATTCCCACATCCTAGGCCAGCAAAGTCCTACCCAATCTGAATACTCTGAGGGGTGTGTGTGTGTGTGTGTGTGTGTGTGTGTGTGTGTGTGTGTTTGTGTGTATGTGTGATTATACTGGGTATGTGAACTCAGGGCTTGAACACTGTCCCTACCATTTAAACTCCAGTTCAGCTTCTGGGATGTTCCTGCTCAGACTAGCTTTGAACTTTAATCATTAGATCTCAATCTCTCAACTGGCTAGAATTGCAGATGTGATCCAGGATTGCCCAACTAATTGGGCTTTTTGTTGTTGTTGGCCATGGGGCTTGACCATGCTAGGCAAGCACTCTACCACTATACAACACTCCCAGCACTCAAAAGTTCCTTTGCTCAAGGCTAGCACACTACCATTTGGAGCCACAGCTCCACTTCTGGTTTTCTGGTGGTTAACTGGAGATAAAAGTTCCATGGACTTAACTCTCTGGGCTGGCTTTGAAACAGGATCTTCACATGCTAAGCCTCTAGAGTGGCTAACATTACAGGTGAGAGCCCATTGCCCAGCTCTGTCAGGACTTTTGAGGACTAGTTTTAAAAACTATTGAGACCATGCTGGGCTCACGCCTGTAATCCTAACTACTCAGGAGGCTGAGATCTGAGGATCACTGTTCAAAGCTAGCCTGTGCACTAAAGACCATGAGACTTATCTCCAATTAACCACTAGAAAACCAGAAGTGGCACTGTGCTCAAGGAGTAGGGCCATATCCTTGAGCTGAAGAGCTCAGGGACAGCGCCCAGGCCTAGAGTCCAAGCTCCACCATTGACCAAAAGAAAACCAAAACCAAAACCCTATTGAGGCCAGGCTGGGAACATAGTTTAGTGGTAGATTTTTTGCCTAGCATTCAGGAAGACCTGGGCTCAATTCTTTGGTACCACGTATGTAGAAAAAATCTGGAAGTTGAGCTGTGGCTCAAGTGGTAGAGCTCTAACCTTGAGAAAGCCCAAGGACAGTGGTTAGGCCCTGAGTTCCAGTCCCAGAACTGGCAAAACCAACAACAAAAACCCGTCGGTTTGATTCCTCAGTACTACATAAACAGAAAAGGCTAGCCTTGAGCAAAAGAAGCTCAAGGGATAGTGTCCAGGCAGTCAGCTCAAGCCCAAAATTGATAAAACAAAATAAAACACAAAACAAACAACAACAACAAATAAACCCCAGCCAGACACTGGTAGCTCACACCTGTAATCCTAACTACTCAGGAGGCTGAGATCTGAGGATCAAAGTTCAAAGCCAGCCCAGGCAGGAAAATCCCTAGGATTCTTTTTTTTTTTTTTGCCAGTCCTGGGCTTGAGCTCAGGGCCTGAGCACTGTCCTTGGATTTTCTCAAGGCTAGAGCTCTACCACTTGAGCCTCAGCACCACTTCCGGCTTTTTTCTATGTATGTGGTACCGAGGAATCGAACCCGGGTCTTCCTGCATGCTAGGCAAGCACTTTAACCACTAGGCCAAACTCCCGGCCCATCCCTAGGATTCTTATCTCCAGTTACCCACTGGAAGTGGTGCTGTGGCTCAAGTGGTAGACCTTGAGCTGAAGAGCTGAGGGACACTGCCCAGGCCCAGAGTTCAATCCCTATGACCAACCAAAACAAAAACAAAAACAAACAAACAAACAAAAACACCCCCCCTCCCAAAAAAAAAAACCCATTAAGTCCAAACTGGGTGTTGGTGGCTCACATTAGTAATCTTATTTACTCATGAGGCTGAGAGCTGAGGATCTCAGTACCCTAGTCTAGAGGTCAACCCCAGGATTGGTTTTAAAAAGAAAGAAGAAAGAAAGAAAGAAAGAAAGAAAGAAAGAAAGAAAGAAAGAAAGAAAGAAAGAGAAAGAAAGAAACGAAAATGCTGTGTATTGTTCATCCACTCTCACAATAGAAATAAAGCTGTTTGTAAAAGGTTTTGTGTGTGTGCACGCTCACGTGCATGCATGTGTTTTCATTTCTTTTGGATAAGTAGTTGGAAATGGAAATGCTGAGTCATTGGATGGATGGATGCTTAATTTCAGAATTTTCCACTGGCAATTGTGAGAGTTTCAGTTGTTCCCCAACAACTGAATTTTTACAAACAGCTGTTTTTGGCAATTTGTTTTCTTTTAGTTATTATGGTGATAGCTATGAACATTTTCATTATTAACTCATTTTAACTCTCAGTTATACATACTTAAGTTATGTATTGCTTTGTTTTGTGCCAGGGGAGAGGGTCTCCACTCAGAGCCCAGGCTGCCTGAGTAGAGTCTAGAGTGCTGTGAGAGCAGGTAGAAAGCAATTTATTTATAATATTCAGTTTATTTTTAGTATTCAAGCAAAGAAATAGTCATGCATCAAACAAAGAGATGGTAATGTATTAAATTGCACTATTACTTATAGAAAACATTACTTGCCTTCACAGAATGAGCGAAATTTCAACAATCGTTTAAATACTCAATTGTAGGGCCAGGAGTTTGGCCTAGTGGTAGAGTGCTTGCCTAGGTGCTCGAAGACCTGGGTTTGATTCCTTGATACCATATATATAGAGAAAAGCTGGCAGTGGTGCTTGACTCAAGTGGTAGAGCCCCCACCTTGAGAAAAATGTCCAAGGACAGTGCTCAGGCCCTGAGTTCAAGCCCTACAACTGGAAAAAAATATAATTGTTTAAATACTTAATTGATCATAGATTTCTTTTTCTTTTTCTGTTGTTCGTAGGGCTTGAGCTCATCTGGGCACTGTCCCTGAGCTTTTTCAATCAAGGCTAGCATTCTACCACTTTGAACAATAGCACCACTTTCTGAGCATAGGTTTCTTTAAAATGATGTTATATAATCTATGCTTTGAGGGATCCTAATCAGTTGGTTTATAGAATGTTCCTCAAATTCACTGTATAGGTATGTCCTCATCATTTAAACTTACGCCATCTTCTTTTTGTATAGACTTTTTTTAATCTTTTATTTTTTGGTATCTGTTTTTTAGTTTGTATTAATACTGTGGCTTGATCTTAGGGCCTTTGGCTCTTGGCCTTCTGCTAAAGGCTTTGAGCTGTTGGCTTTGGTCTGTCTGATTTTTTTTCTCTGTAAAATTAGTTTCCCTATATTAATTAACAAATATCTGTTTAGTTCAAACCTGCAATCTGAGCGACTCAGAGACTTAGATCTGAGGATCACAGTTTGAAACTAACGGGACAGGAAAATCAGTGAGATGCTCATCTCCAATTTACCATTAAAAAAGCTGGAAGTGTGGGGCTGGGAGTTTGGCCTAGTGGTAAAGTGCTTGTCTATCATAGACAAAGACCTGGCTCACGCCTGTAATCCTAGCTTCTCAGGAGGCTGAGATCTAAGGATTACAGTTCAAAGTCAGCCCAGGCAAGAAAGACTATGAAATTCCTATTTCCAGTTAACCACCAGAAAACTAGAAGTGGTACTGATGGTTCCTTGTGGTAGAGTGCTAGCCTTGAGCAAAAAAATCTCAGGTGCTGTGACAAAAAACAGAAAACTCAGGGACAGCACCCAGGCGCGAGTTCAAGCCCCAGTACCAGCACACATACAAAAAATAATATTTGTTGCTTCCAATAATTATTAATGTGGTATTAACACTGACTCTTTTTTACTCAGTTATTTTCAGTTTCCACCATCCTTTCTCCATCTAGTAAAAAATCTACCAGGGTCTTTGCGCATGCTAGGCAAACACTCTACCCCTAGGCCAAATTCCCAGCCCCCCTCAACATATTTTAAATAGCCTGTGGGCCAGATTTCATAACTAACAGATCCAGAGAGCAGCACCACCTCTGAGCTCCCACCTTCCTACCCTAGACAGACCGGTCCCTGAGGGCTCCAAGGGGAAGAGGGGCTGTTTGTCTCCTGGAGGTCAGAGGAAGGGCATTCCACATTGTCTGGCCAGAGTTCCTTCTAACTTTGCATAAGTCAGTCAAGGTCATAGAATCACTCATTCTGACTATGTAGATTTCAGGCCTGCCCTGGTTGGGTTTAGCTATCCATCCTGGAAGTTTCCATTTGAGAAGTTTATTTTTATTTTTTTATTGTAATATATAGAGGGGTTACAGTTATAGTTGCCAGATAGTAGGTGCATTATTTCTCACACATTGATAACCTTTCTCGTGTTTTTGTCCCCATTTCCCTCCCACCACCACTCCCCCCATTTGAGAATTTTTCCTTTGAGATTTTCTGGAGGTGATTAATGTCTATTCCACCTAACTTGGCAACTATGCTTGTGAAACAAGGCTTTTGCAGAATAGCTTGTTTTGACATCATTAGGAAAACCCATCAGGCACCCCAGGCCAATATGCAGAGTGAAATTCAATATAAAGGACTTAGATTTGCCATATCTGAGGAAGTCCACCACTTTCTAGCAGCTAAGGGTAATGAGATGTGTATCTTAAGTGTTTCTCCAGGTGACTTTCTCGAATGTTCCTTAGAGATTCTTTACTTCTTTGAAGCAGTAGGATTTTTTTTTTTTTTTTTTTTTTTTTTTTTTTGTGGGTCATGGGGCTTGAATTCTGCCAGGGCACTGTCCTTGAGCAATTCAGCTCCAGGCTGCTGTACTACCCCTAGGCCTGGGTGTTTTCCTTCAGCTCTTCAGTTCAAAGCTACCTCCCTACTCTTGAGCCAAGGCCTACTTCCCATTTTCTAGAGCTTAACTGAAGATAAAGGTCTCGGGTTCTTTTGTGCCTGGGCTGGCTTTGAACCTCGATTCTCAGATCTCAGCCCGATGAGTAACTGATGAGTAGCTAGGATTACAGGCATGAGCCACTGCGTGCCCAGCTGACAATTTTAAAATGTGTTTTCCTATGTAGGTGTGCTGGGCTAACTTTATTGTTTTAGTTTATGTGTCTGATTTCTTCTCTGTAAAATTGGTTTTCTTTGTAACTAACAGGTGTCTTGTGGTTATATACTGGGAGATAATAGAAAATGTTCTGAATTTTATTTTTTCTAAATTGTATATGATGTTAATAGAACTTCCTTTTTTTTTGTCAGCTGTGGGAGTTCAACTCTGGGCCTGGGCATTGTCAGGTCAAGGCTATCACCCTACCCCTTGAGCCACTGATTTTATGGTAGTTAATTGACTGGGCTGGCTTTGAACTGCAATCCTCAGTTCTCATACTCCTGAGTAGCTAGTATTATGGGCATGAGCCACTGCATCCGATTGGAACTTAGTTCCCTTTAAGTAGTTTGCAACATTAATTAATTATATGATATTCAATTTTCTCTTCCTCTCTTTCCCTCCCTCTCTCTCATACTCTCACTTCTTTCTATCTTTCCCTGCTTTTTTGTTTGTTTTTTGAGGGGGAGCCGGTCGTGGGGCCTGAACTCTGGGCCTGGGTGTTGTCCCTGGGCTACTTGAGCCACAGTGCCACTTCTTTTGCTGCTTTTTAATGCTGGATATTAAACTCAATGTGTCATGCATGTAAGGCAAGCGCTTTACCCCTGGTCTGTGTCTCCAACCCCTCTTTCAGTTAACTCTTGAAATTAGAAGACTAGAAGACATTAGTGTGGGTGTGGGTATAGTTGTGGGGTGTGGATTGAATGGTGTGTGTCGATGCTAGGGCCTGAACTCAGGGCCTAGGCACTTTCCCTTAGCTTTCTCACTGGTTCTCCACCATGCCTCCCCTTTCATCTCTTTAGTGGTTAACTCATGGATTTTCATACTGAGGCTGGCTTCAAACCTTGGTCCTCAGATCTCAGTCTCCTGAGTAGCTAGGATGACAGACATGAGCCACTGTAGAAAGCCTGAGCTTGAGTTGACTGAACCAGTCATGTGTGTCCACTCCTGGCAGATCTTTTTGCTGACTGTAATGAATTAGACGCCCAGCCTTTATGATTGCTTGAGTGAGTTTTCTTTTTAAATTGTTGTTATAAAGGTGATGCACAGAGCGGTTACAGTTACCCAAGTCAGGTAATGAGTGCATTTCTTTTTGACCAGTATCGCCCCTTCCCTTAATGTCTCTCAGGTTTTCCCTCTCATCCCCAACACGAGTTGTATAGTTGTGTTTTTTTTTCATAGTGCCTAGTGAGTGCCACTGCTGCGTTTGTTCACCCTTGAGTCATGTTTGCAAGGAAAATGCCAAGAGGCCTTGGAGAAATTGCTTTATCATTAATGTCCAAATGCAGAATGTTAGATAATATTCAAACTTTGCCAATAACCATGCAAATTTACAGGTACAGGGAAAAAAGGAAGAAGTGTAAAGGGTGAAGAAGGACCAGCAGGTCTTTCTCACATACCCGTGTGTGACCTGTGGTGTTCAGGGCGCAGAGAGGAGATGGAGACCCTAGGGAGGACGTGACGACTAGGAGCTTCATCATGGCAGACTAGGATTTATGGACACTGTCCAAATGGTAGATAGGGGGTCTGCAGTTGCTCAGACCTGAAGGTCACTCTGGGGGGATGCTGTGGCCCAAACGGTTTATGGCTACCCAGGGAGTACCATCCCGAGGTAAAGGGGTGGAAACTGGTTATTTACTGCCCTAATCAGGGCTTAGTGTTGTTTATGTAAGGCATGCGAAACTATGGGGAGTGGGGAAGGGGCTGTGGGCCAGTGCTGATTGTTGTTCGTGCAGGTCATGTGAAGCTACAAGCTCAGCTACTGGAGAGGAGGCCCAGGGCCTACAACACCACCATCCCAGAGCATCTGCTGAGGCATGGTCCAGCCAAGCCTTGTGTTCTCAGAAGGCCCTTTCCTTCCCAGAGTTCTCATCTCCTTTGTTCACATCAGCAGCATGGTTTAAGAACAGACCAGAAAGAATCCTTGGCCACATTTCTGAAAGGTGTAGTATTGAAGTGCTTTAGAGTCAGTTCATTGTTTTATAACATAAAAGAGGAGAAAAACTCACCAAGTAGCCAGGCCTGGTGGCTCACACCTGTAATCCTAGCTACTCAAGAGGCTGAGATTTTAGGATTGCGATGTAAAGCCAGCCCCTGCACTAAATAAAGTCCATAAGATTCTTATCTCCAACTAGCCACTTGAAAACTGAAAGTGGCCCTGTGGCTCAAGGGGTAGGTGCTATCCTTGAGCTGAAGAGCTCAGGGATGGCGCCCAGGCCCAGAGTTCAAGCCTCATGATAAAAAAAAAAAAAAAGCACAAGTATATTCTTCCAGTATTTTTGTTTTCATGAACCATCTTTTGCAGTCAACTGTGTTGGTCTTTACAACTATTGCTAGATGTAGGATTTTAAAATTTAATCTTCTTATTTTTGAAAATTTTGTAACCAATGTCTTCTGGGAACTATGAAATTCAAAATATTTATTTATTTTTAAAATTTTTATTCTGGCCATCTCTTTCTTTTGCTGCTACTAAAGTTTGAAATCAATACTTGCTAGACTGGTACACTTTCCTCTCAGACTTTTCTGCTCCAGATGGGAGAAGAGACTAGAGCACTGATTGAAGGGAAGGATGATCTGTGCAGACAGTAACATATGTGACAAGTGAGGCAGCCTGGGGATGCTTCTGTTTTTAATCAGTTCTGGGAGAAGAAAAAATCAGGCCAAGTTGCAGTTATTTTTTGGAATCAATCCTTCCAGATGTTTCTGGTGTAGAAAAACATTTCCTTTCTCTCTCTCTCTCTCTTCCTTTTTTCCTTCTTTCTTCCTTTCCATCTTTCTTTCTTAAAATGAATGTTGGTGGGGGGAAGGTAAATAGAAATGAGAATAGGGCCTGGGGTTGTTGCTAAATTAGTAGAGTACTTTCCACAGGCTCTAAAAAAAAAAAAAAAAAAAAAAAAAAAGGAAGAAAGAGAAAGGAATGAGAGGAACTCTACTACTTTATTCTAAAATTGTGTTTGTAAGGTTCACCAGAAAGGAGATCGTCACATGATTCAGGCAGAAAAGAGTTTATTGGGGGAGCAGCAACCTGCCAGCCCTTAAGAGATGGGGGCACATGGAGAGTGAGGAAAAGGAAAAAGAAAAATATAGGAGGGAACTCACGTTGAGCCAGATTATATATGGGAAGGCAGGGGACGGGATCACAGAGGATGCAGAAGTGGTGTCAGGAGGAATGCCCAGATCAGGAAATGATCTCAGTGGATAAGGAAGTGACCTCAGAGTCTAGGATCCTTTGCTGACTCACAGACAGGTGATTGACTGTCAGATGATTACAGGCAGGAGAAGAGGAAGGGGCGAGGGGCTGTTCTCCTGGGCAAACCAAAAAGAATTCACCAATGAAGGCAGAGGATGTTTCCTTTATTATTTAAAAAAAATCTATTTGTGAATTTGTTGTTAAGATAAATATTTAGGAATAGGAATGTGGCTTAGTGGTAGAGTGATTTCTTAGCATGCATCAAATTATTGTGAATTTATTGTGCCCTCAAGAGATGGGGGCACATGGAGAGTGAGGAGAGTTGTGAATTTATTGATAAGATAAATATTCGGGGGCCAGGAGTTTGGCCTAGTGGTTAAAGTGCTTGCCTAGCATGCATGAAGACCTGGGTTCAATTCCTCAGTACCACATACATAGAAAAAAGCCGGAAGTGGTGCTGAGGCTCAAGTGGTAGAGCTCTAGCCTTGAGAAAGTCCAAGGACAGTGCTCAGGCCCTGAGTTCAAGCCCAGGACTGGCAAAAAAAAAAAAAAAAGATAAATATTCAGGATAGGAATATATCTTAGTGATAGAGTGCCCAGCAGGCATGAAGCCCTGGGTTTGATTCCTCAGTACCACATCAACAGAAAAAGCAAGAAATGGAATTGTAGCTCAAGTGGTAGAGTGCTAGCCTTAAGCAAAAAGAAGCTCAGGGACAGTGTTCATTCCCTGAGTTCAAGTCCAAAAGAAGCTCGTGGACGTTGTTCAGGCCCTGAGTTCAAGTTCCAGGCCTGGGGGCAGGGGGAGGGGAAGAGATACATATCCAGGATTCAGGGTATAGTTCAGTTATAGAATGTATATTCCCAAGGCTCTTAGTTGTTGGATCCTAGCATAAAAATAAATCCATCAGAGAAAAGCACCTAAACATTTGAATGAGGAAAGTTTATTACTTTTGCTGATCTTGAGGCTTGAACTCTAAACCAGGGTGCTATACTTGAGCTTTTTCACTCAACCACTTAGACCACAGCTCTAAGTGGTTATTCTTCTGGTTACGTGGGAAATAATAGTCTCACAGACTCTGGGCTGGCTTCCAATGTGGGGCCTCAAATCTCTGCCTCCTGAGTATATAGGATTACAGGTAGGAACCACCAGCTCCAAAAAATGAGGGAAGTTTTTAACATAAATTAAGTTGAGATAATAGTGCTTGCCTAGCATGCATTAAGACCTGGGTTCAATTCCTTGGTACCACCTACTAAAAAAGCCAGAAGTGGTGCTGTGGCTCAGTGGTAGAGCTATAGCCTTGAGAAAGCCCTAGGTCAGTGCTCAGGCCCTGACTTCAAGTTATCAGGACTAGCAATAATAATAATAATAATAATAATAATAATAATAATAATAATAAATACAATGCTGGGCACGGTGGCCTGTAATTCTAGCTACTCAGGAGGCTGAAAACTGAGAATTGCAGTTCAAAGCCAGCATGGACACTAAAATCCCAATTAACCACTTATACCCAATTAACCACTTTAAAACCAGAGGTGACACTGTTGCTCAAGGGATAGGGTGTTAGCCTTGAACTGAAGAACTCAGGGACACTGCCCAGGCCCAGAGTTAATTATATAATTAACAATAGTAATAATAATAGTAAACACCACTATATATACAATCTCAAGTCAACAATTGTCTTTTTGTATGATGAACCATTGGATGTACAAGGTATCATCCTTCAATTGGAATAGCTCATCAGTGAGAATATTCCACATAATCCTGCCATTATTAGAGTTACCTACCATTATCTAACATCTGGTTTCAGATTACCCCAGTTGTCCCCCAGATGAAACAAATGTGATCCCCAAATTCTGATTCTGGGGAGATTGATTATAAATCCAGCCTGGGAAAAGAGTAATGCAAACCAGTCAATATAACCAACTCAGTTGATAAAGATCTCTATGGAGACAGTAATGGAAGAAATGTTGAGTTTTATCTGTGAGGTTGGTTAATAAATTCCTTTGTCACATTCTGGAGAAATTAAGAGTTGACTGGGGGAGCAGAGTAGGTGGTATTTTAGGTTGAAGTTGCTACTTGCTACAAAGCTACATAAAATAGCCTGCAGAAAATATTTGGCTAAGCGGGGCAACATGGCTCACACCTGTAATCCTAGCTACTCAGGAAGCTGAGATCTGAGGAGCAAGGTTCAAAGCTAGCCTGAGCACAAAAGGACCTGAGACTCTTATCTCCAGTTAACCTCTAGAAAATAGGAAGTGGGGCTTGGTTCAAGGGTATGGTGGAAGCCTTGAGCTGAAGAGCTCAGGGGCAGCGTCCAGGTGGAATTCAGCCCAAGACCACCACAAAAAAGGAGAAAGTATTTGGCCAGGCGGGGGGTGAGGCTGGTGTCAGGTACAGTGGGCAACAAATACATTTTAAGATTTGGACCAGGTCAGAATTAGAGGACTTGCTTGCTTGCTGAACTAAAAGTGTGAATTTTATTTTGGGGATTTTTGTGATTCCCAAGTTCCCTTACCTGGCTATTATTTTTTTTTTGACTCTTTATAGTGTTATTATCCCATATCAAAGGCAAACTTGTAGACCTAACTAAAACCTACCTAGGTAAATTTAAACTTGGTCATTGTTTTTTTCTTTTGCCAGTCCTGGGGCTTGAACTTAGGGCACTGTCTCTGAGCTTGTTTTGCTCAAGGCTAGCACTTTACCACTTGAGCCACAGTATCACTTCTGGTGTTTTCTTTTTTTTTTTTTTTTTTTTTTTGCCAGTCCTGGGCTTGAGCTCAGGGCCTGAGCACTGTCCTTGGACTTTTCTCAAGGCTAGAGCTCTACCACTTGAGCCTCACCATCACTTCTGGCTTTTTCTAAGTATGTGGTACCAAGGAATCGAACCTGGGTCTTCGTGCATGCTAGGCAAGCACTTTAACCACTAGGCCAAACTCCCGGCCCACTTCTGGTGTTTTCTATGTATGTGATACTGGAGATCAGAACTAGGACTTCATACATGCCAGGCAAGCACTCTATCACCCAGCCTTTTTTGGGGGGGTTAGTCATGGGGCTTTAACTCTGGACCTGGGCATTGTCCCTGAGCTCTTCAGCTCAAGGCTACCACCATACCCTTGAGCCAAGCCCCACTTCCCATTTTTTACACCTGGAGCCACAGCACCACTTCCAGTTTTATAGTGATTAATTGAAGATATGAATCTCAAAGTGCCCCTGCCTGCTTGAATCAGGGTCCTCATATCTCAGCCTCCTGACTAGCTAGGATACAGGCGTGAGCCACCACGCCCAGCTTGAGCTTTTTTATTTTTTCCTCGAAGCTAGTTCTCTACCACTTTGAGCCACAGCTCCACTTCTGGATTTCATGTGGTTAATGAGAGGTAAGAGTCTAATGGACTGTTCTGCCCATGCTGGCTATATAGAACCTGGATGCTCAGATCTCAGCCAACTGAGTAGTTAGGCTTACAATTTTGAGCCACCAGTGCTCAGCCTGATGTTTAGTCTTTAGGCAGAATAACCTGAAGAGTAAGATTTGCATTTAAAAATGCACCTCTTGGTCCAGGAGTGTAGCATAGTGGTAGAGTGTTTGCCTAGTATACATTCAGACCCAGGATCAATTCCTTGGTACCACATGCATAGAAAAAAAAGCTGGAAATGGTGCTATGGCTCAACTGGTAGAGCTCTAGCCTCAGGAAGCTCAAGAACAGTGCTCAGGCCCTGACTTGAAGCCCCAGGAAAACAAAATGCACCACTTATGAACAAATATGTGAAGGCAGGAGAATTCTGCAACTTGTGAGTTATTGAGTATTATGTTTAAAGTAGGTCTTGGGTTGGGAAAGCTAGCCAGGCACCGTGGCTCAATCCTGTAATCCTAGCTACTCAGGAGGCTGAGATCTGAGGACTGCAGTTTAAAGCCAGTCTGGCTCTAAAAGAAAGATTCTTATCTCCAGTTAATCACCAGAAAACCGGAA
Source organism: Megascapheus bottae (assembly GCF_031878675.1). Classification (NCBI taxonomy): domain Eukaryota; kingdom Metazoa; phylum Chordata; class Mammalia; order Rodentia; family Geomyidae; genus Megascapheus; species Megascapheus bottae. The sequence goes on from NC_143523.1 coordinate 42,451,159, forward strand.
GTGGTGCTGTGGCTCAAGGGGTAGGGCGGTAGCCTTGAGCTTACAAGCTCTGTGACAATGCCCAAGGGTACGGGGGTAGACCTTAGCTGAAGAGCTCAGGGACAGCATCCAGGCCCAGAGTTCAAGTCCCATGAGGGCCCAAAAAAAGCTCAGAAAGTTTTATTATTAGCCAGGGACCTGACCTGGTGGCTCATGCCTGTATCGTAGCTACTCAGGAGGCTGAGATCTGAGGATTGAGGTTCCAAGCCAGCCTGGGCAGGAAAGTCCACGAGACTTTTATCTTTTTTCTTTCTTTTTTTTTTTTTTTTTTTTAAGGTGGAAAGTGGCATGTCTCAAATAGGAGAGTGCTTGTTTGAGCAAGGGTAGCTCAGGGACAGTGCTCAGGCCAAGTTCAAGTCCCAGGACTGGCAAACAACACAAAACATCCTCAAGTTTTAGAAGTGTCTGTGACTCCATTATAGTTGCCTGTTGAGGTAGTTGATGGCTGACTGAGTTTGTACTTCAGGACCAAAATCTGTCTGATATGAATGGCTTTAGCCAATAAGTTCCATGGATAAGTGGACAGATTGTACAGAAGTGAAACAGGAACATCATTATTTGTAAGTGGGTCTAGGATTAGCAGGGATAACTAAAGTCATAGATAGAGAATTGAAGGGAGATTTTGTTTTTTTTAATTAGCTGTGGGGACTGAGCTCAGGGGCTGGGCACAGCCCCTGAGCCTTTTCACTCAAGGGTAGTAGTACCCTTAACACTTGGAGCTACAGTCTACTTTTGGTTTTCTGGTGGATAATTGGGAATCAAAGTCTCATATACTTTTCTATTTGGGCTGGCTTTGCACCATGATCCTCAGATCTCAGCCTCCTGAGTAGCTAGGATAACAGGTGTTAGCCACCTTGCATCTGTCTTATTTGCTTAAAATAGGAAAGACTTGAGTTTGTTATGGCCTATTAGGAACAAGCCAGGAGGGGAAGATTTATGGATTTTTAAAGTTTGGCTCAGGAAAGCTCTAATTTTTTTTTTCTGTTAGGAATGTGTAAACACCTCTATAGATACAATCATTAGCCAACTGCTCATAATAAATGATGAGTGAATGTTCACTAATCTTAGAACTTACATTCTTAGAAAGCTGAGACAGAAATACACAGTTTTCCCTTTAAGAGGAACTACTGGATAAACCAACTGGAGATTCAATACTACCAAGGCAGTGTGGACCTTTTTTTTTTTTTTTTTTTTTTTTGGTGACTTGAATGATAAGCTAATTATCTGTGAACTGGTTCCGGAGCATTATCTTTGGTCCTGGGGGGAGAATTCCAGATGGAATAGCTTAAACAAAACCTGTTTCATTTTGTTTTGTTTTCCAAGCAGAATTTGTCAGAGGAAAAATCTAAAATCTTGAGTTACATTTAAACTGCCCCCCCCATACAAGATACTAAATTTTGAAGTATGAGATCACAGTTTAAGTCAGTCTAGGCTACTGAACTGCCTGCCTCAACGAACAAACAAGCAAACAAAGGTGTATGTACATGTAACCTAGTGGGGGTGAAGTGCTTGCTTGTGTTTAGCTATTAACCTTGAGCATGAGTGGGTTTGTCCTTGTAAGGGCCTGGGCTTCTTGTAGGCTCTGGTGGAGCAAACACACAGAAAGGATTCTGGGTGTAAAAGCAAAAACCCAGGAGTAACTGAGGCCTTTTTAGTGAAAAAGAAATTTATGGAAACAAGTTACATCCCTGATATTTAAGGTATGATTGCTCAGGGCCTGGGCACTGTCCCTGATCATTTTTGTCCAGGGCTAACCAATAGATCCACAGCTCCACTTCTGGCTGACTGTGTGTGTGTGCGCGCACACACGTGTTAATTGAAGATAAGAGCCTCTTGGACTTTCCTGCCTGTGCTGGCTTCAAACTGGGATTCTCAAATCCCTGCCTCTGAGTAATTAGAACTACTAGCAAGAGCATCAGAGCCAGCCTACAACTTCTGGCCAGACCTCAATTTACATTTTCTTCCTGAAATTAACTTGGAGCATTCTGACCTCTCCCTTTATTAGCTATCTGCTTTTACCCACCTTTACTCCACCCCTGAGTTAAAAAAAGAATTTTGTCTGGGTTCTGAGCCCCTGAGGCAAAGTGAGGGTGGAGTTGTATGGTGGGGGGTTGGGGAGAAAGTTTAAAGGAACGATGAGGAGGAAACCACACTTGTATGCTGTGTTGAACTGACTCTGGAGGAGGCGAGCCAGCAAGGCTCCTAGAGCTGGACATGGTGAGTGCCTGTACTTTCCTTGGTGTTGACTTTGTGGGTTTAAGCCCCATGGTGAGCAGAACTAGGGAGACCTAAGGCTAGGCAGAGTCCACAGGCTATCAGGGCCACCAAACTTCACACTATAGATGTTGCTTTTTTGGCCCTTAGGAAGGAAAAAGGAGTATTGGATCGAGTAATTGGAAAACATGGTGCTGCTCTGAGTTTTGTTATTGATCCGGGAGTTTGACCTAGTGGTAGAGTGCTTGCCTACCATGCTTTGGTACCACATACATAGAAAAAAGCCAGAAGTGGAGCTGTGGCTCATGTGGTAGAGTTCTAGCCTTGAGAATGCCCAAGGACAGTACTCAGGCCCTGAGATCACGCCCCAGGACTGGCCCAAAAAAAAAAATTGTTGTTTCTGGTTTTGTCCTAAATGTTCGCTTTGCAAATTCATCTTTCAGTGATTGCGTGCGTGCGTGTGAGCGTGTGTGTGTGTGTGTGTGTGTGTGTGTGTGTGTGTGTGTGTATGTGTGTGTTTGTCCATCCTGGGGCTTGAACTGAGGGCCTGGGCACTGTCCCAGAGAATTTCTGCTCGAGCACCTTGAGCCACAGCTCCATTTCTGACTTTTTTGGTAGTTAATTGGAGTTTGGAATCTCTTAGGTGGAGGAGGGTAGGGAAATTGGGAGAAAAACATAGGAAGGGTTATCAATGTTAAAAAAAAAGTAATGTAAAGACATGTGAAAGGGTATCAATATATGTGAATTAATGCACCTTCTTTCTGGCAAATATCATGTAACCCTTTTATTAATTACAATAAAAATATATATATATAAAAAGTAATGTACCCAAGTGCTCGCCCTAGCACGCATGAAGCCCTAGGTTCTATTCCTTGATACCACATATGCTGAAAAAGCCGGAATTGGTGCTGTGCCTCCTTGAGCATAAGGGTCGAAGGACAGTGCCCACACCCTGAGTTCATGCCCCAGGACTGGCAAAAAAAAACCCAAAAAACAAAAAGAAAGTGATTTATACCCACTACTTGACAAATGTAACTGTAACCCAGCAATAAAATACAACTACTTAAAAAAATTAAAGCATCTCAGATACTTTCCTGACTGATCTAGATCTGAACGTCCATCATCAGATCTCGGACTCTAGAGGAGCTAGGGGAGCCACCCATGCCTCTGTATTTTCTTCTTCCTCTCCTCCTCCTCCTCTTCTTCCTGCTGCTGCTACTACTGCTTCTGCTGCCACTCGCGCTGCCTCGGCTGGCTTTGAACCTCAATCCTCAAATCTCATCCTCTGAGTTGCCGGGATTACAGGTGTGAGCCACTGTGCTCAGCAATATCCTTCCTTCCTTCCTTCCTTCCTTCCTTCCTTTTTTTTGGGGGGGGGGGGTTTGGTTATGGGGCTTGAACTCTGGGCCTGGGCATTGTCCCTGAGCTCTTCCGCCAAGGCTACAGCCCTATCCCTGGGCCTGGGCGTTGTCCCTGAGTTCTTGTGCTTAAAGCTACCAACCTATCCCTTGAGCCACAAGGCCACTTTTGGTTTTCTGGTGGTTAATTGGAGATAAGGATCTCATGGACTTTAGTTCCCTGGCTGGCTTTGAACCACTGTCTTCAGATCTTAGCCTCCTGAGTAGCTAATATTACAGGTGTGAGTCATAGGTATTTGGCTCCAAAGACGTTTTTAACCTAATCTTTACTTTGTAAAAGATCTACCTGTACATTCTGTTCCACTTTTAGCCTTCTGATTTCGGTGTACTTACTTGGATTTTCCCATCATAGAACACTCATTAGGATAAAGCTTATCTTTTTTTTTTTTGGTCTTTTGTGAGACTTGATCTCTGAGCTTATAACTTCCTGTGTTGTTGAAGGAAGTTAGTGAAGTTAGTTGGGTTCATAGTTCATTAAATTGATTTTTTTTTTTTTTTGCCAGTCTTGGAGTCCTGGGGCTTGAACTCTGGGACTGGGTGCTATCCTTGGGCTTTCCCAAGGCTTGCACTCTACAAGTTGATACAGTACCACTTCTGGCCTTTTCTGTGTATGTAGTTTAAGGAATTGAACCCAGGGCTTCATGGGTGTTTGGCAAGCACTCTACCACTAGGAGACACTCCTGGCCCCTAAAATGAGCATTTTATTTTATTTACTTTTTGTGGGTCATGGGGCTTGAACTTGACCTGGGTACTATCACTGAGCTCTTCAGTTCAAGACTATAGCCCTACCCTAGAGCCAGATAAGAGTCTCAGGCCCTTTTGTGCCCTGGCTGGCTTTGAACCCTGATGCTCAGATCTCAGCCTCCTGAGTAGCTAGGATTACAGGAGTGAGCCACCGGCTAAAATGACCATTTTATTTATTTATTTGTTGATTGATTGATTGCCAGTCCTGGGCTTGAGCTCAGGGCCTGAGCAATGTCGTTGGACTTTCTCAAGGCTAGAGCTCTACCACTTGAGCCTCAGCACCACTTCTGGCTTTTTCTATATGTGTGGTACCAAAGGAATCGAACCAGGGTCTTTGTGCATGCTAGGCAAGCACTTTAACCACTAGGCCAGACTCCCGGCCCCAAATGGCCATTTTAAAGCCAGATGCCAGTGGTTTCCACCTGTAATCCTAGTTACTCAGGAAGCTGAGATCTAAGGATCTCTATTCAAAGTCAGCCTGGGGAGGAAAGTTCATGAGACTCTCATCTCCAGTAAACTCAGAAAAAGCAAAAGTGACACTGTGGCTCAAGTGGTAGAGTGCTAGCCTTGAGCAAAAGGAGCTTAGGGACAGTGCCCAGGGTGACTTCAAGCCTCAGTACCAGGACACTGACATATATTAGAGTCTTCATAGGATGTTTGGGGCTATATTTTGGAGGTGCATGCCTCTCTGGAGAGGAACATTTTTTTTTGGTGGGTCATGTGTCTTGAACTCTGGGCCTGGGCATGTCTCTGAGTTCAAGGCTACTACCATACCTTCGGTTCCTGGGCATTGTCCCTGAGCTCTTTAGCTCAAGGCTATCACCCTACTCCCGATCCAACTGCCCCACTTCCCATTTTCTAGAGATTAACTGGAGATAAAGAGTGTCTGGGTCTTTAGTGTCTGAGCTAGCTTTGAACCTCGAACCTTAGATCTTAGACTCCTCCGTGCTTGGCAGGGACAATTTTTTCTTTATTGTTTCCCACTATGGCACAGAGGCAACACTGTCCCCTGGACAGTGTGACTCTTTCTTTGGGTCTTTAGCTTTCTGGTCCTCCGGCTGTCCACAAATATAATGACACAGAATTCTCCTTTGGGTTACCAAAATCAATCTCCAGGTTCTTCATTGTGGAGACTGTCATAGTGGGAACTTGTCTATAGCCAATATAACATATTCCTTTTTAAAAATAATTGGTCTGGCCTCTGCTTCAATATTTTTGTTGCTGTTTCATTCAATCTTGTTTTTAAAAAAGGCCACATGAATAATGCTAGACTGACCTTTGTTTCTATAGTGCATGGGGGCTATCTGGTACTGATTGGCTAATAAAAAGACATTCTCAGTATTGTTCTCTAGCATCTAGAAGGATAGAGGTAGCATCAGTAACCATTGTGTCCATGGAGGCCTCACATTTAGGCAGGGTTACATTTAGTGGTTATTATTTCTATTTAGATAATGAGTAATCACTTCTGTATTTATTTTGTAGGCAGAGCTTGACAAGAAACTAGTAAATGGCCCCCAGACAGAATCCATGGAAAACAGCAGATGTGGTCATGGGGAAGAACAAAGATTGGATTTGAAGGCAGCTCCCCTTGAAAATGTAACAAAAAATGAAAAAAGCATGACAGGTATTGAGGTGGAGAAATGGACGCAGAACAAGAAGTCACATTTAAGTGAGCAAGTCAAAGGTGACATTAGTTCCCCTGTCACAGAAGCTAAAAACTCAAGAAACTCTAAAGAGGACCAGAAACCACCAACAGAAGCTTCCAAGTTATTTGCACATACTATAAGAAATGGCATTGAAAATGTACACTGTTTTCCAGCTGAGACAAATGTGTCATTTAACAAATTCAACATTGAAGAATTGGGCAAGGCATTAGAAAACCATTCCTTCAAACTCCTGAAAGATACTGCCAGCCATAACAATGCCATAAGCCCTATTGCCTCTGGTGCAAGCAACCATAGTCTCAAGGATAGTCAAGTGCTAATCTTACAGAAACCTGGCTTGAACGACAAATCTGAGGATTCTGCAAACTTAAATACTCAGACTACTTCAGTGAGTGAAGTTGAGCAACTCCAAACACCTGAGATTCTACCATGTAAAGAACTAAAAGATGGCTCTCCAGTTCAACCAAGTCTTCTATCCCTCATAAAAGACAGGAGATTAACCTTGGAGCAAGTGGTAGCTATAGAAGCCCTCACTCAGCTCTCAGAAGCTCCATCTGAGAATACCTCGCCATCGAAGTCTGAAAAGGATGAAAGAACAGATCAGAGAACAGCTAGCTTGTTGAATAGTTGTAAGATCATCTTAAGTTCTGTAAGAAAAGACCATCCAGTCCCTCAAGGAGGGACTCAAAGCTCTCATCACAGTCCATCTTTGGAAAAGCAGAGTTCAAGCAATGCAGTGGTATACAATGGCCACAGTACCCTCTACAAGACACATATCAATTCAGCTACGTACGAAAAGTTCAACAAGCCACAGGAGCATGCCAAAATCAAAAATGCTGTATCTGTTTTAACACCCAAATCAAATTCATCCCAAACTGATACCAATAAAACTGTTGGGGATGGACCTGCCCTTAAAGATGATTCTAAGGCTTTGCCTCAGTTACCACAAATTAATAAATGGGGACATTACAACATGTTATTGAACAGTAGCAAAAATTTGAATTCATATAGCCCATCATGTCAGAATGTATCACACAGTCAAATTGAGGAAGATGTAGCAACACAATTAACACAACTGGCCTCAATCATTAAATGCAATTATGTAAATCCAGAGGACAAGAATGTTGAAAGTGCACCAACAAACATTGTTAAATATAAAGTACAGGAGAAGGAGATGAAAGAAGAGAAACCGACTTTAATTGTCCAAAATAATCATGGTTTATCATCTGTAAAGCCAAAGAGCACAGCTCAGAAGAGAGCAAAACCTACTCAGTCAAGAGATCGAAAGAAAAAGCCCATGGTCCTTAGCGCTCAAGAAAATGGCCAAAAAAATCAGGAACAGTTAGCAAAGGAATATAATAAGTTACATGATATTTGGATGGCATCCAAATTTCAAAGATTTGGACAATTTGGTCCACACGATTTTCCTCTTTTGGGTAATACTCTTGCCAAAGAATGCAAACCACTGAGTCAAACTGGTTCAGCCCGAAAATGTAAATTATTTCTTCCACTTTCTCAGATTAAATTCAAGAGATCTTGTCAATTAAGCCAGGAAGAAATGAAGATCGAACCATTGGATTTGTTCCCAAATCATATTCAAATGGAATCCAAGGGGCAAGCATTTACAGACAGAGTTGGTAATTCTCAGGTACAGTCAATAGTGAATGTCAATCAGAAAATTCTTCCTAGGTCCCCTTCCTCCTCTCCATCTGTCCAGTGTGCGAATGTGATGGCTGATAAGGAAACACAATTCCAACATGATAGCATTCAAGAACCTCTGGTGGGTCAGAGACTGCCCACATCGCCTAGTAAGATACTCTTAGCAGACCCAGCACCAGTTCTCAGGAATGTGAATGTAGTAAGTTCGGGTGTCACTAGTAGTAAGAGCAAAGAGGAGGTCTATTCATCTAGTGTTGGAGCTGCAGACTCTGCCACGGTCTCTGTGAATAAACGTAAGAGAAACTTGGGGCCTCCAATCAAAGATGAAGGGCCAGATTGCAACTGTCAAGGTAAGTGCTTATGTGGAATGACCACCTTTTAGGGAAATAAGGTTGGCCTGGGCACTGTCCCTGAACCTCTTTGTGCTCAAGGCTAGTGCTCTTGGGAACAGCACACAGTCTGCAAATGCTCAGTGTTTTCTATTTCTTTTTTTTTTTTTTTTTTCCAGTCCTGGGCTTAAGCTCAGGGCCTGAGCACTGTCCTTGGACTTTCTCAAGACTAGAGCTCTACCCTTGAACCTCAGCATCATTTTTTGGCTTTTTTTCCATGTATGTGGTACCTAGGAATCAAACCTGGGTCTTCGTGCATGCTAGGCAAAATTCTCAGCCCCATGCTCAGTGTTTTCTGAGTGGAGCTGAGGTGAACAAGATAAAGGTTCTTGGACAAGGGAGAAAAAAATGTTCATAATGATGAAGATTTCTATTCTGTAACTCTTAATGTAAGTATGGTACTTTGCCATGGTGGTTTTTTTTTTTTTTTTTTTTTTTTTTTGTCAGTCCTGGGCTTTAGCTCAGGGCCTGAGCACTGTCCTTGGACTTTCTCAAGGCTAGAACTCTTACCACTTGAGCCTCAGCACCACTTCTGGCTTTTTCTGTGAAAGTAGTATGGAGGAATTGAATCTAGACAAGCTACTAGGCCATGCTCCTGGCCCTGAAAAACTGATTTTTTTTGGCTAGTCCTGGGGCTTGAACTCGACCTGAACACTGTTCTTGGGTTTTCTCAAGGCTAGAGCGCTACCACTTGAGCCACAACAACTAGGGTTCTGTGCATGCCACGCAAGCACTCTGCCACTAGGCCAAACTCCCAGCCCTGCCATGCTTTTTTTATTTTTATTTTTTTCTTTTTACCATTCCCGGGGCTTGAACTCAGGGGCCTGGGCACTGTCCTTGGGCTTTCTCTAGGCTAGCGCTCTTCCACTTGAGCCACAACACCACTTCTGGCTTTTTCTGATAATGTGGTATCAAGGAATCAAACCCAGGGCTTTCTCCATGCTAGTCAAGCAGTCTACCACTAGGCTACACTCTTCTTTTTTTTTTTTTTTTTTTGCCAGTCCTGGGCTTGAGCTCAGGGCCTGAGCACTGTCCTTGGGTTTTCTCAAGGCTAGAGCTCTACCACTTTCTATGTATGTGGTACCGAGGAATTGAACCCGGGTCTTCATGCATGCTAGGCAAGCACTTTAACCACTAGGCCAAACTTCTGGCCCCTAGGCTACACTCTTGACCCCATATAGTTTTTCCTTCCTTCCTTCCTTCCTTCCTTCCTTCCTTCCTTCCTTCCTTCCTTCCTTCCTCCCTCCCTCCCTCCCTCCCTGCCTCCTTCCTTCTCTCTCTCCCTCCCCCTTCTCTCTCTCTTCTTTCTTTCTTTTCTTTTCTTTTCTTTTCTTTTCCTCTCTCTCTCTCTCTCTCTCTCTCTCTCTCTCTCTCTCTCTCTCTCTCTCTCTCTCTCTCTCTCTCTCTCTCTCGCTTTCGTCATGGGGCTTGAAGTAAGCCTGGCCACTGTTCCTGAGCTCAGCTCAAGGCTACCAACCTACTCCTGGGCCTGGGTGCTGTTCCTGAGCTCTTCAACTCAAAGCTACCACCCTACCATTGAGCCAAGCCCCACTTGCTGTTTTCTAGAGGTTAGAGTCTCGGGTCCTTTTGTGCCCAGGCTGGCTTTGAACCTTGATCCTCAGATCTCAGCCTCCTGAGTAAGTAGGATTACAGGTGTGAGCCACCAGCCAGGCTTCAAATATTTTCTTATACATATATTTTACAATGAAAAGACTGGCTTCATTTCCAAAAGATTATCTCAGTGGTACTCTAGTTTTGCTGTATACATAGTTCCAATTGATGATTGTCCCTTCATCAAAATCTTATATCTGTAGTGGAACCAGAAGTGTACACACACACACACACACACACACACACACACACACACACACACTTGTATTAGAGCATTTGAGCTCGGCTTTTTAATGATATTTTAGACCAAATACTGGTTTGTTACAGGAAGACTGGTGCTTTTGACGATTATACAGACATCATCCCTGGCCTTTCTGCCCACTAGAATCTCAGTAGAGAAGAGAGAGAGTGAGCGTGTGTGTTGGTTCTGGAGCTTAAACTAAGGGCCTGGGTAATGTGTCTGAATTTTGTTTTAATTGTATTTTATTGTCACGATAATATAGAGAGGAGTTTGTTAACATTCATTAGGTAATGGGTGCATTACTTCTCAAACTTTGATACTCCTTCTCATGGTTGTTTTTTGTTTTTGCCATTCCTGGGGCTTGAACTCAGGGCCTGAGCACTGTCCCTGAGTTCTTCAGCTCAAGGCTACTAGGAGAGACTAGTAGGAGAAAAAGCCCTACCCTTGAGCTAAGCCCCATTTCCCATATTCTTTCTTTTTTTTTTATTTTTATTTTTTTATATTTTTTATTGTAATTAATAAAGGGTTACATGATATTTGCCAGATAGAAGGTACATTAATTCACATATATTGATACCCTTTCACATGTCTTGGTCCCCATTACCCTCCCCTCCCCCCCATTTCCCATTTTCTAGGGATTAATTGGAGTCTGAGGTCTTTTTGTGCCTGAGCTGGCTTTTGAACCTTGTTCCTCAGATCTCAGCCTCCTGAGTAGCTATGATTACAGGCATGAGCTACTGCACCGGCTCAGACCTGAGCTTTCTAAATAGCTGGAGAAATTGGCTGCTTTAAGCCCCTCCACTTTTCTTAGTGGTTAACTGGTGATAAGAGTCTCACAAACTTTCCTGATTGGGCTAGGTTGGACAGAATAGCTAGGATTAAAGTTGAAAGCCAGTAGTACCCGCTTTGAATGACTTTGTAATTTGTATCTCCATCATTGACATTTTTTACTTTATTTACTTATTTAAGTTAAGTAGTTGTCCAAGGGCTTATCAGTTCCACAAGTCACATTATGATTACAATGCATCTTTTTTTTGGGTGGGGGCAGTCCTGGGGTTTAAGCTCACCATCTGGGCACTGTCCTTGAGCTTTCTCAAGGTTAGCGCTCTACCACTTGAACCACAGCACCACTTCTGGCTTTTTCTCAGTATCTGGTACCAAGGCTTCATGCATCCTAGGCAAGCACTCTACTATTAGGCTATCCTCCTACAATGCATTTTTGTGTGTGTGTGAGGGGGGGGTCATCAGGCTGGAACTCTGTGCCTAGGAGTTGTCCCTGAGCTCTCCAGCTCAAGGCTATGGCCTTACCCCTGGAGCCATAATTTCTGTTTTCTAATGATTAACTAGAGATAAGAGTCTTGTGTTCTTAGTGTCTGGGCTGGCCTTGAACCACAATCCTCAGATCTCAACCTCTTGAGTAGTTAGGATTACAGGCATGAGATCATTATTACCTTCCATCTCTCTCCCTATCACTCCAATAAACTTTTTTCTTTTTAGATAGGAGATGAGAGAATACTCATCCATAAAATATGTTTTTCCTCCTGGTTCTTGGAGGAAGGAACACCTGAACAAATTATATTGTAAGATCTCTTGTCTTTGACTATAATTCTCAAAAGTGGCCAATATGCTCTTTGTCTCTACCTTGGCCCCACATAATTTTGTAAACGCTTTGGGATCTAATAATCTCATTCCTCCCATAGGGAAACAAAAGGACAAAGGGCCATATTACACACATCTGGGGGCAGGACCTGATATTGCTGCTATCAGGATACTCATGGAGATGAGGTAAGGCAATGTGCTACCCTCCCTGTTCACCCATCTTTACCCAGCTCACTGAAGGTCACTTTCCTTCGGGAATGGTGTGTGACGAATGTTTCTTAGGTCCCAGGAAGTAAGAATGCTGTCCAGGTATCCTGAGTCTCTAACTTGCCCATGAGGTCTTGGGATTCATCCAACAAGTCTCTCTCAAGGAAAGAAAGGCTCTTTGTCTTTGATAAATACAGAACTTTCTTTTATATAACTGCTGTGGTAGAAATAGTTCTAATGATCACCTCTAGCAAGCACTATTCATCTTTGCATTCTATCTTAAGCTATTAAGGTGTGTGTGTGTGTGTGTGTGTGTGTGTGTGTGTACAGATACTGAGGCTTGTTGAAATCAGAAGCTCAAGCACTGTCCCTTAACTTTTTTCACTCAAGCTGGCATTTTAGTGGTTAGTGATAAGAGCCTCAGGCTGGCTTTGAATGCTGTCCTCAGCTCTCAGCCTCTTGAGTAGCTTGTAATCTCATGATTACAAGCATGAGCCATCGAAGCCTGGCAAAAACAAACTTAACAAAAGTAAATGAGGAACAGTTTTTGAACTTGTATTCCATTTCTCCCTTCATTGATCTTTTTTTTTTCTTGTGAGTCATGGGGCTTTAACTCGGCCTAGGCGGTGTCCCTGAGCTCTTCAGCTCAAGGCTACTGGCCCTCCACCTTGAACCAAGCCCCACTTCCTGTTTTCTAGAGATTAATTGGAATAAAGAGTCTCAGGTCCTTTTGTGTCCCGGCTGGCTTTGAACCTTGATCCTCAGATCTCAGCTTCTTGAGTAGCTAAGATTACAGACATGAGCCACAGTGCCCTGCTCTCTTTGTTGACCTTAAAAGTTGAACACTAAAGGTTTCAGGTATAGATTGCAATAATTGACTACTTTTCTTCCACTGTACTTAGGTATGGTCAAAAAGGAAAGGCAATACGGATAGAAAAAGTAGAGTACACAGGCAAAGAAGGAAAGAGTTCTCAGGGGTGTCCAGTTGCTAAGTGGGTAAGTATTTGTAAAGGCTTGATTATCATTCTTTTCTTTTAAATCAGTTTGAGAGGTAGTTATATGCTCCTATAGGGAAATAATTTAAAAAAAAATGTGATGTAAACATAAGAAAAAAAAGTAGATTTTCTTTGCTCTGGTTTTGCATTTTGATGATAGGCATACACTTTTATAATGTTTAAACACGCAGTTTTTTTTTTTTTATTGTAGACATTATATTAGTTTTCCAATTGTCCGTCAGGGTTATGTTTACCTTCTGTTTCTGTGGTTGCTCACATTTACTGGGAAAAGTTAGTTCTCGTTGATTACATTTGTTTTAATTTAGTTTTCATGTGTATTTTGCCAATCCCTGGGGCCTGAGTACTTTACCCAAGCTGCTTTTGGTGAAGGCTAGCATTCTAACACAGAGCCACAGTGCCACTTCTAGCTTTTTCTGCTTATGTGGGGAATTGAATCCAGGGCTTCAAGCATGCAGTCACTAACTCCAATTTATGTTTTGGGGAGCCAGAGACCTTTTTCCTCCATCCCTCAATATCTCTCTCTCTCTCTCTGTTGGTCATGGGGCTTGAATTCTAGGCCTGAGTACTGTCCTTGAGATCTTCAGTTCAAGGCAACCACCCTACCCTTAAGCCACAGCACCACTTCCAGTTTTCTAGTGGTTAATTGGAGATAAGAGTCTCACTAACTTTAGTGCCCGAGCTGGCTTTAAACTTTGATCCTTAGATCTCAGCCTCCTAATAGCTAGGATTACAGATGTGAGCCGGGTCCGGCTTTCCCTCCCTCTCTCCCTCCCCCCACTCTCTCTCTTTCTCTCTCTCTTTTTTTAACTGTATTTTTTTTTCTTTTCTCTTTTGGTACTGGGCATTGAACCCAGGACGTTATACTTGCTAGGCAAGCGTTTTGCCATTGAGCTACATCCCAGCCCTCTTTTTTTTTTTTTAAGATTTTATTAACATTGATTTTTATATTATTTTTTAAATGTCATGCTTAACAAATAAGTATTCAAGAAGGGATTCTCTAGATACAATCCCTGGCACATAGATTCTTTTAAGCAACAATCCTTCCCTGATTTTCTAATTAACAAGCTCGTCTTGGAATAAAATCTTGAAGCTGACAACTGAATCTTAGTGTGGTGGTGTGATTCTCATGTACCACCCTGCTCTTTGTGGCTGAGACAAGAGAATCACTTGTCCACAAATTTAAAGCCATCCTTGGAACATAGATTGCATTAAAAAAAAAAACCAAAACCCAGATAGCTCAAGTGTGCAAATTTAAATACACTAAAGAATTAAAGAACGGCCTTTTTCTCAGTTTTAAAGTACATATGGGTTCAACAAAAATGGGTACCTCTTAAAAACCAGTGTCACTGCTGAATGTTAGTGTCTCACACATGTAATCTCACCTATTTGAAAGCTAGACTATTTCCAGGTAACCAGCCAGAAACCAGACTTTAAGAGCAGAGTGATAGCTATGAACTGAGATGTTTGAGATTCTGGACAGGGTATCTGGTGTCTAAATCATATTCTATGGAATGACTTGATCAGAAGTCTGTGTGAATAATCTGTTGAATTATAGTACACCAAAACATTGAAGCTTGGAACAATAGTCCCTCACACAATTGTCTGGGTTTGGAATGCAAATCAACTGAGTGAGTGCTTGTGACATAGTCTGTCTCATGAAATCACAGTCTGGATGTGTCAGGGGGAGCTCACCTACAGTGTCACTTCTAGGCTCCTTCTGTGAGGCCACATGTATTTGGTAGCTGTTGCCTGGACCCTGCATTCCTTCTTCATTCCAGGAATGTTTCCATGACATTGGAAACTGGCTTGTTTTTGCCTAGAAGCAGTGACTCACAAAGCTAAGAATCCTGTTAAGACAGGAGGCTGAGACAGGAGGGTCACAGTTATGCTGGCTTTGGGTAATAGCCATATTCACCTTTTGTTTAACTCCCCCCTCCATACTTTTTTGTTGTCGTTGTTGGTCGTGGGGCTTGGTCATTGGACCTGGGCGTTGAACCTGAGCTCTTCAGCTCAAGTCTACCACCCTACCCCTTATGCCACAGTGCCATTGCCAGTTTTCTAATGTTTAATTGTAGATAAGAGTCACACAGCCTTTAGTGCTCGGGCTGGCTTTGAGCCTCAATCCTCAAATCTCAGTCTCCTAAGTAGCTAGGATTATAGGTGTGAGCCACTGTGCCCAGCTACCCCTTTTACAGTTCTCATATTCATTGTAAATAATGGAATTTTTACCAATCCTTGGTAGTTACTACTTTTTATGTATTTGTTTGTTTTTGTCAGTCGTGGGGCTTGACTCTGGGCCTGGACACTGTCCCTGAGCTCTTCAGCTTAAAACTATACCATACCCCTGGAGTCACAACCCCACTTCTGCTTTTCTAGTGATTAATTGCAGATACGAGTCACACAGCTTTTAGTGCCTGGGTTGGCTTTGAACCTGGATCCTCAGATCTCAGCCTCTTGAGTAGCTGGGATTATAGGCATGAGCCAGTGACCCAGCTATATTTGCTATTTTTTAAATGTCATTTATTTTTGCTAGTCCTGGGACTTGAATTCAGTGCCTGAAGCACTGTCCCTGAGCTTATTTTGCTCAAGACTAGCACTCTACCACTTGATCCACAGCTCCACTCCTGGCTTTTTCTGTTTATATGGTACTAAGGCATGGAATGCAAGGCTTCATACATACTAGGCAAGCACTCTACTATAAAGCCATATTCTTAGCCCCATTTAGTACTTTTAAACTCCCTGGAGTAAAAAATAAATATGAGCTAGGCACTGGTGGTTCACACCTGTAATCCTAGCTACTCAGAAGTCAGGGATTTGAGGATCAAGGTTCAAAGCCAGCCTGAGAAGAAGCTAGCCAGTGAGACTCTCAACCACTGCTTAAAAGCGGAAGTGTTGCTGTTTTAAGTGGTGGAGCACTAGCATTGAGCACATGAGTTCAAGACCAGGGACCAACACCAAAAAGTAAGAAAATTGCCATCCCAGCCCTCATTGCCCTTGGGGACTGAATTCTAGTCTTCTAGCATGCTAGATAATTCACATGACAATCCTTCTCATCTTGATGAGTGGTTAAGATGTTTTTAGCAACTCTCAGTATTAGTGTCCAAAGTCTTCTTGCTTGAGCCTCCTGAATCCTGGGTTTACAGAATTTAGACCACCTTGCCAGCCTCATTAATTTTTCTTTAATGGTTATACCATTTGACTCTCCTACCAGCGTCTGTAGTACTGTAAATCATTTTTCTTTGCTGGGTGACTAATATTGTTGTGTTTTATTTGCCTTTTTACTTTCTTTTATTTCATCTATTTCTGTGCCAGTTCTGGGGCTTGCCCTTAGCATATTTCCTCAAGGAAATATGAAGGAGTGGACTCCCCACTCCTTCTCCCTCCACCCCAACATGATGGGGCTTGGACTCAGAGCCTGGGAGCTATCCTGCTCTGGACTAGTGCAATAGTACCACTTCTAGTTATCTGGTGGTTAATTGGAGATATGAGTCTCATGAACATGCCTGGGCTGGCTCGGAACAGGGATCCTAAGATCTCAGCCTCCTAAGTAGGTAGGATTACAGGCATGAGACATTTGTGCCTAGCTAAGGCTGACTTTTTTTTAAAATGACTATTGTTTTAGAGGTGATATACAGCGGGTTACCTTTACATGTGTCAGGTAATAAGTACATTTCCTTCCTTTGGCATAATATCTGTTTCTTCATTCTCTCCCATTCCTTCCCTCCCATCTATGCCCACAAGTTGTATAATTCACTTTCATCAATGCCCAGAGCAGCCAGTGGGCTCGGCTCCTGCACTTAAGGTTGGGACCTTTTTTTTGGCCAGTCCCGGGCTTGAGCTCAGCGCCTGAGCACTGTCCTTGGGCTTTCTCAAGTCTAGAGCTCTACCACTTGAGCCACCAGCACCACTTCCAGCTTTTTCTATGAGGGAATCAGAGCCTGGGTCTTTGTGCATGCTAGGCAAGCACTCAATCACTAGGCCATATTCCCGGCCCAAGGCTGGGACTTTTGAAGCACAGCTCCACTTCTGAGTTTTTGCTGATTACTTAGAGACTAAAAGTTTCACTAACCTTCCTTTCTAGACTGGCTTCCAACCAAAACTTCGGATCTCACCCTCCTGAGTAGTTAGTATTACAGATGTGAGCCACCAAAACAGAACTAGAAAGCCTTCTGAAGACTCTAGAAACATGAAAAATAGACAGAATTTAATTGTCACATTTTGTAATTTCCTAAATCAGCTACATCACCTTAACAGTAATGTATCTTAGTGGTAGCACAAAGAAGCCATGAACATTTCAGGGGATTGCTTTCTGTGTTACTTGCATATCCACTCATCAACTGTCTATTTACTACAGAGATTTCTTAGGTCTTTATATCCAGGCCCATTTGTCATGTGACCTTGCAATCCTACAACTGTTAGTTTTCCAGAGTCTTCTTGCTCCTGTATGAACTTTTGCAAAAAGTATATCGCATAGATTTTTTTCACTGCCTTTGTTTGTTAGTTTAAGTATGAGTTGGGTAGAAGCAGCTCTTGACAACAGATCATAGTTTGGCAGTCATAGGCTTCAAATCCTTGATGTATTTAGTTGTTGATGACAGAAAGTAGGCTTGTTTTGCATGGACGGATGCATTCTGCTTTTGCAGGTTATAAGAAGAAGCAGTAAGGAAGAAAAGGTTCTTTGTTTGGTCCGGGAGCGCCCAGGCCATTATTGTCAAACAGCAGTGACAGTGGTGGTGATCATGCAATGGGAAGGTGTCCCTTGGCTGATAGCTGACAGATTGTACATGGAGATTACTCGCAGTCTAAGGTCGTACAATGGTCATCCGACAGACCGAAGATGTACCCTCAACGAAAAGTAATCAAATCTGTTTTGTACTGCTTTGACATTCAGATCTCTATTACCTAATGGTAAATTGTTAATTAACTACCCACTAAGTGAATTGTATGGGAAAATCAGTTTGAACTATTGTGGATTTAAACATTAATGTACCTTTTGTTCAAAAGAGATTAGTTTGGTTGTGGGTTAGGGTTACTTTTAATATTAGATCTTTAGAATATTAGATTATCCTGTCTCTGTTTCTCTTTCTCTTCTCTTTCTCTCTGTACGGGGGAATGAAGTAAGAACTTACTAATGCTAAGTAGGCAAGCACTCTTGACCCATACCTCCAGCCACTTTTTGCATTGGTTTTGTGTAGGTGTGCGTTTAGATGTGTAGATGTGCACATGTGTGTGCTGGTCCTGGGCTTGAACTAAGGGCCTGAGCACAGTCCCTGAGCTTTTGTGCTCAAGGTTAGTGCTCTCCCACATATGCTACAGATCTGCCTCAGGATTTTTTTTTTTTTTTTTTTTGCTGATGAATTGGAGATAAGAGTTTCACAGACTTCCCTGCCCAGGCTGATTTTGAACCTTGATCCTTAGGTCTCAGCTTCATGAGTAGCTAGGATTACTGGTGTGAGCTACCAGTACCAGTGCATTGTTTTTTTCTTTTTTTCTTTTTTTTTAAATTGGCTTATAGTGTTACATCTCCACACATGTTACATTGTATTCTATTGTTTGCTTGCTTGAGAGGTTTGTGGGCTTGAACTCAAGCCTGAGGTGCTATCCCTGAGCTTTTCCCTTAAGGCTAGCATTCTACCACTTAGTGATAGCTCTACTTCCAGTTTTCTGGTGGTTAGTTGGAATGGGTTTCATAAATGCTTCCTGTTTGGGCTGGCTTTGAACCATGATCCTTAGGTATCAGCCTCCTGATATGTGAGCCACCCCCATCTAGCTGTTTTTGTGAGTATGTATGTGGTTTTGTTTTTTTGGGTTTTTTTGTTTGCCAGTCCTGGGGCTTGGACTCAGGGCCCGAGCACTGTCCTTTTGAGCATTGCTCAAGGCTAGCACTCTACCACTTAAGCTACAGCATCACTTCTGGCTTTTTCTGTGTATGTGGTACCAATGAATTAAACCTGAGTCTTTGTGCATTCTAGGCAAGACCTCTACCACTAGGCCATGATCCTGGCCGCCCCCCCCCTTTTTTTTTGTTTTTTGAGTTTTTTTTCTTTTTTATTGAGTTGTACAAAGAATTCAGTTTTGTAAGTCAGGTTGAGTCCAGTGAATCCTGATCAAAGTCACCTTGCTAGCCTTCTCTCTATTGGATTTTTTTTTTTTAACCGGTCCTGGGGCTTGAACTCAGGGCCTGAGCACTGTCCTTGGGCTTTCTCAAGTTTAACACTCTACCATTTGAGCCACCACTTCTGGCTTTTTCTGTTTATGTGCTACCAAGGAATCAAACCCAGGGCTTCATGCATCTAGGCAAGCACTCTACCACTAGGCCATCCATACTCCTAGCACAAGATCAAAATCTTTTACAGACTAAAAGCTATTTTTTATAGGTACATACGCCATGAGTTTTGAAGATTATACCTTAGTCATCTCAACTAAAAATATATTTCTTCATAATAGATTCACCATTTAAAATCTCAGAGCTGAGGATGTGGCAAAGGGGCAGATTGATTATTAAGCAATTACAGGACCTGTATTTAGATCCCAGTAGTAAATAGGAGTACTATTTATATGTTGTTCTTATGATGTCGCCTCTGAGGCTGAGGTGAATAGATGATCTTGGGTTGAAGCCACGCAGGTAGAAAAGTCGTCAACTGCTGGACTAGAGATTGGGCTCAAATGGTAGAGCACCAAATATAAGGAAGAAAGCCAACAAGTTCAGATCCCTGACTTAAGCTTTCAGAACCAGAAAAAAAAGAATTCCTCACTACTATGTGTTTTTTTTTTCTATGTCCTATGATTATTTTTCAAGTTTTTTGATAACTTCCATTTGGGGGGCACTTACCTAGCAACTTCATTCCCCAGTACTACGGAAATGTTAATACTTTTAAAATAAACACTAGAGTTATATGTGTATCAATAGATTATGTGTATCAGATTAGAATTAGAACATGCAAATTTAGAGAAAGTTTAAGAATGGATGGTACTCATTTGATTTTATTTCTTCGTATAATTGAGCCATTGTCCTATTACTGATTGCAGTTTAAATTATAGCTTCAGAATTTTAAGAACCAAGAGTTAAGGTAACATATGTAGTTAATAAGTAATATGTTCAAGTCTATTTTTATATTCTCTACCCCAGGTATCTCCAAATCAAAGAAAATAATGGACATTTTAAGCGAATGTCTACATATAAAATAAGTGAATGTTAGAGCTATCTCATTAACTTTCTGTGTAACATTATGTGACTGAGCTATCTCCTGCTTTGTTCTGCTCACTCTCTTCCAATTTCATCCACAGTCGTACCTGTACATGCCAAGGACTTAATCCGAAAACCTGTGGCGCCTCATTGTCCTTTGGCTGTTCATGGAGCATGTTTTTAAATGGCTGTAAATATGGTAGAAGCTGGTGGCCCCAAAAATTTAAAATTGGTCGCAACTCTCTCCCACATGTAAGTGTCCTTTTGATTTTTAAAAAATTAGGGGCTGGGAGTTTGGCCTAGTGGGAAAGTGCTATCTTTGCATGCACGAAGACCTGGGCTCAATTCCTTGGCACCAAATACATAGAAATGCTGAAAGTGGTGCTGTGGCTTAAGTGGTAAAGCATTAATTAGCCTTGAAGAATGCCCAAGAACAGTGCTCAGGCCTGAGTTCAGTCCCCAGGACTGTCAAGAAAAAAAAATTACATAGTACATATATTTCTTTAAATTTTTTGAAACACTGGGCCAGGAGTTTGGCCTAGTGGTAGAGTACTTGCCTAGCATGCACAAAGACCCAGGTTCAATTCTTTGGTTCCACCATAGAAAAAGACAGAAGTAGTGTTGTGGCTTAAGTGGTAGAACTCTAGCCTTGAAAAAGTCCAGGGACAGTGCTCAGGCTCTGAGTTCAAAGTCAGTACTGGCAATATTATATATATATATATATATATATATATATGAACAAATTTTTGAAACGCTAATGAAATATATTTAAATGTAGCAATAACATATGACTATATGTGATTTTAAATGCCATCTTAGAGAAAATAACAATTCCTGATTTTTTTTTTTTCTTTTGTGAGAGGATAGAAAAAGGAGTAACTGGGGCTTGAACTCAAGGCATTGAGCTTGCTCAGTTTGTTCAGCTATCTGAGGCTCTGTGATTTGAGCCATAACTCTGGTCAAGCAATTTTGCTGGTTTGTAGAGATGAGTCTTTTTGAGATGGACTTTTCTGTTTGTGCTGGCTTCAAACCTAAAGAACCTGTTTAAGATTCTCTTATCTCAGCCTCTTGTGTAGCTAGGATAACAGATGTGAGCTGCAGGCAACCAGAGCCTCAACACCACACGTTAAGTGTCCTTGGCTATTGTGAAAAACAAATGTTGTGTTTTCTTTCAAACAAACAAACAAACCGCCTGGAGTTTGGCCTAGTGGTAGAGTGCTTGCCTAGCATGTACGAAGGCCCGGGTTCAATTCCTCGGTACCACATACATAGAAAAAAGCTGGAAGTGGTACTAAGGCTCAAGTGGTAGAGCTCTAGCCTTGAGAAAAATCCAAGGACAGTGCTCAGGCCCTGAGCTCAAGCCTAGGACTGGCAAACAAAAACAAAAACAAAAAAAACCCTGGAATTTTATACCCTGTGTATAAAAATATGCCAGTGTAAGCAAAAGCCATTTGTCAACATTTGAAAAACACAGAAAATTTACTGCCCACAGACTTACTATGGAAGAATCAAAGGAGATAACATAGAAAGAAGTAAGACCCCTGTACGAAGTAAGAGACCAGCACGAATCAGTCCCCAGCACCTGGCCATGGTGAGCAAAGAGATGAGCATTCACGAGCACTCAAACTTGTTCTGGGGAGGGGTAGATTGAGGGAGGCGGTCACTCTATAGGGTCTGCTTGGATCAAAGGGATTTGCATATTAATTGCCTTGAATATTTGTGTTTTCTAAACTGGGAATCGTCAGAAAGTAAAATTAAAGTAAGACATAAGTATACACTGATTTATAGAAAGTTATAAAAATTATATTAATGCTGTGATAACATGTACAAAAACAAAAGTGAAATAAAATTAGTATTTGTATACTTATTCCTAATGTGCTTACAATTTTTTTGGTTTTTTTATTGGCATAGTATTCACAGTCATGTGTACAAACCTTATGTTTCAATAAAAAATGAGGTAAAAAGAATTTGTAAGTAGGAAGTAAAGAAATAGCTACTCAGGAGAATGAGATCTGAGGATAGAAGTTTGAAGCCAACTGAGGCAGGAAAGTCCACAAGACTCTGAATTTCCTAAAACTCTAAAACCCATTGGCAGTGCTCTTTAGCTTATAAAACATTTCCTATAAAGGTCTTATAAAGAAAATATAATTGAGGAAAATATATTGAGTGTATGTTTAAATTGTTTTTTTTAATGAATACATGTAGAAAGTATGTATGTTAACTAAGTCTTGATATGATTTTTTTTTTCTTTTTTGGTCAGTCTTGGGGGTTGATCTCAGGCCCTGGGCACTGTCCTTGAGCTTATTTTGCTCAAGGCTAACAATTACCACTTGAGCCATAGAGCCACTTCTGGCCTTTTCTGTTTATGTGGTTCTGAGGAATCAAACCCAGGGTTTCATGAATGCTAGGCAAGCACTACTAAGCTACATTCCCAGCCCCAACAGAAAAATTTTTGTATCCATTCTGGGACTTGTACCTCTGTCACTGCTGAAGCTCTGTCACTTCAACAAGAAGCACGGAAAGTGAATCCCAGCCCACATGCATCCTGTACAAGATCCTACCTCATAATTAACTAGCATCCTCCGCTTCACAAAAAGTGAAAAAGTGTATGCCTGAGATCCAACCCCAATAACTGCTAATACAAAAGGGGAAAAAGCCAATTTCATTATCCAGGCATGGTGAAATGCGCCTACATTTCAGGCTGAGGCGGGAAGATTGGAGGGGGAAGACTTAGAAAAATGTGTTCTTGCAATGAATCTAGCCAGGGCTCATAGCTACTCAAGAGGCTGAGATTTGAGGATGAGGATCAGAGTTTGAAGTCAGCCTGTGCAGGAAAAGCCCTTGAGACATTTATCTCCAATTAACTACCTAAAACACCTGAATTAGAGCTGTGGCTCAAATGGTAGAACACCAACCTTGAGGAAAAAAAGCTCAAGGACAGCAGCAAGATCCTGAGTTCAAGCCCTGGGATCAGCACGTACACAGAAATCTAATCTAGGACTGCACTTTATATACGCTCTTTTGGGGGATTTGGGGGGAATGTCTCTGGTTTTGTTTTTATTTTGTCATGCTTTGTTTTTTTGCTAATATTAGAAACTGGATTCAATAACTCTTATGTGGGCCTTTTACTGCTTGAGCCATGACATCAGTCCTATATCAGTTTCTCTCTCTCTTGCACTCCACCACTAGGCCTAACTCCCAGCCCTTTTCCTCTCTTTTTCATTTGCTGCTAGTAGGGCCTGAACTCAGACTTTATAGTTCTCTTTCAGTTGACTTTTTCACTCAAGCTGGCACTGTACCATTTGAGCCATACTTCCCTACCCTGGCTGGCTCTGAACCTCCATCCTCAGCTACCTCAGATCTCAGCTTCTTGCATAGCTAGGATTACCTACCTGTGTGTCACTAACACTCTCACTAACCTTAGCCAGGGTACGACTCAGTTTCTCCCGCCTTCCCCTCCCTAGTGCTGGGGTTACAGATTGGCACAAAGTAACATCCTGAATCTTGGTCTCATATTACTGGTCCTTACTCCCACCAAATCTTCCTCAGTCGTCATCGTGGTGTAGGGTGGATGGCAGTGGACATCTGTTTGTGCAGTTAGGTTCCCTTTCAAACCCCTTTCATCACTATGCTTGAAATTCAGCCAGTATCTGTTGTATGGGGTGTATATGGCTCTCCCTTTTCATATTGTATCACCTTGAGTTCTTCAACATGTCTTCCAGACAGGATTCTTCATTTTCTACAAAAAGCCTGCTTCACATTCTTAGCCACATGAGCAACATTTCTCAACACTGTTGATTGCTAGTTTAGAACAATTTTAATTGGATTAGCGATTTCTTATAGTTTAGATTGAGAGAAAGAAGCAAAATATTGCCTATGTTAACAACTGTGTGCTGAAAAAATATTTATTATGGACAGGGGAGGTGGCTCTTGCCTGTAATCTTAGCTACTCAGGAGGCTGAGATCTCAGGATTGTGGTTCAAAACCAGCCCAGAACTAAAGAAAATGAGACTCTTATCTCCCATCAATCACTAGAAAATGGGAAATAGGGCTGTGGCTCAGGGGGTAGGGTGGTAGTCTTGAGCTGAAGAGCTCAGGGATAACACCCAGGCCCAGAGTTCAAGCCCCATGACCCACCAAAAAAAAAAGAAAAAATTATTTATTACGCATTAGCCATACACACACTATTAGTTCATACCTTAAGTACTCTTGCTATTATAAAATAACCAGATGAACTCTTTTTCCTTATAGGAGAAAATACTTGAAGAAAATTTGCAGGCTTTGGCTACATTATTAGCTCCAGTTTATGAAAAACTTGCTCCAGAGGCTTACCAAAATCAGGTATGTTTTGAAACAGTGATCTGAAGCAAATTTTTTTGGGGTGTGGTGGATGTTCATATGAATTAGCTCTTGGGCTTTTTTGCCAATGAGTTGCAGATGGAATCGTTGAGACTTTAGGTTAATTTTATTATTATAAGATTCTTATTGTGACATATCTAGATTCACATACAATATATATTTCTCTCAGGACTCCCTTATTCTCTCCTCTCCCCTCCTTAAGGGTTTCACTATTACTTTGATCTATTTTCATACATGAAAATATACTACTTCCTATGTATTCATACTTGTAAGCTCATCCTTCTTCCTACTGTTCCCCAACAAAACCTGTTTTATCCCCATCTCCAGCAACCCCCTATTATGCAATAGCTTTCGTCGAGGTTCTTCATACAGCTTTCATATGTAGCTTCAAAACATATTAGAACTTTTGGGGAGGTGTGGTATGCTGGTCCTAGGGCTTAAACCCAGGGCCTGGGAGCTGTCCCTGACCCGATTTGCTCAAAACTAGTGCTCTACTACTGCATCTCCACATTTAGATTTTTGATAACTAATTGGAGGTAAGAGTCTCATGGACTTTCAAAAGATCCTTAAGGGCTGGGAGTTTGGCCTACTGGTAGAGTGCTTGCCTAGCATGCTTGAAGACCTGGGTTTGATTCCTCCATTCCACATACATAGAAAAGCCTGAAGTGGTGCTGTGGCACAAGTGGCAGAGAGCTAGAGTTGAAGAAAAAGCCAAAGAACAGTGCTCAGGACCTGAGTTCAAGCAAACTACTACACGATAGAGTCGGGGAGACACTGGAACTCATAGGCACAGGCAAAAACTTTCTGAATAAAATCCCAGGGTCACAACAGATTGGAGAGAGACTTGATACATGGGACTACCTAAAATTAAAAGGTTTCAGCACAGATAAAAGCATAGCTACTAAAGTAGAAGGACAGCCAACCAATAATACATCAGACAAATGCTTAATATCCAGTATCTACAAGGATCTCAAACTATTTCCCCTACCCAAACCCAACAAAACAATCACTAAATGGGGAAGGGAACTAAAGACAGACTTATCAAAAGAAGAGGTTAAAATGGCAGAAAAGCATATGAGAAAATGCTCATCATCCATAGTCATAAAAAGGAAATACAAATAAGAATAACCCTAAGATATAACCTTACCCCAGTTAGAATGGCCAAGATATTGAACTCAGACAATGACAGTTGCTGGCGGGGTTGTGGAGAAAAAGGAACCCTACTGCACTGCTGGTGGGAATGTAAAAAAGTTAAGCCACTCTAGAAAGCAGTGTGGAGGTTTCTTAACTGAAAATAGACCTTCCCTACGATCCCGCCATACCACTCCTGGGCATCTACCCTGAACATCATAACCCAGGATATAAGGACACCTGCTTATCTATCTTCATCTCTGCGCTTTTTTTACAATAGCCAAGCAATGGAAACAGTCCAGATGCCCTACTGCAGATGAATACAAAAAATGTGATGTGTATATATACAATGTAATTCTACTTAGCCAACAGATGAAATAAAATAATGACATTAGCAGGGAAGTGGATGAATCTAGAGCAAATCATGTTGAGTGAGATAAGCCAAGACCAAAGAAACAAAAGGTGCATGGTATCCTTAATATGTGGCTATTAGATCTAAACAGTACCAGAGTGAGAACTCAATATTTGTGTACCCAATGCTATGGACAAGGTAATGCTATGGACTGAAAATATGAACACCACTACATAGACATAAAAATGTATGACTCTACAGACATGTTTTATATTACATAGGTTAATATGTATCTATGACATACAAACCCTCAGTCTAATTTTGATTATGTTCTAAAATCTAAGTGCCAGTGATTGCATTTAAAGATTCCCTTCTTGAATACTTGTTCGTTAAACACGTCATTTGAAATATGGTATAAAAATGTTAATAAATTCTTTAATTAAATAAAATGTCAGGAGTTTGACCGAGTGCTTGCCTAGTATGCCAAAAGACCCAGCTTCGATTCCTTGGTACCATATACATACAAAAAGCTGGAAATGATGCTGTGATTTAAGTGGGAGAGCACTAGTCTTGAGAAAGCCCAAAGACAGCCATAGGCCCTGAGTTCAAGCCCCAGGACTGGCAAAAATTAAAATTCAGAAGGGGAGCTGTGGCTCAATTGGTATGTCACTGTCCTTAAGCAAAAAGCAAGTAAGTAAGGAATTAATGGCCAGGCCCTAAAATTCAAGCACCAGTATTAGCACACAGAAAAAGTGAATTTTTTTTTTTTAATTTTGCCAGTCCTTGGACTTGAACTCAGGGCCTGAACTCTGTCCTTGCTCAAGGCTAGTGCTCTAAGTGATTCTTTCTTAAAATGCCTTTTTTGTTGTTGGTAGTGGACTTGAATTAAAGACCTGGGTGCTGACCCTGAGCTCTTTTGCTCAAGGCTGCTGCTTCTACCACTTTGAGCCACAGCACTAATTCCTGTTTTCTGGTGCTTAGTTAGAGATAAGAGTTTCACAGATTTGGGGCTAGGGATGTAACCTGGTGGTAGAGTGCCTGCCCATCATACACAAATCCCTGGGTTTGATTCCTTGGTACCACATACACTGAAAAGGCCAGAAGTGGTGTTGTGGCTCAAATGGTAGAGGGCTAGCTTTGTGATAGCCCAAGGATAGCGCCTAGACCCTGAGTTCAAGCCCCAGGATTGGCACAGAAAATGAGTTTCACAAGCTTTCCTGTCCAGGCTGGCTTTGAAAGGCGATCTTCAGCTCTCAGCCTCCAGAGAAGCTAGGATTAAGGGTGTGAGTCACTAACACCAAGCCCTTTTCTTTTTCTTTTTAAATTAAAGGTTGAATATGAAGATGTTGCTGGAGAGTGTCGTCTTGGTACCAAGAAAGGTCGTCCTTTCTCTGGGGTCACTTGCTGCCTGGACTTCTGTGCCCATTCTCACAGGGACATTCACAACATGCTTAATGGAAGCACTGTGGTAAGTACTTAAGTCATTTATCCTGGAGCTGGTAAGTATGATTGTTGCATTTCTGTGTCTGGGTATGCCAGTCCTGGGGCTTGAACTCAGGGCCTGAGCACTGTCCTTGGGCTTTCTCAAGGTTAGAGCTCTACTACTTGAGCCACAGCACCACTTCTGGCTTTTTGTATGTATATGGTTGTAAGGAATCAAACCCAGGTCTTAGTGCATGCTATGTAAGCACTCTACCACTGGGCCAAACTCCTGGCTCTGGATCTGTTTTTAAAAAAAAACAAAACAGAATACTGCTATAAAAATATTGGACAGAAGACACAGTTTGTCTGAGAAATAAGTTTATTTCAACCAATGCTAGTGCTCTACCACTTAAGCCCCAGTACCACATATAGCTTTTCTATGTATGTGGTACCGATCGGACCTTGGTCTTCGTGCATGCTAGGCAAGCACTAGGCCAAGCTCCTGGCTCCTTTGAAAATGTTTTTAGATATGCCCTTTGTTAAACAGAATCATGTTTGTTGCTGTTGACTCAGGCCTGTAACTCTAGCTCCTTGGGATATCTGAGGATCTTGTATTTAAACCAGTCTGGGAAGTGAAGTTGTGGCTCAAGTAATAGTGACAGCCTAGAGTGAAAAAGCTGTTTTGTTTTCGTTTTTAAATTAGTTGAAAAATGTATAGGACACATCAGCAAATTAGAATCATTCATTATACACTTAAACATTCAAAAGTAATGTGCTGTGGTAACTGAAATATCATCTTATGCTTAAGCATGATGGAATGTAGAGGTTTTTTTTTGTTTTGTTTTATCAGGAGACCTGAGCATTGACCCTAAGCTCTTCATCTCTAGTTACTGCCCTACCCCTTGAGCCACAGCACCTATCACTTCCTGGAATGTAGAGATTTTATAATAAAAAATAACTGGAGAAGTGGAGTGACTCAAGTGCTAGAGCACAACTTTGCTCAAAAAATGTATATTGGGGGACTGGGAGTTAGGCCTAATGGTAGAGTGCTTGCCTAGCATGCACAAAGACCTGGGTTCGATTTCTCAGTAACATGTACATAGAAAAAAGCTGGAAGTGATTTTGAGGCTCAAGTGGTAGAGCTCTAGACTTGAGAAAGTCCAAGGACAGTGCTCAGGCCCTGAGCTCAAGCCTAGGAATCTATATGCATAGCCGTTTTATAATGATCACTTATTTGTAGCTGTGAGGCAAATCGAATTCAAAAAGTACTTCTGCACATTTAGAATATATTGATCCAAAATTAATATACTAATAGTGATCAGTTGAAAGTAAAACGCAGCAGCTAGTTCATGAATCTATGTGCTGTGTTTCCTATCCTGTGTTCTCAGGTCTGTACATTACTTGGAGAGAAAAACCGCGCACCAGAGGGCATTCCTGAGGATGAGCAGTTCCATGTCCTTCCCCTGTACAAACTGGCGGACACTGATGAATTTGGTTCCCAGGAGGGGATGGAAGCCAAAATCAAGTCTGGGGCCATCCAGGTCCTAAAGCCCTCCCTCACAAAAAGAACCCGCTTCGTTAATCCTGTGCCTCGATGTGGAAAAAAGAAGTCAAGGGCCTCCACAGAGATCCTCGACGAGGTGGAAGAGAAACACCAGAAGAAACAAACAAGAGGAATCCACAGTAAGAGTTAGTCCCTCTGTCATTAAAAAGGGCTTGGGATCTGACCTTTCTCCTTCCTTCCCTTAAGGCTGATTAATGGCAGTTTTGTTTTGGGGGGGGGGGTTGTATTTGGGGGGAGGTGTTATTTTGGTTGGTGTTTTTTTCTTTTTGTGGCAGTACTGGGGTTTGAACTATGGGCCTCTGACAATCCACATTCACTCCTTTTGTGATGTGGGTTTTCAGGATAGTGTTTTCACCCTGCCCTGTTTTATTTTGAGGGCAGCCACCCAATTTCTATCATCCAAGTGGTTGAAATTAACTTCTCAGCTTGTATTTATTTATTTATTGCCAGTCCTGGGTTTGAGTTCAGGGCCTGAGCATTGTCAAGGCTAGAACCCTACCACTTGAGCCATAGCACCACTTCTGGCTTTTTCTTCTTTCTTCCTTCTTGTGGATAACGGGGCTGGAACTCTGCCTGGGTGATGTCCCTAAGCTCTTCAGCTCAAGGCTACCACCCTACCCTTGAGCCAAGCCCCACTTCCCGTTTTCTAGAGGTTAACTGGAGATGAGAGTCTCAGGTCCTTTTGTGCCCGGGCTGGCTTTGAACCTTGATCCTCAGATCTCAGCCTCCTGAGTAGGTAGGATTACAGGCATGAGCCACCATGCTCAGCCACTTCTGGCTTTTTCTATGTATGTACTGAGGAATTGAACCTGCATGCTAAGCATAAACTCCTGACCTCTCAGCTTGTTTAAAGAATCACTACTTTAGTCTGAGCTCCCAATTCTACCTCCCCTGTTAGTTTCCTTGGAAGGAATGGAGGGTAGCCTTGACCTCTTTGAAAACACAGGAGATAATAGGGTGAAAGATGACTGCCAATTTGGCATATGTATAAAGTATAAAATCGGGGCTGGGAGTTTGGCCTAGTGGTTAAAGTGCATGCCCGGGTTCGATTCCTTGGTACCACATACATAGAAAATAAGCCAGAAGTGGTGCTGAGGCTCAAGTGGTAGAGCTCTAGCCTTGAGAAAGTCCAAGCACAATGCTCAGGCCCTGAGCTCAAGCCCAGGACTGGAAAAAAAAAAAAAAAAAAAATGAGATCTTGCAACATGGGTATTTGGGGAAGTACTATTCTTGGCTGAAGAAACAGCATGTAAATGGAAATTTCATAGAATATTTTAAGCAGGAAAAGAGATCAGCTTAGCTCTACTGAGAACTGAGATAAGAATGGTAGGAAATGTGGTCTATGAGATGAAGGCATCTTGGGTTCCACAGGCTTTTGTAAAATTCTTCAGCTTAGCTGAAACCCAGACAAATATCACTGCAATTTTATGGAATAGCAAAAACCATCTTGCACATAAATGTGGTTGAAACTAGAGTAAAAGGAATTTAGGTGGTCATTAAAATTTTTATTCTAAAAGCCTATTACATGGACCTCAGCAATCAGCTAGTGAGGAAATAAGAGATGTCTGTTATATTTTCAACATAGAGAGTTTGACATTATAGAAGACAAAAAGATGTGTCTAGCCAGGTGCTGGTGACTCATGCCTGTAATCCTAGCTACTCAGGTGGCTGAGAGCAGAGGATTGTGGTTCAATGTCAGCCAGGACAGGAAAGTCCAGGAGACTGTGGAAAGTCCATGGCTCTGTGGCTCAAAGTGGTAGCGTGCTAGCTTTGAGGAAAAGAAGCCCAAGGAATAGAGCACAGGCCCTGAGTTCAAGCCCCATGGTGGGAGGTTGGGGACAGCGGAAGCATGTGTTTAAAGTGCCTTAACATTGGAAAAGAAATGCAGGTTTGGAAAGGTTGGAGTAAGAGGAGACATGAGTTCAAGGGTCAGTTGCTCATACCTGTAATTCTAGCTTGTCAGCAGGCTAAGTTCTGCAGATCTGGTTCTAAGCCAACCCAGACAGACAAATGGAGAAACTAACTAATGGTGAGGCACAAGTTGGCCAGCAACAAAAGCTCACAGCCCTGAGTGAAAGCCACAACAGAAATTGTTGGGAGATATAATAGCACAGAGATAGTATATTCAAAGAAATTCAGAGATGAGGAGCAGCCCAGAAGAATATATGAAAAGTGACTAAAGCTTGATGGACTACCATCTAGCCTCGAGGCTCTGAGTTCAATTCTCATTACTGAAATAGCCAGAAGCACCAATTTATCATCATGAAAGCTCACTGTGATTTTTCTTGATCCCTAGTAGAGAGTAGATGAAGTGAATTAATGAAGGAGTAGAAGAATGGCTTTCTTTCTTTCTTTCTTTCTTTTTTTGCCAGTCCTGGGGCTTGAGCTCAGGGCCTGAGCACTATCCTTGGGCTTTCTCAAGGCTAGAGCTCTACCACTTGAGCCTCAGCACCACTTCTGACCTTTTCCTATGTACGTGGTAACCGAGGAACTGAACCCAGGTCTTCATGCATGCTAGGCAAGCACTCTACCACTAGGCCACGCTCCCAGCCCAGAAGAATGGCTTTCTTTGGGTGGTTTTAAAAGGATTAGTTTTGGAAATTTCTTGAAGTCTTAGTGATTGTATGTATCCTAGACTGACCTCCTCATCCATTGCCTCCCTCCCTTCTTCCCTCCCTCTCTCCGTCCTTCCCCCTCCCTCCCTCTCTCCCTCCTTCCTTCCTTCCTTCCTTCCTTCCTTCCTTCCTTCCTTCCTTCCTTCCTTCCTTCCTTCCATCCATCCTTTTTGTTGGTGGTGGTGGGGCTTGGACTCTGGGTCTGGGCCCTGTCCCTGAACACTTCAGCTCAAGGCTACTGTCTTACCCTGGAGCCACAGCACCACTTCTGGTTTTCTAGAGGTTAACAGGAGATTAGAGTCTCTGGGTCTTAAGTGCTGGAGCTAGCTTTACTCAGATCTCAGCCTCCTGAGTAGCTAGGATTACAGGTGTGAGCTACTGCTCCCAGCTTGCAGTTGCCTTTCTGGTCATATAATTACAGACGTGCACACAGCACTGGCTAAAATAAGTTTTTGTAATCTTAATACTTAAAAGAAGACAAATATCAAAATTCCAAATGGGAGTTGTAATTTAAATATTCAGAAACTATAGGGCTAAGTGGTAGAGAACTCAGTGGTAAAGTGCTTTCCTTAGGTTTGATTCCTAGCACCACAGAACAATTGCCATATTTTTCTGATTGGTATTTATTTATTTTTTTGGTATTTATTTTTGAAGTATCTTAAAAGCTCAGATATATTTAGTTCTGCCTCTTATTTAAAACTCTTATCCCTAGTCTTTCCTACTTCTACACTTGAAGAAATCATTGTCCTGGATTTTTGCCTGTTATTGGTTCCCTTCTATTGTGCCTAGAGTAGAGTTAATGTCATATTTTTAGCACCAGAAAAGGAGTAATACCTAATTTGCATATTTCATATCTAGTATCACCTAATGTCTGGTTTTGTTTTTTGCTTATTTTTTTGTGACAGTAGATATTGACTCCTGGGTGAAAAATAAGCTTTAATAATTCAAGAAACATCTTGATCTCTATGTTCTTAATTTTATATCTTGTGTCCATAAGTGGAATGATGAACAATTGTTTATATCATTTACTTGGCAGTATATGCTGAATCTTATGCTTCATTTGTATTTATTTTTCAGTTTTCAGAACACTAATTACTTTCTTGGTCTCTTACTTTCCAAATTTTAATATGATTTTAGCTTCAGAAATGGTTTCACATAGATTATTTGTCAGTGCACATTTTTTTTTTAACCCCCATCTAAATTGTAGAAACTCCTCATACCCATGATTTTTTCTTTTTGTTATGGTCCTAATTCTTTTTTTTGCCAGTCCTGGGCTTGGGCTCAGGGCCTGAGCACCATCCCTGGATTTTCTCAAGGCTTGGGCTCTGCCACTTGAACCACAGCACCACTCTGGCTTTTTGCTACATATGTGGTACCGAGGAATCGAACCCGGTCTTCGTACATGCTAGGCAAGCACTTTACCACTAGACCAAACTCCCGGCCCATGTCCTAATTCTTTTAACAACAGAATGTTCTAGGCTTATCTTATATAATCATGCCCTATATCTAAAATCATCCATTTCTCTAAGGAGTCTAAAGAACAAAAAAAAGAAGAATACATCATGGATTTATACTACTTTCCAAATTTAGAGTTACAGGTTAGGACTGAGAACATAGCCCAAGGATAGAGTGTGTGGTTGAGACTTAAGAATTCACAATACTCAAGTAAAAAAAAGGAATTCCTAATATTAAAAAAAATAAAGAAATAAATATGCCAGGCAGGCCTTAGTTCTCACTTTTTGGTGGGATTGGGTTATGGGGCTTAAACTTGGCCTGGGCTCTGTCCCTGAGCTCTTCAGCTCAAGACTACCACCCTACACTTTAGCCAAGCCCCACTTCCCATTTTCTAGAGGTTAATTGGAAATAAGAGTTTCAGGTCCTTTTGTGCCTGGGCTGGCTTTGAACCTTGATCCTCAAATCTCAGCTCTTAAGTAGGTAGGATTACAGGCGTGAGGCACCACAAGTTCTTCTGAGTTTTAGACATATAAGAGATTTTGGAAGAAGCAGTAATTCAAGCATTTGTAAAATGGAAAGCTGGGCACTGGTGACTCACACCTATTACCTATTATCTTAGCTACTCAGAAAGCTGAGATCTGAGGATTGTATTGTGGTTTGAAGGCAGCCCAGACAGAAAAGACCCTGTGAGACTCTTTATTTCCACTCAACCACTCAAAAACCAGAAATGGCACTGTAGCTCAACTGGTAGCCCACTAGCCTTAAGCACAAAGAGGGCCTGAGTTCAAGCCCAACAACTCAGTGCCTCCACCACCCCCTAACAATATTCAGGACAGAGAAGTGAGGTAGGGAATGATTACTCCTACTCTGGCAATTCTAATTTTCACTTGCCACTCAGTTTTTAATAATTTTATATTGCCATACTGATTATAAATAGCAGTCGTGCCATTTTTAACATTCCTATATCATTTTCCTTTTATTCCATTTCTAATTGATGTCCTCATATGTATGCCAGACATTGAGTTTTTAAACATTTTTTGTGGGTTTTTTTGGTGCTGAACATCTTCCTTCTGTTTATGAACCTGTATTTTAGTTGGTCTCCTTACACTGCACATAGTGCTGTTCCATTGAAGGTTTTCGTACTGTCATTTGCGGTGCTCATTCGAGTGTACTTATACTTTCCAAAGTTCATCCCTTTACTTTCTCTGCACTTTTTTGTTCCTTGTATTTCCCACCAAATTTAACACTTTTTATTTTGTTTCAACTCATGCTTGCTAAGCATGTTCTCTAATACATGAGTGTGTCTTTCAGTGTGTTGGTTGTCTGTGGGATCTTGCTAGGTAAGTTCAGAGCACTGACTGCTGATTATTTCCCAAGGCAAGAGTGTTTGAAAGGCAAAGAGTTGTTGGTGTCACTGTATGATAGAAAGCTTGCCTTAACATGTGCTAGACCATATACCCAGAGAGGTTTTACATGTTGTGTTCCTAAGGGCCTCAGGGCACCTTTCCCCAGCTGGTGCTCTGCCACTTGGATTCCCATTTCCATTCCTAGCTTTTTGCTGGTTAACTGGAGCTAATATTTACCCACAAAGGCTTGGACAACCCTAAAGAATATTCCTCCAGTCCATCCATTCCTCACCCAGTGAAAGAAGGCACTAGGGCTGCTGTGGAATGGGCTGGAATCTCATAACCTGGAGTGTTCCCCACTCCTTTCCATGGCCAATACCCTTGCTTATTCTGAGCCTTCCACAGGTCCAGCTGAGCAGCTAACTTCTAGTCAACCCAACCAGCTGCTGCCATTAGTCACTTCCCGTCCTGTAGTGGAAGATGAGCTGCATTCAGAGTCTGAAGACCTGTCAGATGATGAAGAGAACGTGCCCGACATCGAGGAGTATTGGTCAGACAATGAGCCCATCTTCTTGGATCCCAATATTGGGGGTGTGGCAATAGCACCCACACATGGATCCATTTTAATTGAGTGTGCACGGCGAGAGCTTCATGCCACCACCGCTTTGAAGCACCCTAACCGACTTTCACCTTGTCGTCTCTCCCTTGTATTTTACCAGCACAAAAATCTGAATTTGCCCTTACATGGTTATGAACACAACAAGATTAAGTTTGAGGCTAAAGAACCTAAGAATAAGAGAATGAAGATTTCTCATCCCAGTGACCTGGCAGCTAACTGTATTGAACAGTCCCCTGAAGTTGGAGGAAATGAATTGAGCCTAATTCCTTCTCATAAAACAATAACGTTGACCCATGACAATGTTGTCACCGTGTCCCCTTATGCTCTCACACATGTGGCTGGGCCCTATAACAGTTGGGTCTGAAGGTATAGTTCTCCTCCCCCTTTTAAATAATGCCTTTGCTAGTGCAGTGTATTTTTTCAAGGTGCTGTTTAAAGAAAGTTATGTTGTAGTTTACTATATCTTCATCTCCCCCATTTCAAGTCTGAGGTAAAAAAAAATTAAGAATGGGGTGGGTATTTAACTGTGACTATATTTTGAAAATTAGTAGAAGGTGCACATTTTAAGTAAAAATAAAATTTTTTATAGTTTTAAATACATCCAGAAATGTTTTGGCTAGGTGTGAACCTTGATAAAGTCACTCAGTTTGGTGCTTTAAATTAAGTCTGTTTACTATGAAACAAGTCATTTTTAGAGGATTTTAACAGGTTCTTGTTCTGTGATGTAAAATTAAGACACAGTGTTAACTCTACACAGCCTCTGGTGCTTACTCACATCAATATAGTTAAAAATAAGCTGAATTATTATTTCATGGTGCCATTTGGTCTGACATCTTCCAATCATTGCTAGAAAACTGGCATGTTCCTTTAAACGAACCAATGAAAAACATTCTTTCCTAAACCTTTTTCCTGTGTAAGATTATTTGTTATTGTTAGTAATGGTTGGAGGCTGTTCATAAACTGTAAATATATAAATATATATTTTAAAAGCACTTTCTATTTTTAAAAGTAACTTGAAATAGTATAGTAGAAAAATCCTATTGTCTATTGTTTGTGCATATTTGCATACAAAAGAAATCATTTATTGCTGTGTAGAGTTCCATGTTTTGATTGTCATATATTGAAAGCATATATATGGTTTATGTTCTTTGAATGTGTTCTTTCTCATTGCATATTAGCTACTTCTATAAAATAGTTTCAAAATTGGAGTTAGTTATCACCAATATTGGTGAGTATTGGAATACTAAAAAAGTGATGTCTTCTAATTTATTGAGGAATAGTGTTCCCAATAAATTATTTTCATCCCAGCATTTATAGTAAGTCCCATGAAAGATGTTTCTGGAAGGAGTTAGGACAAATGGAATTTAGGAGAATCAAATGCTTCTACTGTTTCAAGTTGACTAAATGATAAAATGGAGGCAGAAATCTGTCTATTCCAATTTGCCTCATTTCTTCAGAACTCATTCTGGAAAAAAAAAAAAAAAACAAACTTGAAAATACATGATCCCTAGTCAAATAACAGGAGTGCTATTAGAAACCTGTTTTTTGTCCATGAGAACCCATGTACTCAATGACAATAGCTTATTTAATTTGGGGAAATGGTAACTCACATCAATTGTCAATGTTCTAGGTAACAGGAAAAATGGAAATTCCCATTGGTTTCTTGAAAAAGAGAAAGGATTTCCCAAATAATCTTTAGAATAAAAAGAATCTTCCATAAAATACTTGGTTCTGTTAAAATGCAGAGGTGCTATAACACGAACTATTAGAAACTCTGGAGCATAGAAAAATGGTGCTTCTCCTTTGGGAATACCATAGGAAGCCCACAACTGCTAACTCTCATTCTTTTGGTGCGGAAGCAAATAGCTCCAATAAGCTCTACAGAAAGTTTCATTGTAACTTATTAAAATAATATATGGTGCAAAATAATAATTTAAAGCTTTTTGACAAAATTCAAGTAAAGGAATATGAAGGGATTGTAAATTACAGGTAATGTCTACTGATGGACCTCATCTTATATGAGTATATGAGTAGAATACTGTTTCTTGAATATATAAAATGGGGTTGTCTATTCAATTGTTTTAGGATTTTGTGTGCCTTAGATTTCCATTTAAAAACATATATTTTTTGAGCTTACATTTTCTTATGTAAGTATATGAGTGATTGTTCAGCTGCTTCAATAAGATATTTACCGGTATTAGATGTCAAAAATTCATCCTTTTAGATTTTTAGACCTTAGCTCCTCCTAGATATTGTTTCCTTATCCGATTTAAGGGAAGAAGTCTCCATTGAGGCCCTGTCCATTTATATTTCTATTCTTCCAGTGCACACTTACTGAATTCCTGTGCAATTCAATTGTTGATTTTGTTTTCCCCTGAATACCATCATAGTAAACTTTGAAATTTAAATTCTAAATAATTCCTTTGTGAAATACATATTTTTTCAGAAATGGCAAATTATAGTGATCATAGATGTACAGTAAATTCAAATTTGTTTCTGCCTTTCCCTTACTTAATGGTTGAACATTATACACCAGGCTTGAGTCATGGTGCCATTAGAATTTGTGAAGCTAGTTGCAGTTTACCAAGACAACTATGGAAAAGTGCTGGTTTCAAGTAAAATGTTTTCATTCCATTTCTGTAATTAACATAATGAGTGGACTGTCTCCATCAAGAATCCAGCTTTGTTGGAATGCTAGCAGTTTACCATCTCATTCATTCTCTGCCCTGTGATTTTTTTTCAATGTCCTGTAGGATTTGTGATTGTATGCTGGCAACACTGCTTTAAAAATGCTATTTCCCCTGAAGCAAGAAAATAAATTGGTTTGAAATGACATTTTTGCCCCTAAGACTTGTCATCTAACATTATTTCTATACTATCTGTTTTACTGTAATGATTACCTCTTCTAGTACTTGAGTGGTATTTTGTTTAGTATTGTAGGCTTATAAACTATATAGAATAACTTCTGTGTTACAGTCCCATTAGGCATCAAGTTCCTGAGAATTCCATTTCTAATGCTATTAAGGATATTTCCCCCCCTCCTGGTGCTTGTCAGCTTCACATATATTTTGTTTCAAATTCATTCACAAGGTACCAAATTACACCTTGTCATTTAAATCTATTTGAAATATATTAATGCAAAGTGATGCCATCTGAAAACATATAGTTGTAGGTAAATTTTTGTAATATGTTTATATTTTAAAAAGCTCCAACTGCTTTATTACTCATTCTGCATGTAGATGAAGTAATTTCATTTGTTAAGTAGATGCTGGTGGCTATGTGCTGTGACTTATACTTTTAATCTTAGTTACTCAGGAGGCTGAGAGCTAAGGGTCGAAGTTCAATACCAACCCTCGGCAAGAAAGTCCATGAGACTTTTATCGCCAATAAACCACCAAAAAAACTGAAGTGGAGTTGTGGCTCAAGTGGTAGGGTGCTAGCCTTGAACACAAGAGCACTGGGTTAATGCCCAGGCCCCAGCACTGAGTGGCATACACACACACAAAATATGTGTGCTTGTATATATCTATATATATTTAGAACTTTACTCAATGAAATAAGCAGTTTACTTAAGACCTAATCCTGATACATAGTTGAGTGCATACCCTTGTGTGAATGAGCTACTGACTTCATTTGTATGAAGTGACCTACTTTCTAGTATTTGTAGTCACCTAATTATCATTAGACAATTGCATGCATCAAATTTACCTGAACAAAGACTAAACTATAATAACCTATTGTCTGGGATGAAGTTATAACACTGCATGACAACTTTGATCAGCTGGGTACAACATTCCTTTGAATGTGTCAACTCAGTCAGCAGATGTATGCAACTTCTTATGTATAGCTTACCTTCAATTTCAGACATGGATGCATGGAAAAGTTTTTATTTCTAGAATCAATAAAAATTGTGAAGTTTGTCAGTACAGATTGCTAACAAAAGAATTAGTAAATAAGGTGATCAAGCACTAACTACTCTTTGGTGGGTGTTCAATTGGGGCCCAGAGAGCAGATGTCAGTGTTTGTAGCTAGACTTTAAACAGTTAAAGGTTAGTTTGCATTGAAGAGAACTTAAAAATCACAAACTTTAAAAAAAAAAAGTCTTACTTTGGGAGAAATTATTTTGGTACAAATTTATTTTAAAGGGATCACTTTTCTTTTTCTCTTTTTCTGGAACTGGGGCTTGAACTCAGGACATTAGTGTCCCTTAGCCTTCTTTTGGGGAGGGGTTGTTAGTCCTGGGGGCTTGAACTCAGGGCCTGAGCACTGTCCTTGGTCTTTTTCCTCAAGGCTAGCACTCTGCCACGTGAGCCATAGCAACCACTTCCGGCTTTTCTATGTATGTGGGTACTGAGGAATCTAACCCGGG
The DNA here is from genome assembly GCF_031878675.1 of Megascapheus bottae. Classification (NCBI taxonomy): domain Eukaryota; kingdom Metazoa; phylum Chordata; class Mammalia; order Rodentia; family Geomyidae; genus Megascapheus; species Megascapheus bottae. The sequence goes on from NC_143523.1 coordinate 42,490,378, forward strand.
TCTTTGTGCATGCTAGGCAAGCACTCTACCATTAGGCCAAACTCCTGGCCCTCCTTCAGCCTTATTGCTCAAGGCTGGCATGCTACACTTAGCTGTGTACACCTACCACCTCCAGAAATTTGCTTTCTTTTTCTTTTTCCCTCCCTCAGCACAGCATTTCAGTGAATGTTACAATGGAATTTGGATCAACATTTCCTTTCCTGCCATTTCCATGAACTTTGTGTGGGAAATGAACTTTGACCTTTGAAGCTGTCCTATTACACTCTTTCTTTGCTGTGGCAGTTGAAAAGGATGTACCAAATATTTATAGGGTAGTCTTTCATTTTTCTCTGGGGCATATACAGAGTTTGACATAATCAAGGGAAGGATATTTGCATTTTTTATATTCTGTATATTACCAAGTGATGCTCATACTATACCTTCATTCCTCTTAGGTCCCAGTAGTTGATTTATATATGACTTCCCGGATAAATTAGGCCTTTCTCAACTTGCTCATAAATATCTTGTTTCTTCACAAGTCTGCAAAACATAAAGTAGAAGTAGTACAATCAGTACTGATTGCAGAAAGGATCTCGATTTACCCAAACCACCAAGTTGGGCATTTCACAGCTCTGCAAAATGATTTGTCATCTGAGGCTCTGGAAGGATAGTGAGCAAGTCATAATTGAAGCTAAACTGGTGTATTTCCTTAGGACGTGTTAAGATTCATGGGCATTCCTTTTTTGGATTTGTTGAATAGCAACTGAGTCCATCTATTTCCTAAGATGGGAGAGCTGCAAAGGCCAGAGTAAAGACGCAGGACATTACTTTTGTATTGTATGTCACAAATGGTGTTCATTTACTTTTTTTTTTTTTTTGCCAGTCCTGGGCTTGGGCACTGTCCTTGGACTTTCTCAAGGCTAGCACTCTACCACTTGAGCCTCAGCACCACTTCCGGCTTTTTGCTATGTATGTGGGGTACCGAGGAATTGAACCTGGGTCTTCGTGCATGCTAGGCAAGCACTCTACCACTAGACCAAACTCCCGGCCCGGTGTTCATTTACTTTTTAATTTTTTTTGCCAGTCCTGGGCTTGGGCACTGTCCTTGGACTTTCTCAAGGCTAGCACTCTACCACTTGAGCCTCAGCACCACTTCCGGCTTTTTGCTATGTATGTGGGGTACCGAGGAATTGAACCTGGGTCTTCGTGCATGCTAGGCAAGCACTCTACCACTAGACCAAACTCCCGGCCCGGTGTTCATTTACTTTTTAATTTTTTTTGCCAGTCCTGGGGCTTCAACTCAGGCCTGAGCATTTTCCTTGGGCTTTCCTCAAGCCTAGCAGTCTACCACTTGAGCCACAGCACCATTTCTGGCTTTTTCTATGTGTAGGGTACTAAGGAATCAAACCCAGGTCTTCCTGAATGCTAAGCAAGCACTCTACCACTAGGTCAAATTCCCAGTGCCTCCATTTTCTTCATTATGTTTGTTTTCCTAGAGACGGGCTCAGTATATTGCCCAGGCTGGTCTAGAACTTTTCCTGGTTTTGTGCCATCTACCTACCTAGCAGGTGAATGCTATAGGCACAGTTGACTGTGCCCGGTACCCAGCTGAAATGAGTTCGTTTTTATTGTTGCTGTTTTTCTGAGCATCAACCTGTTCCTATTATTTCTTCTAAGGCATTTTTTTAATTGGCTGTGGGGCTTGAACTCTGGGCCCAGGCACTGTCCCTGAACTATTCACCTCAAGGCTAGGACTCTACCACTTTAAGCCACAGTGACAATACCCATTTTCTGGTGGTTAGTTGGAGATGAGTCTAATGGACTTTCATTCCCGAGCTGGCTTTGAACTAAGTTCCTCAGATCTCAAACTCCTAAGAAGCTAGGATTACAGGTTTGAGCCACCAGTACCTGGCTCAGAGGCATGTTTTATGCCCTAAAGTATTGCAAAAGTATTCCCTATTTTGCTTCTTTATTTTCCCATCTCTCTTATGGGCCACATAATATATTCAGTTTTATCTACCCCCCCCTCCCACAGCTGTCATGGGGCTTGAACTCTCAGCCTGGGTGCTGTCCCTGAGTTCTTCAGCTCAAGGCTACCAGCCTACCCTTTAGTCATAGTGCCACTTCTGGTTTTCTAGTGGTTAATTGGAGACAGGAGTCTCCAATTAATGCCTGGGATGGTTTTGAACCATGATCCTCAGATCTCAGACTCCTGAGTAGGTAGGATTACGCCTGACCCATGGTGCCAGACTCATTTTTATCTTTTTATAGAATTCAAGTTCATTTTCCTAGCTTTAAGATTCTAACATTAATCAGTTCCTCCTTTCACCTGCTCCTTCACCCCCAAGGACTGCTTATCTTAGTTGGGTCTTTAGCTATCTCCAGTTAGTTTGACTATAAAAGCAAAACATGGTCCAGCATAGGACTGTTATCAGATATAAAATAAAATTAGGCATTGTAATTCATCTCTGTTGGAATGAGTTTGTAAACAGTGTAATAAGCCTAGCACTAAAAAAAGTTTCCTCTTAGCAGCTGTTATGTAAAACATTCTCATATTTTTTTCAACTGTCAAAAATGTTCGTTTTAGAGCTGGGTGTGGTGGCTCATGCCTATTATAATCCTGGCTACCCAGGAAGCTGAGATCTGAGGATCACTGTTCAAAGCCAGCCAGAAAGTCCATGAGACTCATCTCCAGTTAACCAGTAGCAAACCATAAATAGTGCTGTAGCTCAAGGGGTAGGGCAGTAGCCTTGAGATGAAGAGCTTAGGGACAATGCCCAGGCCCACAACTCAAGCCCAGCACCGAAGGAAAAAGAAAAGACTTTCATTTTAGGAGGAACAGTATTGGAAAGTATTCTCCAGTTGGCAAACTCTAAACTTGACAAGAAACACAGCTTATTTTTTTTTTGTTTCTCATTTTATTGAAGCTGAAAGGTCAATAAGTTTTCATTTTGTTCACATCATTAATCTTTTCCCTTGATCTTCAAATTCTTTGGTGGGCTGTGGGATAGCTCAAATAAACAATGCTTTTGAGACCTGGTTTCAATCCCCTGATCAGAAAGGAAAAAAAAAATAAAATGGGAGAGATGGGAAGAAATGGAAAATTACTAAACCATGCATAGTGCTGCATTCCTGTTACCTTAGTTTTTTTTTTTAAAGAAAAAAGGAGGCAGAGGAAGAGTTTTAGGCCTTTGGGACTATGTAACAAGATCTTGTCTCCAAAAATCCAATTTGTTGCATACCAAATATAAATTTCCTGACCATAGACTGAGTTGGTAATTGGACCTTATATACAGATACAATTTCTTTGCATTTTTTCTTATGTTTCTTTTTTTTTCTTTTTTTTCCTTTTTTCCAGTCCTGGTGCTTGTACTCAGGGCCTGAGCATGGGCTTTCTCATGGCTAGAGCTCTACCACTTAAGCCACAGCACCACTTCTGGCTTTTTTTCTATGCATGTGGTACTGAAGAATCAAATCTGGGTCTTTGTACATGCTAGGCAAGCAGTCTACCACTAGGCCAAACTCCTGGCCCCCGCATTATTTATTTATTTATTTATTTTAGCTCCTAACCAAATTTTACAGATGTGATTTCGTGTGTATTGCGGGAGAGGGGCAAGGTGCCATTCCTGAAATTTAACCTCAAGACCTGAGCACTGTCCTTGAGCATTTGTGCTCAAGGCTAGCATTCTACCACTTTGAACTGCAACACTGAAGATAGGAGTCTCACAGACTTTCTTGCCAGGGATGGTTTTGAGCCTTGATCTTCAGATCTCAGTCTCCTGATAATGTAGGATTACAGACTCCAGCCTCTGGCACCCAACCTGCAAATATATTGATGTGAATTTACTCCTTGGAGTCCTTTGGTAACATCAACTGTATTGAAAAGTCTAAGTTTTGTTTCTTTGATCTGTTAGGTTGAGTCTCACTATGACATACTATCTCTCAGGATCACCTGACTTAAGATCTTCCTGCCTCTTCCTCCTGTGTACTGGGATCACAAAGAGTATGCCATCACATCCAGATAATAGGAGGAACTATTCTATAATCCAGAAGAGTAAAGTTGATTGAACAAATGGAAACTAATAAGGAAACAGAAGCTCTTTAAAGTAGTCTTTATATAAGCTCCTTAAAGAAGTCTATCTAGATGGTAAGGAAGGAATATGGTGCTCTTATTAGCAACTAAAGGTTCAACCTGTACCCACTCAAAAGTAAAATATACTTTTAATAATTCTTATCTCCCACTTATACCAATTTTCTATGTAAGTTACTAATTTAAAGGACTTTTGAAAGCAAGTTCAGTAACTTTACAAATTAGCTACCATGTTTCTACTATGTATGTTTTTAGACTTTTTTTTTCTCCAAATGGTTAGACAGAGAACATCTTTTCCATTTTGAAGATGAAGAATAACCAGTAGCTATTCCAAATCAGGCAATAATTCAACCAATTGAGACTGCTAAGTGCTTTTCTGCACCAGGAATTGAGTTACCAGTCCCTTGGTAGAAATGTTGTCAGACCTGATTAAAAATATTATAAAACCGTATCACTTACAAAAGGTGCTTTTGAAATATTTGTTTCCATTATTTAGCTGTATGAAAAAGTTTTTCCCAAATTTCCTATAGTCCTGCATTAATGCTTATATTTATGACCATTGATTCCCCCCACCCCACCCTGGTCTTTAGCTCAGGGCCTGCGTGCTGTCCCTGAGCTCTTAAGCTCAAGTCTATTGCTTCACCACATTGAGCCATAGCACCACTTCTGGTTTTCTGGTGTTTAGTTGGGAGATAACAGGCCCACAGACTTTCATTCCCAACCTGTCTTTGAACCTCGATCCTCAGATCTCACAGCCTCTTGAGTAACCAGTGCCCAGTCTTTTTTTTTAAAGATACTCACATATACACGCGCGCGCACACGCACACACACACACACACACACACACACACACATACACACAAACACACGTTTTCATTCACACATACTAGTAAAACAGGAGACATCTAAATGATTATTTCTCCTAACTAGGCTTTTCTTTTTAAAACATCACTTTAAAAAAATGACTAGGGTTAACACCTCATAATCAAAATTTATTGTATTCTTTCAATACTGGTTTCTTGAAGTAAATGGTGCTAGGTTAACAGTTTTGGTTCCCAGATCTTCATAATAAAATATAGGATGATTGCTATTTTAAGTAAAGTCTGTGCATTATTTGTATTTTTTGTTCTTCTGCTTTCTTTTTAGCTACATAAAATCTGCCCATCAAATGTTAAATACACTTTTGTTTAGAGAGCTAAGAGATGTACTGACATGTATTTGTAAAGTTTTTAGTTACCCATTTATCTAGGTTAGTAAAATAGCCTATATAAAAAGGATATTTTGACTCTTCAATTAGTACATTCTGGGTCACAAAGGAAAAAAAAGTCCTGGCCAAACAACCTTGAATATTCAAATAAGCCTCCTTTCTGATGACTTTTCTATGTTTAGTAACTTCCTTTCCTCCATTTGTGTTATGACAATGGCTATTTGTGCTATGATAGATAAAACTTTACAAAAACACAGCTCTCATGAAAGGAGAGATTAAATATTTTTATTGCAATGTATGGTCATATTTTTTTTAGCCTTTATGGAGATAATATTGTGATAGGTGCTTTGAGAGAAATATTTTTCCAGAAATGGTTTTATAGTATAAACAAAGGGCAGCTTTGAATCGTGATATGTGGGTGGATGGTGCTATTTGGATTACTGAAAAAAAAAGCAAAAACATGGAGTGTTCCCTATAGAGTATGTTAAAGTACTTGGCAGAAATCTAAGCATCAATTTCTAGCTTGTTCACTTTCTCTCATGTTATATGGCGACCTACTTACAGAGCATATTAATGGCTTGGTTTAAAGAAGGAGCCAGAATGTTTCTCTTTGGTCAGAGTGAAATATTCACAGATTATTTTGTTGCTGTGTTGTTTTGGTTGGTTGTGGAACTTGAACTCTGGGCCTGTCCATGAGCTCTTCAGCTCAAGGCTAGATAGAGCTCTTCAGCCCAAGGCTAGCGCTCTACCACTTGAGCCACAGTGCCACTTCTGGCTTTCTGTGGTTAGTTGGAGATCAGAGTATCTTCGACTTTAGTGCACAGGCTGGCTTTTAACTGATCCTCAGGTCTTAGCCTCCTGAGTAGCTAGGATTACAGGCATGAGGCACCAGTGTTGAATAGTGCTGCATTCCTTACAGAGAAATACCAGTGTCAGAGTTCATATTCTTGGTTTCTACCTGACTTTGCTTTTTAGAATATACTTACTATTTATTTTTGCCTTTGGAATTTTTTACTTTGGGAGATTGTTTTAACCTATTGCTGTCCTGCTGTATTATGTATGTTTCTCATACATGGAAATGAAAATTTTAATGCCTTTAAAACTCCACAAAATATCTGGTTGAGTTCTAACATGAGAAAACAGTGAAAGAAAAAGCACTTCACCATGTAGAAGGGGGGAAAATCATCTTGTGATCATTATATAATTAATATAATCATATTAATCCTCTGCAGACAAGGGAACACTTCCTTAAAGTACTTGAAGACTTGTGAGTTGGAATTGCATGTTACTTGAAAGATCTAATTAAGCTAAATTTTGGTGCACAGCAGTTGTACATGAGTTCATGTTTATGTAGCAAAATGTACCGAAATGTATTTGTATTGAAATATACATGTAAAGATAGTTGTGGAAATTGTTTATTATATTTTCCTGTGTGTATCATTTGTCTAAAGCATAAATTTCCTTTTTTTTTTTAAGAAAATGGTTCTAACTAAATAAGGCTAAATGAATACTGTAATTGAAAGTATATTTTAAATCTTTGTCATGAGTTTTTAACAAGAAAAAAACTATTACAAATTGTATCATTCCTGATGACACAGAACTTTGTGAGTGGTTTTAAATAAATTTTATAGTTCTATTTTGCACCTCGTGGTCTTCATTCTTTTCATCATCAAAACCATATTCTAAACTAAAACAGCTAATAAGTTTCCTACATTTTACTGATGGAGAACTTTGATTTGCAGGTAACTGCTGTGTGAGTGTGGGTGTGTAGAGGAGCTTGAACTCAGGGTCTAGATGTTGGCCTTGAACTTGTTTGCTCAAGGCTAGTGCTCTACCACTTGATCCACAACTCTATTTCTGGAATTTTCATTCTTTATTGGAAATAAAAGTCTCACAGACTTTCCTGCCCAGGCTGCCTTCCAGTTGTGCTCCTCAAATCTCAGCCTTGTAAGTAGCTAGGATCACAGGTGTGACCCACTGGAGTCCAGCTTGGATTTAACTCTTGAGAGGATAATTCATGCCACAGTTTCCAAGCTAAGGTAACTACATCCCCACCAGTTTCAGCAGGGATATAATCCTTTTCTCTGCAACAGTTTGTTCCTTCCCTTCCTGCCTGGCATGCAGCTTCTGAGTTCAGATTTCCATCTCCTTAAAAGTGGGTGGGGAGTTTGGCCTAGTGGTAGAGTGTTGCCTAGCATGCACAAAGAACTTGCTTCTATTCCTCAGTACCACATGCATAGAAAAAAGCCGCAAGTAGTTCTGTGGCCATGCTCCTGGACCTTAAACAACTATTTTTTTTTTTTTTGTCAGTCCTGCGGCCGACAGGTCCTGAACACTGTCTTTGGGCTTTCTGAAGGCCAGTGCTCTACTTGAGCCACAGCACCACTTCCAGCTTTTTTCTATATATGTTGTAATGAGAAATGGAGCCTGGGTCTTCCTGTACGCCAGGCAAGCACCCTACCACTAGGTCAAACTCCTGGCCTTCCTTCTTTCCTTTCTCCCTTCCCTTCTTACCTTCTCCCCTTCTTTCACTGGTGAGGGCCTGGGTGCTATCCTAGCATTTTTGCTCAAGCCTAATGCTCTATCAATTAAACCACAGCTCCACTTTTAGCTTTTTGGTGATTAATTGGAGATGAGTCTTACAGACTTTGCTACTCAGACTGGCTACATATCTCAGTCTCCTGAGTAAGGTTACAGGCATGAACCACCAGGTGCCTGGCTTTAGGTTGTATTTTTAAAGATTAGAGTATCAGATAAGAGGGATTAAGGGAAAAGAAATTATCATTGCAATATGTGAGTTCAAGCCCCCATACTGGCTCCAACCAAAAGTGTAAAAAAAATATTCCATAGCTCTGAGATGTATCGAATACTAAGTCAGTGATTTAGCCTGTACAAGCCCCAGGGTTAAACCCACAACACATCAAGGCAGCAGTGCAGGTAAGGGTATGTGGGGGGGGGGGGGGCGCGGTTCTGTGGCCTACAGGAACTATTAAATTCAGTTCAATGCTTGGATTTACATTTTAAGAATAAACCCTATTTCTCTAAAGTTCTTAGAGCGAAACCAAAAACATCCCAATTCGTTAATGATTGGAGGTTTTATTCCTGGACACCATAAAAAGATTTAAAATCAACTTCCCCCCTCCAGGAAGCACTCAACATTCAGCTGTAGCTGTCAACTGAGACTGTTCGCTAACTTAGATGGGTCTTAAGTTGTCTAGCTCTATCAATGTAATATCCTATTTCTGTGGGGTAGATGGAAGGTATTTGCTATATGTTGAAGCTATTGAACTTTCCACTTCCATGATATTTAGTTATTTATTACTTATTCAGTGCTGGTATTAAGGCATGAACTCTGACTCAGGCTTTTGCTTTTTTTTTTTTTTTCTCATGCAAAGCTGGTGCTCTACCACCTTAGTTATTCCTCTACTTTACCAAGATTTCTCTTAATAATTTTACTAAGGTCTGTAATGTTAGCTACTCAGGAAACTGAGAATAAAGAATGCCAGTTCAAAGTCAGCCATTGCATAAAAGTTTATGAAACTCAACACCAGAAGCTGAAAGGGAGGCACACACCATCCTTAAGAACTGTCTAGAGGGTCAGGAGTGCAGCTTAGTGGTAGAGTGCTTGCCTGCTATGAAGCCCTGGAATCCATGCCTTAGTAAAAAAAAGCCAGAAGTGGTTCTGTGGCTCAGGGTAGAATGCTACCCTTGAGAAAACTTAAGAATGGTGCCCAGGCCCTGAGTTCAAGCCCTAGGAAAAATGAACTACCAAGCTTATCTATGGAGAGTTGTAGTAGAGGATTTATTATTAATCTAGGGGAGGGGGGCATGGGACTTGAACTCTGGGCTTGGGCACTGTCCCTAACCTCTGCAACTCAAGGCTACCACCCTACCCTGAGCCTAAGCATTGTCCCTGAGCTCTTATTCAAGAATATCGCCTTCCCCTTCACTCACAGCCCCACTTCCAGTTTTCTAGTGGTCAACTGGAGATTAGAGTCTTATGGTCCTTAGTGCCCTGGCTGGCTTTGAACAATTATCCTCAGACCTCAGACTCCGGAGTAGCTATAGAGATGTGAGCCACTGCCCCTGGCTTTATTACTATTTTTTTTTTTTTTGTCAGTCTGGGGCTTAAACTCAGGGCCTGTTATTGTACTCAAGATTAATATTCTACCACTGTGAGCCATAGCACCACTTCTAATTTTCTAGTGGCTAGTTGGAGGTAAGAGTTTCAAGCTGGCTTTGAACTGTGATCCTCAGATCTTAGCCTCCTGAGAAGCTAGGATTACAGTTGTAAGCCACCAGTGCTTGGCCTAATAAATTATTTTAAAAATATAATTTCTTCATCATTTTTATTAAAGTGTTATAAAGAAAGAAGGCTGCCATTTCATTTTGTTAGGTAGTGAGTGCAATTCAATTCTTTTTGGACAATGTCACCTTTCCTTTGCTTTTTGTAGTAGATTTTTTTCTGTATGGTGCTAGCTGTCAAGCATATGAATTCCTTTTCCCTGTATAAACCAAGGTGTTTTCAAATTCATACTCTTTCTACCTCAACCCTCAGAGTGTAGTTAGTACATAAGGGAAATTTCTCTGAAAATAACACAAAGGTTAATAGTTGTAATCTTAGCTGAGAATTCAAACCAGCCCGGGCAGGAAAGTCCATGACACTCATCTTCAATTAACAATCATAAGAAGGGAGGAAAAAGCTATAATCAGCTACCAAAATAATTATTTTAGAATCCAGTTTAGTTTTAAAAAATAAGTGATCAGGACTACAATTTGCTACTTTTTTTGTTTGTTGTTTGGTTTTAGTGAGTGTTGGGGTTTGAACTCAGGGCCTGGGCACTGTCCCTGATCTTTTGCCACAGTGCCACTTTTGGCTTCTTCTGATTATGTGGTATTGAAGAATCTAACTTAGGCTTCATGAATGCTAGGCAAGCACTCTACCATGAAGCCACGTTACCAGCCCAATTTTTTATTTCTGATAACTTTTTTTTTTTTTTTGGCCAGTCCTGGAGTTTGAACTCAGGGCTTGAGCACTGTCCTTGGGCTTTCTCAAGGATAGTGCTCTACCACTTGAGGCACAGCACCACTTTTGTAGATATGTGCTACTGCGGACTCGAATCTGGGTCTTCATGCAAATTAGGCGAGCGCTTTACCACTAAGCCAAATTCCTGGTCCCGATAACTGGCTTTTTGGTAAGTACTTTCTTTTTTTGGTGGGTCCTGGGGCTTGAACTCGGCCTTGGGCATTGTCCCTGAGCTCTTCAGCTCACGGCTACCACCCTACCCTTGAGCTAAGCCCCACTTCCTGTTTTCTAGAGGTTAACTGGAGATAAGAGTCTCCGGTCCTTTTGTGCCCCGGCTGGCTTTGAACCTGATCCTCAGATCTCAGCCTCCTGAGATGCTAGGATTACAGGTGTGAGTCAAGGCTCCGGGCTATAACTACTTTTACACTTCCTTTGAGACTGTGTGTGTGTGTGTGAGAGAGAGAGCTCGGTCTTGGGGCTTGAGCTCAGGGCCTGGGCTCTGTCACAGAGCATGTGTTCAAGGCTAGTGCTCCACCTCTCCAGCCTCAGGGCTGCTCCCGGGCTTTTTCAGAGTAGTTTACTTGAAATGAGAGTCTCTCATATTTTTCTGTATGGGGTGGTTTCCAACCTAGATCAGGAATAGTTAAGATTAAAGGTGTGACCCATCAGTCCCCTGCCCCTGAAGTGTTTTTGTTTTTTTTTTTTTTTTTGCTCTAGGCTGGTCCTCTGCCACTTTGGCTGCAGCTCCACTTCTGGGTTTTGTTTTGTTAATCTGAGCTCCTGTCCCTGTGGAAGACCACAATTTGAAGGCCTCTAAAGGGGAACCGAAGTCCTTCCTTAAGACTCAGTCTTCAAAACCACCAGGAAACAAGCCAGGCTGCATGTGTGGTTCAAGTGCCTGCCAACTTAAGTGTCCCTGAGTTCAAACTCCAGCACTACCACCACAGATTCGCCCCCACCCCACCCCACCCAGTCCGATGCAGGTTCAGTGGACACAGTTGCCTACAATCCCAGCTACTAGGGAGGCTAATGCAAATGGATGCCAGGAGCCCAAGTGATCGAGGCCTAGCAGGGTGAGGACACAATACACCCTTCAGAAACACAAAGCTCCCTTTTAAAAGACACCGATAGGATAGAAGGTGAACCGTATATTAAAACGACTTATATCTCAATTTAGAAAGCAGCTGTCAGATAAGATTTTTCCAAGTTAACTGTAGATGAAGCAAAACAAAATGGCGACGGGCTGCCCCGGCCACGTGATCACCATTTTGTCTCCTTCCCAGGCCTTTTCTCCAGCGCGGGCTTCCAGGCACGTCGCGGCTCATTGTTCAGCGAAGCCAAGGTAACCCTTCTCAGGCGCGCTCCCGTTCTAGCGGTGTAGGCCAAGGGACGAGTGTCAAGAGCGCGAGCCGAGGAGCGCGCACGCAGGACGTCACGCCGTAGGCGTCATTCCTCCAGGAGCTGGGGGGAGGGGGGAGAGGCGTGGAGCGAGACGGGGAAGTTGGCGCATGCGCGCACGGCTGACGGGTTTGAAATGGCTTCGGTGTTAGCCGGGACCCGACTCAGGTGAAGGTCTGGTTAACGTGTGTTTAGAGCATCGGGTGGTGGAGCCGAGGTTCCTAACATCTTAGGGGATGCTCAGTAAGATAAGGGGGGCCGGTTTCGGTGACCTACTAGCCGCAGGCCGGCGACGGTGGGGCTCTCGTGGGACCGAGGCGGGAGGGACGCGGTCCCTTTTGTGCGGGTCGGAGCAGGCCCCGCGCGGCCTCCCCTCCCCCGCCGCCGTGTTCCCGGCCCCGCGGCCGCCAGCGCGGCGCCCGCACCCCTCGGCTTGGCTCCCCCGAGGCCGGCCCGTCGCCCCGGTGGTCCGCACGGACTAGGTGCTAGGTTCGCGGCTTCCGGGGCAGGGGAGGAGGAAGGGAGGCGCCGGGCGGCTGGCGGTGGGAGGGGGCGGTTTGCGGGGTTGGGGGCGGTGGGGATGGAGGCGCTCGCGGTGCGGCCTGGCGTCTGGGAAGTCCCGGACCGTGAGGATCCCGGTTAACGCTGGTCCCGGCGCGAAGCCAGGGCGGCCCATTCCGTCTTCCCGGCTCTGCGCCCGGCCCGCAGGAAGCTGGGGCCCGAGGAAGATGGATGGCCGCGCCGCGCTCCTGCGCGTCGGTCGGAGGGAGTGGCGGCGAGCACGCCGCGAGATGCGCGCACAGAGGTCGTCGCGGTTTCTGGCTTGATCTGGGGGGACAGAGGGTCCTCCCCGGGGGCGCGTTATCCTTACTGGCTGTCCCCTCGGTGGAGGGGAGGGGAAGAAGGCCCTTAATGGTGATTCCCTCGCCCGTTCCCCACTCTAGGAAGTAGACTCGATCGTTCTTAAAAATGGTCTTTTATTTTTATTCGAGGGGTGAGTTTCTTGCCGATTTCCATTACTGCTTTCATTTCTGCTCGATCTCAATTTTCAACCCCTCGCCCAAAGGAAAACACGCAGCCGGTATAGAACTCATGAACAATCGGGTAGATAATGGCAAATAATTTTCTGTCTGGATGTGACAGTTTGTAGTACGTGTCTTTGAAGTCCACTCTTTACTACTCTTCTTTAAAAAGGGGGAGGAGGTACTTTTGGCGATTCAGTTATTGTAAGATTTTTTTTTTCTTTTGGCTTATTTCAAATGTTCCTGTACATCTTTTCTACCTCTAATAGAGTTATTTCTATTTAGGATGTCCTTGATACACTATTTCAGATACCCTTTGGTGAGGTTTGTACTTTCGGTTGAACTTTGCAACATGAATCCTTTCTTAATAGATCGCTGCTATAGAAGAGAAACGGTGAAGGATTTTTTCCCCCCTTGCACCATGGCTCAGTTTGGAGGACAGAAGAATCCGCCCTGGGCTACTCAGTTTACAGCCACTGCAGTATCACAGCCAGGTCAGGCTACTGTAAATGTGCGGTAAGGGGGGGTGGGGTGTGGAACCCTCTCATGACTGTGTTGATTTAAGCTCTGCATAATATGGCAAAATATTTGCAAATGATGTGCCCTTTATTTGTGAAGGTTTACTTATTGACATCCTATATTCCCTAGCCTGGCTTGGGAACTCATTACATATCCCATTCTGACCTCAAACTGCTGGTATCCTGCCTAGACCTCCTGAATTACAGGCTTGTGTCACACTTAGCTCATATATATATATACCGTTTATAAAATAGTTTCACAGTTTGTTTTTTGGCTGGTCCTGGGGCTTGAACTCAGGGCCTGGGCAATGTCCTTGGGCTTTCTCAAGGTTAGTGCTCTACTGCTTGAGCCACAGTACCACTTCCAGCTTTTTCTGTGTATGTGATACTGAGGAATGGAACCAGGGCTTCATGCATGCTAGCTAGGCAAGCACTCTACCACTAGGTCATGCTTCCAGCCCCAGTTTCATAGTTTTTATTTAAAAATTATTTGGGGGAGGGGATGGCACAGTCAGTTCTGCAGTTTGAACTTAAAGCCTCACCCTTGGGTAGGCAAGGAATCATAACACTTGACTCACCTCAGTTCCTTGCCCAGACTGGCCTCAAACCCAGATTCTCCAAATCTCCTTCTCTTGGAATTACAGATGTGAGCCACTGTGCCCAGCTCACCCATATTCTTAGAAAATATTTTATTTATATATATCATTATCATTTATCATATCACTTACTGATTGGATCATTAGATTTTGCTTTCCTTCTTTAGACAGGATCTTACTTTGTTGTACATTCTGGCTTTGAGCCCTCATCCTCTTCAGTGCTTGATAGCTTTCGGTTCTTCTGTCCTCAGTGCTGGGATTGTAAAGGTGTGCCACCACACCTGCCTGGAGTTTTTACTTATAAAGTGTTTGTTACATAAGTGTTTAGAGTTTGAAGTAAGTGTCAATAAGGATTCTACAGAATGAGGTTTTGAGTACTTAGAAAAGTTTTGGCCTATGTTGTTAATTTGAATGTAATTTTGTTGCTATTGGGGTTTTTCAGACCAAGTCTATATGTATCCTAGGCTTTGAACTTCTTTCTCATACTTTATTCTGGAATCAGAGGCATGCACCACTACAAGTGGCTTCTGTTTTTGTTTTTGATCCATATTGTGTGCTAGTTTGTTGCTGTGTTTTACTTAAAATAATTGTTTTGTGATTAGAGGTTAGTTGCAGAGACATTGCCTGAACTGTTTCAAAATTGTTAGAAATTATTAGCTGGATGACCTTACTCTTAACGGAAAAGGTACCTCAAAGTTTTCCCTTTTTCTCTCTTGTTTCTGTTTCCCTCTGCCCCATCCCTTGCGGTTTTTGGTCTGTCGTGGGGCTTGAACTCTGGGCCTGGGCATTGTTCCTGAGCTCTTCAGCTCAAGGCTACTGCCCTATCCCTTGAGCCACAGTTTCACTTATGGTTTTCTGGTGGTTAATTGGAGGTGAGAGTCTCACAGACTTTAGTGCCCGGAATGGCTTTGAACCTTGATCCTTAGATCTCAGCCTTTTGAGTAGCTAAGATTACAGGCATGAGCCACCATGTCTGGCTCTCTCTCTTTCTCTTTTTTATTTTCTAGTCCTGAGCATGATTTCAGGGCCTGACCACTGTCCTTGGGCTTTTCCTCAAATGGAGCCAAGCACTATTTCTGGCTTTTATGTGTATGTGGTAATGAGGAATTGAACCCAGGTCTTTGTGCATGCTAGGCAGGCACTCTACCACAAGGCCAAATTCCTGGCCCCCTTTCTTTCTTGTCAGTTGTGGGGCTTGAACTCTGAGCCTGCATGCTGCCCCTAAACTCTTCAGCTCAAGGCTACTGCTCTACCACTTGAGCCACAACACCACTTCAAGTTTTTGAGTAGTTTATTGGAGATTGGAGTCTCAGGGGACTTTTCTGCATTGGCTAGCTTTGAACTGTGATCCTCAGATCTTAGCCTCCGGAGTAGCTAGGATTAAAGCTGTGAGCTATTGGTGCTGGCTAAGGTTGGCACTTTATCCCTTTAGCCACAACTCCAGCTTTTTGGCTGGATTCTTAGTGACTTTTCTCCCTGGGTTAACTTCAAACTTATCTTCCAGGTCTTTCTCACTCTCAGCTTTCTATGTAACTAAGATTTATAGGTGTGAGGTAGGGGACTTTCCAGGCCAGGGTGTCTTTAAATTTCAGTTCTCAGATCTTATCCTCCTGAGTAGCTAGGATTATAGGCGTGAGCCACCAGCATCAGACTGTAGTATATTCTTTTTTTTTTTTTTTTTGCCAGTTCTGGGGCTTGAACTCAGGACCTAGGGTCTATTCTGGTACTTTCTTAAGGATAGAACTCTACCACTTGAGCCACTGTACTACTTACAGCTTTTTTTCTATGTATGTGATATTGAGTAATCTACCCTGGGCTTTGTGCATCCTAGGCAAGCACTCTACCAGTAGGCCAAACTCCCTGCCCTGTACTATATTCTTACACAGAAAAAAGTTTGTGTATTTTCACCTACAGACACAGTGCTTTTTAAAAAATTTTTGACCCAAGTTTGGTTCAAACAGTTGATTCAGACTCTTTGGATATAGACTGTACTGGTTTCATATCCTTTGAATATGTATCTACTGGTAGATTATATGGTAATTCTATTTTTAATTTTTTGAGGTACTTCTATATTATTTCCATTGTACTAGTAATTTACATTCCCATCAACAGTGTACTAGGGTTTCACATCCTTACCAGCAGTTGTTACCATTTCTTTTTTTTTTTTGTCATAGGGCTTGAACTCTGGGCCTGAGTGTTGTCCTTCACCTCTTTTTTTTTTTTTTTTGCCAGTCCTGGGCTTGGGCTCAGGGCCTGAGCACTGTCCTTGGACTTTCTCAAGGCTAAAGCTCCACCACTTGAGCCTCAGCACCAGTTCCGGCTTTTTTTCTATGTATGTGGTACCGAGGAATCGAACCCGGGTCTTCATGCATGCTAGGCAAGCACTTTAACCACTAGGCCAAACTCTCGGCCCATGTCCTTCAGCTCTTTAACTCAAGGCTACCAAGGCTGCTGCCCTACCCCTTGAGCCACAGCACCAATTCCAGTTTTCTGGTGGTTAATTGGAGGTAAGAGTCTCACAGACTTTAGTGCCCAGACTGGCTTTGAACTGTGATCCTCAGATCGCAGCCTCCCGAGTAGCTAGAATTATAGGTGTGAGCTACCAACACCTGGCAGGTTTTTTTGGTGGGTGTGAGGTGGGGGAGGGCAGTCCTGAAGCTTGAACTTAGGGCCTCAGCACTGTCCTTGGGCTTTCTCAAAGCCAGAGCTCTAACACTTGAGCCACAGCACCACTTCTAGCTTTTTCTGTATAGGTGGTACTAAGGAATTGAACCTGGGTCTTCATGTATGCTAGGCAAGCATTTTACCACTAGGCCAGACTCCTGGCCCTACTTGGCTGTTTTGTTTTTGAGTAATGGTTTCACTACGTAGGTAAGTTCAACAACACTACTGAAACTGTGCTTTCTGTTTCTTAGTAATTAAGCACTCATGGAAAATTGATGGAAGGAAGCAAAATAATCTTTATTTCACCCCACCCCTTTAATATCATTTTAGCTGCATTGGGTGTTCAGCAGCCATCACTTCTTGGAGCATCTCCTACGATTTATACCCAGCAGACTGCCTTGGCAGCAGCAGGCCTGACCACACAAACACCAGCAAATTATCAGTTAACGCAAACTGCAGCATTGCAGCAACAAGCTGCTGCTGCAGCAGCTGCATTGCAACAGGTAGGTTTTTAATAAGTTCTTAATGTGTGACATAGAGTATAAAAATCTGAATAGCTAGAGATGCTGTTTCCTTGTTTTGAAGAACAAAGAATTTGGGGACTTTGTTAATGCCTTTTTCATGGTATAAGTAACATAAGAAAAACATGCCATATATGGCCAGTATATATTGGAAAGTAGAGTTACATACTCAAAGTTAAATTCACATACTGTTATTTGAAAAAAATTCAAGTCAGGTTTAGCTCTTCTAGAAAGTTTGGTTTTGGGTAAATATTTTAATATATGAATGTCGCTTTTGAGAAAATATAAAACTAATAACATTTTTCATTAAATAATCTGATTTTTTTCATCTTTCAGCAATATTCACAACCTCAGCAGGCCTTGTATAGTGTGCAGCAACAGGTTAGTTATACTTTCCATGATAAAAATTTGTTTATTTTTTTTACTCCTAGATCTTGAACTTGGGTTTGGCCACTATCTCTGAGTTTTTTCTTTGTTTTATCAAGGATGACACCACTTGAGCCACAGTTCACTTCTGGCTTCTTTTTTTTTTGCTAGTCATGGGTTTGAGCTCAGGGCCTGAGCACTGTCCTTGGACTTTCTCAAGGCTTCAGGTTTATCACTTCCGGTTTTTTTTAAATGTATGTGGTACTGAGGAATTGAACCCCCTTCGTGCATTCTAGGCAAGCACTCTACCACTAGGCCAAATTCCCAGCCCAACACTTTTGGCTTTTTGGTGGTTAATTGGAAATAGAGTTTGATGGATTTTACTGCCTCTGCTGGCTTCAAACTGTGATCTTCTCAACCTCTGGAGATGCTTGAGTGGTGTGAGCCACTTGTTCCTGGTTAAGACTGTCTTGAATTAGAACCTCATGTAGATTGTTATCTTTGCTTATGTCATGTTTGTATTCCATAGTTTATTTTTCACCTTTCACATCCATTTTCTTTCTTTCTAGTAAACAAAGATTTTTCTATTGCCATAAAAATTTTATCTCAATGTATATATGTTCATATACTTAGATATACCTGCTTAGGACAAATCTGACCACTTAATAGGAGTATGTTTCATTTTAGGCATATATGGGAATTGTATGTATGAATATGTATGTATTGTTTTTTTTTTTATTTTTTATTATGTTGTCAGTCCTGGGGCCTACACTCTTGGCCTGGGTGCTGTCCCAGAGCTTTTTAGCTCAAGGCTTACTGCCCTACTCCTTAGAGCCTCAGCAACACTTTGGCTTTTCTTGTTGTTAATTGGAGATAAGAGTCTTGTGGTCTTTAGTGCTCAGACTGGCTTTGAATCAGGATCTTTAGATCTCAGCCTCTTGAGTAGCTAGGATTAGAGGTGTAAGCCACCATGCCCAGCTATTTATTTATTTTTATTTATTTATTTATTTATTTATTTTTGTCAGTCATGGGCCTTACACTGAGGGCCTGGGTACTGTGCTTGAGGTCTTTTTGTTCTATCACTTTGAGCCATGGCACCATTTCTGGTTTTCTGGTGGTTGATTGGAGATAAGAGTCCCATAGTCTTTTCTGTCCCTACTGGGTTTGAACTAAGATAAGATCTTCAGATCTCAGCCTCATGAGTGGTTAGGATTACAAGCATGTGGCACCAGCACTTGCCTTGTTTATTTTGTCTTTTTTTTTTTTTTTTTTTTTTTGCCAGTCCTGGGCTTGAGCTCAGGGCCTGAGCACTGTCCTTGGACTTTCTCAAGGCTAGAGCTCTACCACTTGAGCCTCAGCACCACTTCTGGCTTTTTTCTATGTATGTGGTACCGAGGAATCGAACCTGGGTCTTCATGCATGCTAGGCAAGCACTTTAACCACTAGGCCAAACTCCCGGCCCCTATTTTGTCTTTTTAAATAATTTTATTGTTATTATTAAGGTATTGTATAGAGGGATTACCATTTCAACAAGTTTTTTTTTTAACCAAAATGACCTTGAACTCCTTTTCCTCCTGCCTTAGCCCCCTGAGTATTGTGACTACAGGTATAATTGTTATATCATCCAATTGTAGTGGTATATATATATATATATATATATATATATATATATATATTTTTTTTTTTTTTTTTGCCATCCCTGGGCTTGGGCTCAGGGCCTGAGCACTGTTTTGGGATTTTCTCAAGGCTAGCACTCTTACCACTTGAGCCTCAGCACCGCTTCCGGCTTTTTGCTATGCATGTGGTACCAAGGAATCGAACCTGGGTCTTCGTGCATGCTAGGCAAGCACTCTAACACTAGGCTAAACTCCCGGCCCTGTAGTGGTATTTTTTAGTCAAATTATAATATTGGTAATATTGAGTTATATTTCAATATGGTCAATAACACATTGTAGACTCTTCCCCTTTAGAAAATGTTGGTGTTTTTCACATGTTCTGGAAAAAAAAAAATCTTTGAACTTAATTGAATGTAGTTAAGTGCTTGCTATGGCACACGTTACTTCTTTATATCAGATTTGCATTTGTAAAAAGTTGTAAGTCTCCCCCCCCCCCCCCCAATATCCTGGGGTTTGAACTCCAGGCCCAAGCACTGTCCTTGGGCTTTTTCAAGGTTAGTGGCTCAGTACAACTTTTGGCTTTTTCTAAGAAATCCAATCCAGGTCTTCGTGTATGCTAGGCAAGCACTCTGACACTAGGTCAGACTTCTAAACTCCTGGCCCCCCTTAAAAGTTGGAAGTCTTATAGCTAGTGATAGGCTCTTCTTTTTTTTTTTGGCCAGTCTTGGGGCCTGGGCACTGTCCTTAGACACTTTTTGCTCAAGGGTAGTGCTCTACCACTTGAGCCACAGTGCCACTTCTGCCTTTTTCTATCTGTGTGATACCATGGAATTGAACCCAGGGCTTCATGCACAGTAGGCAAGCATGCTACCACTAGGCCCTGCTCCTGACCTAATTTTTTATTGTTTTTTGTGTGATAGTCTTTTATGATAAAGGCCAAGCCAGCCTTGAATTTAGAATCCTTCTGTCTCATCCTTGCAAGACCTATGATTATACGTGTGTACTACTAGGCCTGGAAGAAAATTGCCTTTTAAACATTATATTACCTTTAAAAAAAAAAGCATACCAGAACCCTGAGTTTAAACCCTAGGACTAGCAAAAATAAATTCAAATAACATGGGAGGTTTTTGTTGTTGTTGTTTGTTTCCCCCTTTATGCTAGTCCTCAGGCTTGAACTAAGAACGTGGACATTGTCCCTGAATTTCTTTTCTCAAGGCTACCACTATACCATTAGAGCCACAGTGCCACTTTAGCTTTTTCTGTTTATGTGATAAACAGAATGTGGGCCACATTCCCAGTCCCTAAAGGTATTTTATTTTATTTGCCATTTGGGGCTTGGACTCAGGGCCTGAGTACTGTCTGTGGGCTTTCTCAAGGATAGAGCTCTACCACTTGAGCCTCAGCACCACTTCTGGCTTTTTTTCTATGTATGTGGTACCAAGGAATTGAACCTGGGTCTTTGTGCATGCCAGGCAAGCACTCTATCACTAGGCCAAACTACCGGCCAGGTATTCTATTTTAAAAAAGACATCTGTGTAGGTGGGAGGCGTGGCTCATGCTACCCAAGAGGCTGACATCTGAGGATCAAGGTTCAAAGCCTGTCCAGGAACTAAAGTCTGTGCGACTTTTTTCCCCCCCTGGAGCTTGAACTCATGTCCTGAATACTGTCCTTCGGCTTTCTCAAGGCTTGATCTCTACCACTTAAGCCACAGCACCACTTCTGGCTTTTTTTTTCCGCATGTGTACTGAGGAATCAAACCCAAGTCTTTGTGCATCCTAGGTAAGCACTAAACCGGTAGACCTAACTTCCAGCCCTTCAGTGAGGGGCTCCAGTTAACCACTAGAAAATCAGATGTGTCGCTGTGTTTCAAGGGATAGGGTGGTAGCGTTGAGCTGAAGAGCCCAGAGTCCATCAGTTGACCAAAAAAAAAAAAAAAAAAAGACGCTTGTGAAGTAATTCTAATTCTTTTTAACTTTTATTTTTTTCAGTTACAGCAACCTCAGCAGACCATTTTAACACAGGTTAGTTTCCTGGGGTTTTAATTATTTCTTTCTTCATTCAAATGTCTGTGGCATTTGTATTGCTAAGTAAATATAAGAATATGTTACTGTAGTTTGTGAGTTTTGCTCACCTGTCAAGCTATTATATAGTATGAAATCTTTATAACTTTTTGTTTTCTATAGTATTTGGATTTGTACTTAGTGCTTTGTGCTACTTTTATACTTTTTTCTTCCTTATTATTTTCTTTTTAGTAGTAGGGTATGAGCTCTAGACCTCTCTCTAGGCAAATGCCCTACTATTTGAGTTATGCATCCTGGCTTCATATTTTCTTATTGGATATAAGTTTTATATTTTTTTTTATTTTTTATATGTGTGTTGTACTAGAGTTTTGAACTGGGCATAATGCTTGCTAGCCAGGTACTCTACCACTTAAGCCATACCCCTAGCTTTCTTTTCTTTCTTTCTTTTTTTTTCCTAGTCCTGGGGCTTGTACTCAGGGCCTGGGCTCTGTCCTTGATCGTGTCTGTGCTTAAGGGTAGCTATGTACTACTTGAACCATAGCACTACCTCCAGCCTTCTCTATG
The DNA here is from genome assembly GCF_031878675.1 of Megascapheus bottae. Lineage (NCBI taxonomy): Eukaryota > Metazoa > Chordata > Mammalia > Rodentia > Geomyidae > Megascapheus > Megascapheus bottae. The sequence goes on from NC_143523.1 coordinate 42,511,967, forward strand.
TATATGGTACTGAGGAATTGAACCCAGGGCTTCATGCATGCTAGGCAAGCACTCTACCACTGAGCCCTTCTCTTTTTTTTTTCCCCCTTTCTGTTTCTTGAGGTTTTTGCCTGAACCAGCAGGATGCCTGTGCTCTGTTTTTTGGGGCTTTCTCAAAAAACACTAGAGCCACAGCACCACATCTGGCCTTTTCTGTGTATGTGGTACTGAGGAATCAAACCCAGGTCTTTGTGCAGGCTAGGCAAGCACCCTATCACTAGGACAAACTCCTGGCTCCCGATTATTTGACTTTCTTTTTTCTTTCTTTTTTTTGTTGGTTGTGGGATCTGAACCCTGGTCCTGGGCACTGTCCGTGAGCTTTTCAGCTCAAAGCTACCGACCTACCCCTTGGCCTGGGCCTCGTCTCTGAGCTCTTCATGTCAAGATTACCGCCACTTCTGGTTTTCTGGTGGTTAATTGTAGTTAAGAACCTTATAGACTTTAGTGCCTGGGCTGTTTCTGGTGGTTAATAGGAGATAAGAGCCTCATGAACTTTAGTGCCTGGTCTGGCTTTGAACCGTTATCCTCAGATATCAGCCTCCTGAGTAGCTAGGATTACAGGCCTGGGCCACTGTACCCAGCTTGGATTTTTGACTTTCTACTTAAGAACTAAAATGTTTTTGAAACTTACTTTGATTTTTTTTTTCTTGGTATGGCTTGTGAAAACACTTCTTATTGATGAAGTAGATTGAAAATAATTTAGTTTTTCAGATTTGATTATAGTAAATGCAAATGTATATTTTATAACTTCATATAAACAAATATTAAGATTTAGGGTTTAAATAGTCATTTCATTTTTAGAGATTTTTATATTAGTATGTTAATAGTACAATTGGTTTTGTTTCCTAGCCGGCGGTTGCATTGCCTACAAGCCTTAGCCTGTCTACTCCTCAGCCTGCAGCACAGATAACCGTATCATATCCAACACCACGGTCCAGTCAGCAACAAACCCAACCTCAGAAGCAGCGAGTTTTCACAGGAGTGGTTACAAAGCTACATGATACATTTGGATTTGTGGATGAAGATGTATTCTTTCAGCTTAGGTAAACTTTATTTGATATTGGTAGTGTTTTTTGTGTTTAAATTTGTTTATTATCTTTACAGAGGAGTTCAGTTTTACATATCAGTTTATGAGTAAAATGCATCTTTAATACTGTTATCCCTTTCATCATTCTCCTGACACATTCATGTTTTTTTGTATAGAGCATTTAATTGTAGTGAAGATAGTAATTTAGCTATAATTTATGTGTCCATCTTGGGGCTTGAACTGTTGGTTCTGCCCCTGGTGTTTTGTGCTCAGTCTTTTTTTTTTTTGGCCAGTCCTGGGACTTAAACTCAAAGCCTGAGCATTGTCTGTCCTTGGTCATTCTCAAGGCTAGAGCTCTACCACTTGAGCCTTAACACCACTTCTGGCTTTTTCTGTGTATGTGGTACCAAGGAATCCAACCCAGGTGTTCGTGCATGGTAGGCAAGCACTCTGCCATTAGGCCAAATTCCTGGCCATGTCCTCAAGTCTTATAAAAACAGCTGTGCTTTGGTGGCTATAATCCTAGAGGCTGGGATTTGAGGGTCACAGTTTGAAACTAACCTAGGCAGGAAAGTCCCTGAAACTCTTTAACTTCAATAAACCACCAGAAAACTGGAAGTGGACCTGTGGCCCAAAGTGGTAGAGTGCTAACCTTGAACAAGAAAGCTCAAAGACAATGCCCAGGCACTGAGTTCAAGTCTCACAATTGACAGGAAAAAAAAAAAAAGAAAAATTGCCATGAATTTGGAGCTAGGAGCATGGCCTGGTGGTAAGAGTGCTTGCCTAGCATGCACAAAGCCTTGGGTTCAATGCTTTGGTACCACATATACAAGAAAATCGGAAGTGGTGCTATGGCTCAATCGGTAGAGCTCTATCCTTGAGAAAGCCCAAGGACAGTGCTCAGGCCCTAAGTTCAAGCCCTATGACTCGCACCAACCCCCACCCCCGGCCAAAAAAAAAGTCTCATAGACTTTACTGCCTGTGCTGGTTTCAACTCATGATCTTCAGATCTTGGCCACCTGAATAGCCACCAGTGCTAGCTTGTAATTCTTTTTGTTTTTATTTTTTTAATCATTTAGTTGGTTTTATATTTGTATCTCTGCCCGTGTTTATTAAATAACTGATGATAGTGAATTCCTTATATGTTTGTGTCAGATTTTAGTGATATTTCTGTTTATATTCTAAGCAAGACTTAGATTGGGGTTGAACTAGTTATAATAGGCTTTTAAAAATCTAACCTTCTGGGGCCGGGAGTTTGGCCTAGTGGTTAAAGCGCTTGCCTAGCATGCATGAAGACCCGGGTTCGATTCCTCGGTACCCCACATACATAGCAAAAAGCCAGAAGTGGTGCTGAGGCTCAAGTGGTAGAGCTCTAGCCTTGAGAAAGTCCAAGGACAGTGCTCAAGCCCTGAGCTCAAGCCCAGGACTGGCAAAAAAAAAAAAAAAAAAAAAAAAAAAAAATCTAACCTTGTGTTAGATTTGTTAACATCTTCATTTTTTTTTAAGTTCTTTTGTATTTTTTTTTTTTTTTTTTGCCAGTCCTGGATTAACTCAGGGCTTGAACACTGGCCTTGGGGTTTCTCAAGGCTAGAGCTCTACCATTTGAGCCATAGAATCACTTCGGACTTTTTCTATATATGTGGTACCAAGGACTCAAACCCAGGTCTTCATGCATGCTAGGCAAGCACTCTACCCCTAGGCCAAATTCCCATCCCCACTATAACTTCTTTATTTTGGGTGTGCATGATTGTTATTTTTTTTTAATTCTACACTTTTTTTTAAACAGTTTTTTTTAATTGTTGAGATAATGTATAGAGGGGTTATAGTTAAATTCATCACTACTTCTCACACATTGATATCCCTTCTCATGTTTTTATCCCATTTCTCTCCCCCACCCCTCCCACTCACTTTGTTAACTTCTTAATTGCATAGTATTAGGAACAAAAGATTGATAGACTAACATTCACAGTCGTACTTACCAGCTTAGTCTGTAGCAAGAAGCATGAAGATCCCTTATGTGTATTTCTATTAATGTTCCTTAGGATCATTCATTGTATTTAGGAAATAGAAGCTAATAATACTGTTAAGGATTTTTCTTTAGTTGGACTTGCTACTTTTTTTTTCCTCTTAGTGATGGGCCTGGGCAATGTCCCTGAGCTCTTCAGCCCAAGGCCATTGCCCTACCCCCTGAGTCACAGCAACACTTCTGGTTTTCTAGTGGTTAGTTGGAGATAGGAATCTCACAGTCTTTAGTGCCCGGGATGGCTTTGAACCTAGATCCTCAGATCTCGGCCTCCTGAGTAACTAGGATTACAAACATGAGTCACTGCACCTGGCTGGACTTGCTATTTTTCAAATCTTAGTCAAAGCAAATCTTACTCTAGGATTATAGAAGGTAAAGCATCAATTTTGATGTGTTTTTATTTTCGTCTATTTGTATTGCATCAGTCCTGGTGCTTGAACTCAGGTCCTAGTGCTAGCACCCTACTACTTGAGCCACAACTTCACTTCTTACTTTTTTGGTGGTGCTTAATTGGAACTGAGTCTCACAGACTTTCTTCCCTAGACTGCCTTTCAACCCTATCCCCATTTCTCAGCCTCCTGAGTAGCTAAGGTTGCATGTATAAGCCACCTGTACCAGGCTCAGTTTTGAAATTTTTTAAGCCTCTGTTTTGTGGAGTAGTGGGGAGAAGGAGAGTTGTGAACAGTTGTGCCGTTTGAAATCTGGGCATTCCACTTGATAGACAGGCACTCTACCACTTGATCCATAACCTCAGCCAATATGTACTTTTTTTTAAAAAAAAAAAAAGCTTGTTGGGATTAGGAATATGGGTTAGTGGTAGAGTGCTTGCCTAGCATGCATGAAGCCCTGGGTTTGATTCCTCAATACCACATAAACAGAAAAGCCATAAGTGGCGCTATGGCTCAAGTGGTAGAGTGCTAGCCTTGAGTAAAAAAGCTGAGATCGACCCCAGACCCTGAGTTCAAGCCCCAGGACTGACCCTCCCCCCCCCCAAAAAAAAAGCTTGCTAGACTTTCATTTTATATATAATATATTTTAAAGTTCTGTGCATATAAATATTTTTTTGAATTCTAAATATGCTTTGAGTTTATTTTTCATTCTAAATGTGAAAAAATGCAGCATGACCTTTTTCTAGGAGATAGGTTTTTTGTTTCAGCATTAATCATTTTGTTGAAGTTCACAGGATATGAGAGCCTAGATTGTTAGAGAAAGCATAGAGAGGCACATACATAGCATAAACTTTGAGGAATCACACAGGGTGTGTGCATGTGCACGTGTGCATATAAATATTTTTGAGATACTCTTGCGTATACATTTTTTTAATGTGTGAAAACTTACTTGAATTTCTATTTTTTTTCCAGTGCTGTCAAAGGGAAAACTCCCCAAGTGGGTGACAGAGTATTGGTTGAAGCTACTTATAATCCTAATATGCCTTTTAAGTGGAATGCACAAAGAATACAAACACTACCCAATCAGGTACGTTATGTTAGGTAGTATAAAAACTTGTAATTGAGTCTTCTGCTTCACAAGGTATTTTCTTTTGTTAATTTTTTTTTTAACCCCTTAAGAATCAGTCCCAAACTCAGCCTTTACTGAAGACTCCTCCTGCTGTACTTCAGCCAATTGCACCACAGACGACATTTGGAGTTCAGGCTCAACCCCAGCCCCAGTCACTTCTACAGGCCCAGATTTCAGCAGCCTCTATTACACCACTATTACAGACTCAGCCACAGCCTCTCTTACAGCAACCACAGCAAAAAGGTATTGTATTAAGTATGTCTTTTTGTTTTGTTTCAGCCTAACATGTATATGAAACAAGTTGTAACAAATGTATGCTTTTAATTACAAAAAATGACAAGAACTTTAAGAAATTCTGAAAGGAAGCTTAAATGTCCTTAGCACATTTCAGGGAAAATGTATTTCACATAATTACTTACAGTAATGAAAACAACTTCATTGATACAGAAATCCAAAGATAACATTGTTTACAGACTTCATTCCTTTTTCTGCTTTTGTCAAAAAATTGTTATAACCTTTATACCTCAGCTTCCCCAGTTCTGGGATTATGTATCACCATTCTTAAAGTGTGTGTGTGTGTGTGTGTGTGTGTGTGTGTGTGTGTGTGTGTGTGCGAGAGAGAGAGAGAGAGAGAGAGAGAGAGAGAGAGAGAGAGAGAGAGAGCAAGAGAGAGTGAGTGTGTTTGTGTACATGGGTTTGGTAGTACTAGGGCTCAAACTCAGGTCTAGAACATTCTTTCTTAGTTTTTCACTCAAGGCTGATGTTCTACCAATTGAGCCACACCTATACTTCTGGCTTTTTTATTTTTGGTCAGTTGGAGATAAAGTCTTACATACTTGTCTGCCTGTGTTGGCAATTCTCAGATCTTATTTAGGCTTCTGAGTAGCTAGGCTTATAGCATGAGTCATCCTTGCCCAGCTCTCCATTATATTTGAATACAGAAACTCCCGTGCATCATGTTATTAAATTGACAACTTCTTATATCTTTCTAAGGCAGCATGACTTTTTTTTTTTAATTAAAGGAGTTTTTACCGCCACAGATTGCCAAGCAGTAATTCAAACAAACCATGTAGAGCTGGCTCTCCAATAGATGCATGGCTCAAGTGGTAGCTCCCAAGATGAAACCCTAATGACCCTCCCTCCAAGAAAAAAAACTACAGTATACTGCATGCAGCAAATTAATATCTTCATCATAAAGTAATATCAGAATAATAGTGAATCATATAATAGGAAGAATGAATTATATTTATGCTTTATCTTCATGTTTCTTACTTTATGTGATAGTGATTCTCTTCACCTCAGTGACTTTAAATTGAATGAGATTAATCATTTTAAAGAAAAAAATCTTCTGCTGGGTGCAGTGGCTCATGCCTATAATCCTAGCTACTCAGGAAGCTGAGCTCTATGGATCATGGTTCAAAGCCAGCCCAGGCACTAAAGTCTGTGAGCCTCTTACCTCCAATTAATGACTATAAAACAGAAAATGGGGCTGTGGTTCAAGGGGTAGTGCAGTAACCTTGAGCTGAAGAGCTCAGGGTCAAGGCCCAGGCCCAGGCCCAGGCCCAGGGGTAGGGCAGTAGCCCTGAACTGAAGAGCTCAGGGACAGTGTCCAAGCCCAGAGTTCAAGCCCCATCACCCACCAAAAAAAAAAAAAAAAAAAAAAACGAAAGAAAGAAAACATCTTCATCTCTTGCAAAATAATGAAATGTTGGAAATGAGCATTTTAAATCTTGCATCATGAAGGACTACATATTTATCCATATTTAAATTTATACTGAACCTAAGAAGTAGAAAATAAACATAAGGGACTGGGAGTTTGGCTTAGTGGTAGAATGCTTGCCGAGCATGCACAAAGACCTGGGTTCGATTCCTCAGTACCACATATATGAAAAAAAGAAAGCTGGAAGTTGTGCAGTGGCTCAAGTGATAGAGCACTAGCCTTGAGAAAGCCCAAAGACTGGCAAAAAAAGAAAAGAAACATAAGATTTTAAAATACATTTTTAAGCTTTCAATATTGGGAAAACTCGTGAAGTAGTATATTGTCAACTTCAGTAATACATTTTCTTAACTTTAAACAGTTTTAGTAATTTCAATTTATTTGGCTGGCTGTGTAATTCAACCATGTAATTAATGCTGTTGAACTTTTTTTTAACAAGTTAAATTTTTTTCTGTATCTTTTAAAGCTGGTTTATTGCAGCCTCCTGTTCGCATAGTTTCACAGCCCCAACCAACACGAAGGTTAGATCCACCTTCTAGATTTTCAGGAAGGAATGACAGAGGGGATCAAGTACCTAACAGGAAAGATGACCGAAGGTATGTTGTAAAAATGCCCTAGGATGGTGGAGAGGACTGCACAAAAATGTGAAGTACTAGTATCACTGAACTATACACTTAAAAATGGTAAAGATGGTAAATTATGTAACGTATATTGCCACGATTTGAATTTTCTGTGGAATTTTGTTTACATTGCCTAGTAAATGCATCTCATTAAGTAACTTCCATACTACCAAAAGTATTACTAATTTTAAAAATAATTTGCTTTAAGTCGTGAAAGGGAGAGAGAAAGACGTAGATCCAGAGAAAGATCACCTCAGAGGAAACGTTCCCGGGAGAGATCTCCCCGAAGAGAAAGAGAGCGATCACCTCGGCGAGTTCGACGTGTTGTTCCACGTTACACAGTTCAGTTTTCCAAGTTTTCTTTAGATTGGTATGTTCTTATTCTTCCAATATTTATTAGATTATTGCATAATTTAATGTAAGTTGGTGCATAGTGTAGTATTAACTTTTCTTCAAAATTCATTTACTAATATTTAGAATGTTTGCTTAAGGGCACAAATGTAGTTTGAAATTATTTTCTCAACAAAACATTGTTTTTCTTTTCTTTCTTTTTTTTGTTTTCAGTCCTGGGCCTTGAGCTCAGGGCCTGAGCACTGTCCTTGGGCTTTCTCAAGGCTAGAGCTCTACCACTTGAGCCACAGTACCTCTTTGGCTTTTTTTGTTTTTATGTATGTTCGAGGAATTGAACTCGGGTCTTCGTGCATGCGAGGCAAGCACTCTACCACAAGGCCAAACTCCTGGCCCCCAAAACATTGTTTTTCTATGTACCACTATAATACCAGTTATTAGTTGGGCACTAAAGGCTCATGTCTGTAATCCTAGCTATAGGTACTCAGGAGACTGAGATCTGAAGATTGCAGTTTGAAGCCAGTCTTAGTAGGATAGTCCATGAGACTCTGATCTCCAATTAACCACCAAAAAGCTGGAAGTGGAGCTGTGGCTCAAGTGGTGGAGTGTGTCTTGAGCAAAATATCTCAGGGATAACACCCCGAAAACAAGTTCAAGCCTCAGGTCAGACACAGAAAGAAAAGCATGCTAGTTATTCCACAAGGAGGCTTCTAGACTAAATTCTATTGTAATAACATTGTTCTTGAAAGTTAAGATCATTTAAGGTTCAGATTTATTGATTATGATTAATGTCAAGCTCATGAGTAATCCATAGTGGTGAGCATTAATAAAATAATGAGCTGGGAGTTTGGCCTAGTGGTAGAGTGCTTGGCTAGCATGCCTGAAGACCTGGGTTGGATTTATTAGTACCACAAACATACATAAACCAGAAGTGGTGCTGTGGCTCAAGTAGTAGAGCACTAACCTTAAGGAAAAGCCCAAGGACAGTGCTCAGGCCCTGAGCAAGCCCCAAGACTGGCAAAAGAATAAAATAATGAACCAATTTGTCTTACCTGTGACAGTGTACTATAATATAAAAACAGACATATAGGGGCCGGGAGTTTGGCCTAGTGGTTAAAGTGCTTGCCTAGCATGCATGAAGACCCGGGTTCGATTCCTCGGTACCACATACATAGAAAAAAGTCTGAAGTGGTGCTGAGGCTCAAGTGGTAGAGCTCTGACCTTGAGAAAGTCCAAGGACAGTGCTCAGGCCCTGAGCTCAAGCCCATAACTGGCAAAAAAAATAAACAAACAAACAAAAAAGACATATAATGTATGTATATGTATATAACATTCAGCCTTTGAGCATGTTACCAAGAAGTTCTGACCATATGCAAATTTTCATATCAACTTGGAGAATTACTGTAAGATTGCATTCATAATTAAAGCACTTAGTAACCAGCATGTGGCAATTACAAATTAATAATTAATAATGGTAGTCGGTTGTCTAGGCAACTATGAGTAAATTGACAGAAAATATCACCAGTATAATAAGAAAAACTTAAACAGTGGTCAGTGCATTTTATAAACTAGATATTATAGTGGCTTTTTTCTGTAATCCCAGGTACGTTAGAGGTAGAGATCGTAAGGTTTGTGGTTCAAGATCAGTCTAGGCAAAATGTTCATGAGACCCCCCCCCCACCCCACCCCAGCTTAACAGAAGTTAGGGATGATGATTCATGCCTGTAGGCAGCCTTGAGGCTATTGAATAGTTGTCTATCATCATGCTCTGCTCCGAGGAACTAATCTTTAACTCTTCCGTTACCAATATTAAATGCTGTTCTGGGAAAAGTTGGTGCATAGTATGTGAAATTGAATACCTTTGTAGCTTTTTGTAAGTTAGACCTTCATAGTTCCCTTTGCCCCATTAGGTCAATCCCCAGACCTATTTTTATTAAAAAAAAAAATACTTTAAACTTTTATTTCTAGTTGTGGAAATCATAGTCTTTTCTTTTTTTTTTTTTTTTTTGGCAGGGGGTGGGGCAGTCCTGGGGCTTCCTTGGACACTTTTGCTCAAGGCTAGCACTCTGCCATTTGTGCCACAGTTCCACTTCTGGCTTTTTTGTGTATGTGGTTCCAGGGAATTAAACCCAGGGCTTTGTACATGCTAGGTGAGCATGCTACCACTAGGCCATGCTCCTGGCCCCCAAATTTTCTTATATGATTATTATGGTTGGTACAGTATTTTATTTGTTTATTTATTTATTTTTCATGGGGCTTGAACTCTGGGCCTGGGTGCTATCCCTGAGCTTTTCAGCTTAAGGCTGAGGAAGTCCATGAGACTTTAGAGCCCAGGCTGGCTTTGAACTGCAATTCTCAGATGTTAGCCTCCCGAGTAGCTAGGATTACAGGTGTGAGTCACCACCCCTGCCTTGCTTGCTTGCTTGCTTGCTTGCTTGCTTCCTTCCTTCCTTTCTTCTTTCCTTCCCTCCCTCCCTCCCTCCCTCCCTCCCTCCCTCCCCCCCTCCCCCCCCTCTTTCTCTCTCTTCCTGGCCTTGGGCTCAAGGCTAGAGCTCTACCCCTTGAGCCACAGCACCACTGCTGGTATGAGCTCTGGGCCTTTGTGCATGCTAAGCAAACACTAGTAGGCCAAATTCCCTGGCCCACTTCTGGCTTTTTTATATGTATATGTATGTGGTACCGAGAAATCGAACTCTAGTCTTTGTGCATGCTAAACCTGCACTCTACCTCTCAGACCAAGCTTTCCCATCCTTGGTACTGTGTTTTGAAGAAATAAAATAGTGACAATATAATTATCTATTCATCAGTGTTTTCCAGCTTAAGATTTTAACACATAGCTCTCTGCCTTTTGCCAGATTGATTACCAGATTTGCTATTTTTGGAGATGGAGTCTCTTAGGCTTACGATCTTTGAATCTCAGCCTCCTGAGATTGGCATTTAACCACATATGATTTTCATATGTCTTTCTGCAAATGTATAGCTTGTTAATATTTGTCCATTTTCATTGCTGATTTTTATGTTGAGTTATATATTTAGCTTCAGTATTAAGTGAATGTTTGTAAATCCTTTGGTAGACTGTTCATTACTTTATCTGTTTTTCAGTCCTAGTTGTGACATGATGGAGCTAAGGCGCCGTTATCAGAATTTATACATACCTAGTGACTTTTTTGATGCTCAGTTTACATGGGTGGATGCTTTTCCTTTGTCAAGACCATTTCAGCTGGGAAATTACTGCAATTTCTATGTAATGCACAGAGAAGTAGAATCTTTGGAAAAAAATATGGCCATTCTTGATCCACCAGATGCTGATCATTTATACAGTGCAAAGGTTTGTATTCCACTACCATATAACTTTTTTTAGTAGTTGTTTGTGATAAGACAATAAATTTTTAGTACTTCGTTGTTAGATACCAGACCTGAATTGCCTAAGTTTTTCTTTTTTGCCCAGTTATATCTTGGTTACTTACATAATTTAATTTTAACTTAATTTCTCTGTCCCAAATCTGAAGCTATTAAATAATTAGCTGCTTTAAAACATTTTAGACTTCATAGAAATAATGAAGTAAAGCTGATTCTATTGAGTGTTATATGGCTTCCTATAGCCTCAGATAAAATTTAATGTTGGGTGAGTGTACTGAATATTAGTCTTTAGAGTGACACCATGTATGTTGCTTCCCTCTTCCCTTCTCTTTCTCCTTTCCCCCTCCCCTGTGCCCTTCTCCTTCCCCTACTGCAGTTTGAATTCAGGGACTCTCCATAAGGATCTTCATTACAGAACCACATTTCCAGCAGTCGTGTGCGTGCGTGCGTGTGTGTGTTACTGTCTCTCTCCCTCTCTCTCCCTCCCTCCCTCCCTCCCTCCCTCCCTTTCTCTCTCTCTCTCTCTCTCTCTCTCTCTCTCTCTCTCTCTCTCTCTCTCTCTCTCTCTCTCTCTCTCTTCCTCTCTTCCTCTCTTCCTCCCTTCTTCCCTCCCTCCTTCCCTTCCTGTCTCCCTCTCCCTCCCTTTTTTGGTCCTTAATTAGAAATAAGAGTTTCACTGATTTTTCCTGCCTGAGCTGCATTCAAACTGATCCTCAGATCTCAACCTCCTCAGTAGTTAGGATTATAGGTGTGCCTACTGGCACCTCTAGCCTTTTTTGTTATGCTGGTTATTTTTGTGATAGGGTCCTCCCTGAGGGTAAGCCTGAGCTACCATTCATTTACTTGCTTTACTTACATATTTATGTATTTATATTTGTGCTAGGGTCAGGACACTCTCTTAGTTTCTTGCTCAAGGTTGGTACTCTACCACTTGAGCCACACCTGTACCTTTAATCTTTTTTTTTTTTTTTTTTTTTTTGCCAGTCCTGGGCTTGAGCTCAGGGCCTGAGCACTGTCCTTGGACTTTCTCAGGGCTAGAGCTCTACCGCTTGAGCCTCAGTACCATTTCTGGCTTTTTTCAATGTATGTGGTACCGAGGAATCGGACCTGGGTCTTCATGCATGCTAGGCAAGCACTTTTAACCACTAGGCCAAACTCCCGGCCCACCTTTAATCTTTTTTTAAAATTTTTGCCAGTCCTGGGGCTTAAACTCGGAGCCTCAGAACTGTCTTTGGCTTCTTTCTCAAGGCTACAGAACTACCACTTTAGCCATAGCACCACTTCCAGCTTTTTTTCAGTGTATGTGGTACCAAGGAATCGAACCCAAGGCTTCATGCATGCTAGGAAAGCATTGTATCACTAGGCCAAACTCCCAGTCTCTTTTTCTTTTTTGTGGGTTATGGGACTTGAACTCTGGCCTGGGCTTAATGCTACTGCCCTACCTCTGGGCCTGAGTACTGTCCCTGAGCTCTTCAGTTCAGGCCTACCGCCCTTCCCTTGAGCCACAGCCCCATTTCCCTTTTTCTAGTGATTAATTGGAGATAAGTGTCACTCTCCTTTGTTTCTCTGCTTTGTATTGTCTTATTGCTGGGGCTGGATTTGGACTTTGATCTTCAGATCTCAGTCTCCTGAATAGTTAGGATTATAGGCCATGCCACCTAGCTGTTTTTTTTCTTTTTTTTAAATAGTTTTGTTTTCTGTTACTGAGTTTGTGTGGGTTTTCTTTGTTTTTTTTTTTGGCTTGTGTGTGTGTGTGTGTGTGTGTGTGCGTGCATGTGCACACACACACACACGCTAGTACTAGAACTTGTCTTGAGGCCTAACACTCTCCTTTGTTTTTTTTGTTTGTTTTGCCAGTTCTGGGGCTTGAGGTCAGGGCCTGAGCACTGTCCTTGGGTTCTTGTTCTCAAGGTGAGAGCTCTACCACTTGAGCCTCAGCACTATTTCTGGCTTTTTTCTATGTATCTGCTACTGAGGAATCGAACCAGGTCTTCTGCATGCTAGGCAAGCACTTTACTACTAGGCCAAACTCCTTGCCCCAGCCTTGTGCTTTTTTTCACTCATGATCAGTGCCACACTTTCACTTCCAGCTCCTCCTGGTTAACTGGAAATAGGTGTCTCATAATGAGAAGAGAATTTTTTCTGCTTGGACTTGCTCACACCCTGACCCTCAGATCTTAGCTTCCAGAGTAGCTAGGATCACAGGCATAAGTGAATGACAATCTTAAAATTCCAGTCCTCTCTTGAGTACTTAGCATTCAGGCGTGAGCCACCATTGCCTGGCTGTTTTTGAGACATCTTGTTATGTGCCTCATAGCTAGTCTGGGACTCATGATTCTCCTTGCCTAAACCTCCACAATGGTAGATTACAAGCTAGAGCCATAGTGTCCAGCTGTTTCCTTCTGTTTTAAAACATTAATCTAAAAGTCATGTTTTGAAAAGTTAAAGCATTATAAGATAACTAATTTAAATAGTATTTATATTCCATTTTAGTTTTTAAAAAAAAATCAGTCTAATATGTAA